>NC_136501.1:114060849-114608349 GCF_053919585.1 Euprymna scolopes
ATAGTATTATACATAGGAAAAATAGAACAGCATCAAGAGAAATAACTAGATGTAACTTTTAATGAATTTGATACGTTTAGCATCTAATACTAGGGATATAAAAGAATTAACTTCATGTAACAAATGATTAATTGGTTGAATACCAAGTAAATATTGCGCAGAACCAAATGAAAGACGTCGGACATCTTGTTCTGTTTCTAGTTCTGAAGAGTTCATCGCAAGTATTGAGTTTTATAAATTAGATATGGGAAAATTGCCCAGAATAATAATAATAATAATAATAATAATAATAATAATAATAAAAAGTAACGATGTAGCCTATGATTGGAATGAATGAATGGAACAGAACTAATCCTATGCGGGTCCCCAAAGGAGGAAGTTTCATGGAGTATGAAATTCACAGGTGGCCCCCAGTCGCATGTATATCTCCTTTAGGGGAGATGATGACGTTGGGATTTAGCAACTGTTGCAGGGAAGTGTCGACGTCCTCTTACATACAGTGTTTTCCCAAACTGGTCACCCAAACTGGTACTGACCAGGCTCAACTTTGCTTAACTTTAATGATCTAACGAGAACCGGCGTATCAGCGTGATTATGCCGTATATTAACCCAATGAATAATCGCTGTTAATTAGTGCATTATACTAAAGAAAAATGGCACAGAATCAAGGGAACAAACTAGATCTGACTTATTGATTGAATTCGCTCTTAGCATCATACTAACGAAAATATGCACAGACTCAAGGGAAGTAACTCGATGCAAGTAATGATTAATTCATTTTAATACGCTGTTAATAATATTATACTCGAGAAAAATTGCTCAGTATTGAGAAAAATAGATTTAACTGATGATTGCTTGATTGTGATATGATGATGGGTCAAACAACACCTGATCAGGAGAAATAATATTAGGTTGGTGCAAAAATGCTTTTATCAGATCTACATACGTCAAAAAACAATTTTGCACCAACCTATTAAATGAGTCTAATTATTTAGTGATTGACTATGTTGTTAACCTTTTCTGACCTGGTTGAACTAATTCGTTCAACCGTAAAACACTGAATATATAACGACATAAATAAAGTTGGAATTGATTCAAACGCTTTGTATGTATTTGTTCAGTAAGCTTCAGCCACTGTCCCATCGATGAAACGTTGCATTCCTCTGCATGTTCTACAAGTATTTTAATGGTGAATGCTCTGGCGAACTGCAGACACTTGTGCCCCCACGACGTAGACACCCTCGACAAACCCGAGAGGTAGCTAAATCCCACCTCCACACAGTAGAGATCCCTAGATGTAAAAGATGTTTCTACTCCAGTAGTTTCTTCCCCAGAACCGCCAGACTCTGAAATTCCCTGCCAGGTCCCTGCTTCCCCAACTGTACTGACATGCAGAAGTTCAAGTGTAACATGAACCTACATCTTGCTGCCCAAATCCCTACATAGTGCCCCAGTAGTTGTTGCCCCTGATAGTAGCCTCCTACACCAAAGTGACAATGTGCCTTGTTTGGGGTGAAAATGTAATAAAAAAATAAATAAAAAATCTGCGAATTTTTTCTTAAATAAGACTATTTTAAACAATGTATTCAATCAATAATGATTAAAGTTATGTGCCTTTGATTCTTCGCAATTTATCCATAGTTTAATAACATCATTTACAACTAGGTACGTGCAAAATGAATGCTTAACATGTATAAACATTTTTACCCCCGCCTCCCGTGGCTTAAAATTCACCAAAAATCAGGAAATTAACCAATTTTAATGAAATTTCCACCATTTATCAAATAATGATCACGGAACATAATGAATTCATTATTTTTATTTAAATCTTAGTGGAAATGTATTTTGTTTAAACAAAAAACACCTTTACTAAAGTTATGGGTTTTCAGTAGTTAAAAAAATGAATGAACTTATTTATTTTTTTGTTTAGTTTTTTATGAAAATAAAGCTTCGTAAATTGTAGCAATTAAAAAGAAAAAAATTTGTTTTTTACAGAAACATTACGAAAAAAAGATCCTAAATTCCGTATTCATGAATTCAATATAACTAGAAGAAAAATTAATTTCTCGAACTACCGATATTATCATTGAATTAAGCATCGTTTGTTTAATATTTTCACACAAAAAATTATAATTGAAAAAATATTTCTACTTTTTTTCCTAAATTGCATGTTTCGCATGATTTTTATATGTAAAATTCTAATATTTTCCTTGCTTGCATAAATGTGAAACTTTCGGCGTAACATAATTTTTATATATTCTTGAAAAAAATTTAAATTATACAAACGTTCACGATAAGAATGTATGGATTCACAGCTGGAGAAAAAAAACAGTACCCTCTACATCTCTTTAACTACCTGACGTCATTTTCAGACAGATTTTGTCTTCTGTGTGAGATTTTGGGCCTCTGTATAATCTGTGTGATGAGGACTTTGTTTTATTTTGGTTGAACGAAGCGAGAATGTCTCACTTTGGGAGCGGGGGATATTTAAGCCTTTTATTTTTATTTATTTTGGGGGGTATTTATTTAATTCAATATCTTGAGACTTTATTATCTTTGAAATAGACTCAGAAACAATATTTATCTTTCAAATGATTTTTACAATGAATTTAACTTCAAAATTTAGTAGAATTTGTTAGCTCGCCGTGAAAACATTTTTCACATATATTTTTTTTTCCTTTTGGAAATTAACTTTAGTCTTTAATCTTTCAAATACAATCAAAAAATAGTCGGAAACCTACAAAAAAAATTGTGATAAATCGGCTTTCAAAACCATGTCCCCCTAATCTTTATTTTACCATTTTTGCCCGTAACTATTAACAACGTATTCGATCAAATAACTACATATACAGGGTGGTCAAAAAGTCAGGTAACATTTTAAAGAAAAACGATATTAGCAATACACGTATATTTAAGTACCATACATTGAAATATAAAATGAAACAAACATGAAATATGTTTATTTTGTTAATTGTCGTCCATTTCTCTCTATCAATCGCTGGAAGCGATTAACCACTGATTGTGTAACACGTGTAATCATGTCAGCTGATATCCGCGCAATCTCCTCTTCAATAAATAACTTTAAAGACGCTATTGTATCAGGCTTCTTGCCATAAACGCTATCCTTTACATAGCCCCAAAGCCAGAAATCAGGAGGGGTAGTTTATATATTACACTCAAATATTTAAACAAATAATATTAAACGAATAGAGATTATAATGGATCATATTGTTTTTTCTACCTTTAACATGTTACCTGACTTTTTGACCACCCTGTAGTTATCTCCTTTGATTTAGCTATTTTTTTCTGATGCTACAATTCATCTTTTTTGTTCTTAGGGGGAGAAATCCTTCATGAGTGAGACAATTTTAATTTTTGTTCCTATCCAGATTGCCTCTTTTTGGGGAGCTAGATTTTTCTCACATTAAAAACCGACCTTGGGTCTAACTCTGCCCTTGTAGGGAAGCAAGTAAATAGGAATACTATAATTAACAGCATATTCAACCAATTATTCATTAGTTATTTCCCTTCATTTTATTTTATTTTTTTTTTTTTTGTCAAAGTATATGACATTTAGCAACGTATTTAATTCTATTCATTAATAGATCCTATTTACAATTTCTCCCCACGGGGCAGTTAAACACCAGGGTTGTTTTTTAACGTGGAGAAAAGGAACAAAAATAAAAAAAATTGTCTCAGTTGTGAAGGATTTCTCCTCCACTGACAGTAAACAAGAAATTGAAGTGCGGCATCTGAAGAACAGATACTACACTGTGATCTTGTCCCGAAGGCCAATTCTATTCATTAATAGATACATCCACTAATTTATTTTGATTCTCCGCAATTTTCTTAGAATAAGTTATTTCCCTTGATTCGCTGCAGTTTATCTTTAGTATAATATTAAAATATTAACAGCGTATTTATTCAATTTATCATTAGTTACATCTAGTTAATTCCCTTCATTCTGTGCCCCATTTTTTTTTTTTTTTTAGTATAACAAATTATTTAATCAATTCCTTAATAGATATACCCACTAATTTATTTGGATTCTGCGCATTATTTCCTTAGCATAACCCTGTAATGCACAATATACTAAATCATTAGTTACATCTAGTTATTGTCCTTGATTCTCTACCGTTCTTCTTTAGACGTGTTCCCTTAATCCCGGCGTCGTGGGGCGTTGCGTTATTTTATGCAGAGTGTCTTGGTTAAGAATAGCTTAGCGGCGCCCATTATTCTCTCGACTAAAAAAAAAAAAAAATGAAACACTTCACGAATTTGCATGTCATCATTGCGTAAGGGCCATGCTAATCTTCTCCGTATTGTTTCAAGTTTAGTATATGTACTGCCGAAACGATGCATATACTAAAATACTATTCATTTTGCACGTACCTTTTAATAATGATTAAAGTTACACTTAGTTATTTGCCTTGATTTTTAGCGCAATTTTTCCCTGGGATAAAATTTAATCAACAGTATATTCAATCAATCTTTCATTAGTTACATCTCCTTTCTTTTCATTCTATTCATCGTTTTTCCAAATATAATTAACAGCGTATTTAATCATTCATTATTAGATATACCTACTGATTTCCTTTGATTCTGTGCAGTATTTTCTAGCATGTCAGAGTTATTTCCCTTGATTCTCTGCCGTTCTTTTTATATAATAAAATTAACCTATTTATTCACTTTATCATTACTTGCATCTAGTACCCCCCCCCCGATTAAACTACAATAAACAGAGTATTCACTGAATGAATCATTACGTACGCATTGTTATTTCCCTTAATTCTGTGAAAAATTTTCCTGTAGTGTAATACTATACCGACTGGCTCATTTAATCCAATAACCATTAGTTAATAAATGCTTTGGACTACGGAGTAAATAATTGATTGATCAAATGCGCTGTCGAATATAGGATTATATTAGAGAAAAATTGTACAGAATTAAAAAAAATAAATGTTACTAATGATTGATTAATTGAATACGCGGTTTATGATAGTATTAGGGAAACATTGTTCAGAAACAAAGAAAAAAAAAGAACTTAATGTAACTAATGATTAATTGATCGAATACGCTGTTAATTATAGTATTGTAATCTGAAACAAATATTCCAAGATTACATTGCCCAAAAGTAAGAAAAATAACTAAATGTAATTGATTCGATACGCTGTTAAATATGGTATCTTACCTTAAAAATGTCACAGAATCAAGGGAATTAGATGTAACTAATGACCGATTGAATACATTGTTGTTATATCTGAGAAAAATGTGCATAATAAAATGAAATAACAATTGGAATATATCAGGAAAATTGCGCAGAATCAAGCGAAATAATTAGATGTATTTAAAGATTAATCTTTGTTACAATATCCTACGAGGGAACAATATCGAAGACTTAAAGGACATAACTAGATGTAACTAATGATTAAATTGACTTGATAATCTAAATACTTGTCTTGTACGAGGGAAATGCATCTCTAAGGGAAATAAGATGTATATAATAATCAATTAACTGAACATTATTAGTGTTGTACCAGTGAAAAATAACAAAATATAACTTATGATTAGGGCCATGAAACAAAATATTCTTTTCATTGTTTGGACTCTCGAGTATATATCCGACACAGTTAGACAATCGAGAACCACATCAATCGATATATATAAAACCATATAAGATATTAACGGATACACAATCTAGAGTCAAAACAATGAAAATAATATTCTGTTGTCATAGCCCTACTTATGATTAATTATTGGATAATAAGGAAAATGCCGTAGAGTCAAAAATAATAACTAGCTTAAACTATTTATTGGTTGAATACCTGTTCAAATATAGTATTATACTATGAAAAATTGTGCAGAATCGGATACAAGGACTAGATGTTACTAATTATTGCTTGATTTAATTAGCTGTTTATTAGAATGTTATACTAAGGCAAATAGAACAGAATCAAATGGAAAAAAATTGATGCAACTAATGGTTATTGGATTAAATGAGTCAGTCGGTATATTATTACACTAGAGGAAAAATTTCGCAGAGTTAAGGGAAATAACAATCTGTAAGCAATGATTAATTCATTGAATACGTTGTTTATTGTAGTTTAATCCAAGGAAAAATTTCACAGAATCAAGGGAAAATACTAGATGTAACTAATGATAAATTGAATACGCTGTTAATTTTAATATACTAAAAAAGAACGGCAGACATTAACGGGAAATAACTCTGTTATGCTTCGAAAAATCGCACAGAATCAACGGAAATTAGTTTAATCTATTAATAAATTGATTAAATACGCAGTTAATCATCGTATTTAAAAAAAACAACAACAACAAAAAAAAAAAACGATGAATAAAATGAAAGGAAATAAGTAAATGATTAAATATGCAGTTAATTATAGTTTCATCCCAGGGAAAAAAATGCGCTAAATCAATGGAAATATCTATATGTAGGTAATGATTACTTGAATACGTTTCTAAATTACGAAGAATGCAGACAAATAACTAAATAAATAATTAGATGTAACTATTTTTTGATTAATTAAATACGTTGTTGATTGTGATATTATTTCAGGAAAAAATTATTAAGAATCAAGTATAATAACTAGATTTAACTAATGATAAAGTGAATACGCTGTCAATTATAGTAGGGAAAAATTTGCAGAATTAAGTTATATGTAAACTATAAGTAATTGAATGAATACGCTAGTAATTCTAGTATATTATACTAGAAAAAAAATCGTAGATTCAAGGGAAATAACTAGATTTAACTAATGATTATTTGATTGAATGCATTGTTAATGATAGCATTATTCGGTACTTGTACAATTTAATCAAGACATTCAAAAGTGAAAACATTGAAAAAAGGTTATATTGTACGTATCCGTTTTGAACTGAAGATCTCCGAAAAAAGAATTTCATTTAATTTGGTCGAGTAGTTTTTTTTTTTTTTTTTTTTTTTTTTTTTTTTTTTACAGCGGAAAAACACGTTCTTATGAGAGCGCGTTGAAGTCAGCCATTATGGAATTTGGTGACACGCCACGGGGAGATAACTCCATGTAAAGCGCCGATACTCCCTCCCCATCTTTATTACTAGCTTTTCTTCCTAAAAATCGAACCTTTTGCTCGGTATCATAACAAATTGTTTTTTCGCTGTAAAACAAAAACTACTTGATGAAATTAAGTGAATTTTTTTTTTTTTTTTTTTTTTTTTTGGAGAACTTCGTTCCGTAATGGATACGTGCAATATAACCTTTTTTCGATATTTTCATTCTTTAATGTCTTGATTAAACTGTACAAGTAGCCATTACTCTAAGGCAAAATTTATCTGAATCAAAGGGAAATATCTAAGATGTAACTACTAAACGATTGAATACACTGTTTATTACAGTATTCTAAAACGGTACAGAACCAGGGAAATAATGCAATGCATGTAAATAATAATTGCTTAATTAATAATGCAGCTACTTCTATTATTTACGTAGGTTAAATGATACGGAATCAAAGGAAACCACTGGAGATAACTAATGATTAATTGAATACAATGTTTATTACATTGTTATATTCCGTTGAATGTGCACTCACTGCATCATCTTTGGAAATCTAGGTACATGCAAAACAAATGGCTGATTCCTAAAATTCATAAATATTTCGCCTTTCCCTTCATTTAAAAATTTACCAAATTTCAGGAAATCAACTATTTTTTTTTTTTTGTTAGTAAATTTTCAGTATTCATTAAAAATTACAGAATATGAGCCAATTATATTTTTAAATTTTAGTGAAAATATATTTTTTGTAAACAAATAACGCTTTTGTTAATGTTTTATGTACTAAACAGACGCATGGATTTGTTTGCTTTTTTATATAAAAATAAGCATGATTTTTTTATATAAAAATAAGCATTATAGATGTTCATAAAAAATAAGATATTTCAGGAATATTACAAAAAAACGCCACTAAAGTGCGTGTTAATGAAATCAATATAACCCTAAGAAAAATTAATTCATCGAACTATCGATATTATCATTGAATTAAGAATTGTTTATTCAATATTTTTACCAAAAAATATAATTGAAAAAAAAATTTAATGTGATTTTAATAACAATTCTCACAAAAATTTCAAATGTAATACTATATTTTTCTTGTATGCATGATGGCTTAAACATCAACGTAAGACATTTTTTATTTATAATCCTAAAAAATAAAAAATAAATTGAAATATCACTAAGAAAAAATAATTTAAGAAATGGTATTATTTTTAATAACGATTAATTTAGAAAAATACGGATGAACAAAATTGTAACAAAAAAGAAACTGATAGTATTTGTATCCTACCCGCCATATTCTCTTTAATTATTGATAAATTGTTTTTGCTTATTTTTTTCAACGAATAAATTGTCAGTGTAATCAGTGATTTTTTAATTGACTTTTTCACATTTAAAATGCACTTTTTACTTTACTTTAAAAATGATTAATTTATCGCTACAACACGTCGGCGGATAAATAGTCATGTAAAAAAGTAAATAAATATTCTAATTAAATAAGCACTATTTTATTTTTACAACGAATAGGATTACTTAAATTAATAAAAAAAAATACAGAAATTAACGTATAGTGTTTCAATTTCTCTAAATTTTTAAATAAAATGGACTGTCTGACATTTTGGGCGTCTGTAGAATTTATGTGCGACACCATTTCATTTGTTTTGATCGTGCAAAATCTAACTGTTACTAAACTCTCGCTTTTGGGAGCTAATTAAACTATTTTTTTTGTACATTTTTTTTTTTTTAATTTAATACCTCAAGACTTTAATTTACTAATTATTTTTTAAATAGTCCCAGAAAACTAATATTTATCTTTTTTAAAGGGATTTTTACAATGAATTTATTTAACTTCAAAATTTAGTTGAACTTGTCAGTTTCCGATATCGTTGTGAAAACATTTTTCATTATAACTTTCTTTTTTTTCACGTGTAAAAATATTTTTTTTACTTTAAAAGATTAAACCCTAAAGCTAATCACTAAAACACAATCAAAAATGAATCGGAAACCTACAAAAAATTACGATAAGCAGGCTTTAAAAATCATGCCACCCTCCTATTAGTTTCCGCCATTAAAATGCACGTACTTAGAAATAACTATAAATGTAACTAATAAATAATTGATTTAATACACCGTGTTTTTTTGTTTGTTTTTTCTATTTAATCACCTTTAAAAGGAACACAATGGAAATAAGTATAAATGTAGTTAACGATTACATGATTTTTGGAAAAATATCTTAAATTTTATGTTAAGTTTAACAAGGAATTAAAGAATCTTTACTGTTGTATGCTTTAAAAATAATGCAAATCTGAAATATTTGAATTTTGAAATGGGGGTGGGGTGTTCACCATATTTTCTTTAAAGCACTTTAAATTGCTCCAAAAATGATTGAAATCTGTCAAGGCAACTGGTCTCAACAACATTCTTGTCATCATAATTAAAAAGCTACAACCGGAACTAGCTCCTATTTTTTACAAATTTGTTCAAGCTTTTTAAAGAATTGCTCCCCATCATCTTGGAAGACTTTGTCAGTTTGTGCAGTACTTAAAAAAAAAAAAAAAAAAAAAAAAAAAAATTCTGACTCTTAATACAATCCTCTACCTATTTGAAAGCAAAATGCAATAATGTGGTTGTATTTTAAGGAAAATCCACTTAGAACAACATCCTTCCATCCTTTGATAGAGTACAAAAACAATTTATGTTTATGACAAGTGCTCGACTGAGGTCCAATCCCTTGCCTTCCATTTGTAAAACATTCACAAGAACCTAGAGAGAAGTTTTCGTTTCCATATCAAGAACTGGGCAGAACTTCCATGAACAAAGTTTCTTACCTACAGTATCTCCTCTGTGAGACAAAATACAACAAAGCTGTTTCCTAGCTGACTACAATGCTGTCGTCTAATGTAAACAAATATTTCTTGAGGCATATTCTTACATAATTAAATCTTTTGTCCATTCCATAGTTGTTTCTGTAATGCTATTGCTTCAGCAGAACCCCAGTGTCTCATCGGTGTAGTTAACCTCAAGAGATTCAACTTCTTGGCAAAGTGAGGTGGGACTAGATCGGTCAGCCAATTGCATAATCTACAAGTGTTATAATTCCTACGGACCCTGATTATGTTAGCTGTACATCCACTTGTAGATAACAGGGTGGAGATATATGGCTGAATAACTGATTGAACATAAAAAAAAAACAAAGTGAAAGGGTAAAACAATAGTTCAGAGAAGTTTTCTTTGTTTCCAACTGAACTGAGAACTTCCACAAAGTGTCCTCTCTGTGAGATAAAAATATGATAAAGCTACTTCCAAACCAACTACAACACAGTCGTCATCAAGTCTAATGTAAACAAAGGCATCCTCTTACATAATCAAGCCCATTCTACAGTTGTTTCCAATCTAGCACTCAACATTCAACTGCCGATCTCTTTGATTATTATCCGCAAGTGACCATTAGGTCTTGATAAGTGGTGATTCATTACTTATATATATATATATATATATATATATATATATATAAAGCAAATTGTATTACAGAGATTAAAATCGACCATTATCCCTTCCCTAAACATTTGACTTAACCCTCCTTGTTTACCTTTCTCTTTCCCTCAGTAAGTTTAGTCTTCTAAATACCAAGATGTCATTGCACCTTTTTTTTTTTTTTTTTTTTTTTTTTTGCTCATCTTGTGACAATCATTCTTATTCCCCAATCGATCTGCCTAACCCTCTTTTCGTTTCCTCCTATATGATCTGTTCTCTCTTTAACAATTTATCTGTTTATATCTCACGTATATATAATCATATTCGTTGCACTTCTACAAAGATGCATGCTGCTAATAAACATATATAAATCTCACCTATTTGTTTGAATTTATGTTTGTATGTCTAGACAGAGGCAATGGATTTTCACAGGATCAATATCATTTCGAAGCTCAACCCTTCGGAAGACAAATATAAAAAAATTGGCTAAAAACATTAATTCCTTCATCCTCAACAGGGCACTTTTTTAGCCAATATTTTCGGAAGTCATCCCCCTTTTTTTCGATTGACTAGCCTTAATTTAAACCTATGTCACTTCCGGTTTGGCGATAGGCGCAACAGCAAAGACGTCACTTTTTTTTTTTTTTCACGTTCTTTTCCTCTTTCACAGTACATGTTTGAGCCTGCCTGCCTATTACCTTTTTTTTTTTTTTTTCCTCAACACACACCTCCAGGCACCCAGGATAGTAAATATATACACTATAGCTTGTTCCAGCCGTTTTGACAATCAAACATAGAGGCGATTTCATAAAAAAACTGTTTTTATTTAATTATTACTTTGCCTGCATTGGTTTTTGGACATATCGAGCAAGGGTGGTGGAGGTTGATAAGCTAACGACGCAACGATTATGTCTCTCTCTTCTCTCTGCCTTGTTCACTGAACCTTCCACTTTTTTTTTTTTTTTTTTTTTAAACAAATTCTTTTGTTTCATCAGAGGTCAATATGTGTCAAAGTCTGACATGGTATTTTCTTTATTCTCTGCTAACCAGGATTTTGTTCATGCATGATCTCCAAGTTGATTTATCTAACACTAACCCATGACACTGATCTCTTTGTAGCCCCTACTTTTCATATTTATGTATAAATAGGTATCAAATATACCACTTTCTCACTCTAAGTTTCTATTGAACTAAAGAAGCCAAGAAATAAGATTACTACATAATTTTTCATTTTATCTTAGATATTTTATGGTTTGTCTTTTTCTTTATTGTATTTTATCTATACATATATCTTTAAAAATAGATGTTGCACGGCTGACAGAATTACTGTTCTTTTCCAATTAAAAACATGTATTTTTGCCTCGGTTTCTTTCAAAAAGTATTTATTCTGACTTGGAATACTGTTAGCCTGCAAACATTTTTCACTAATTGTTTTAAGTATTTTTTTGTTGTTTTCATACCAAGAACTGAGTAGAACTTCCATGAACAAAGTATCTTTCCTACAGTATCCTCTTCGTGAGATAAAATATCTGACTACAACATGATCGTCTGCACAAATTGTCTCCTCACATTGTTAATAAAATTTTTTTAAAAAAATCTACATTTCTCTATGCCTACTTTCAGATAAGCAATTATATTTCTTTTAAATAAATATTAGCCTATTTATTTCCTAAAATCATTTAAATATAATATTAGGTGTGGTTTGTCCTTTTCTCCAATACATTTTCTTTGAAGCAAGATAATGCATGACTAACACATGAATCATTACTACTTAGAAATAAAAATGCTTAGAATTCATAAGAAAATTTAAAGACAAAACAAATATCAGTTTTATATATTTTATTTTGGCTTGGGTTTTTTTTTTGGTTTTTTTTCCAATGACAATGTCTTTTTTAACAGAAATAGAAAAAATAATTTCACAATATTTTTATTTATATGAATTGAAACTGCAAAATCAAAATGATTGGTTGACAACTTGAAAAAAATGTTAAAATGGAAAAGTATTCTTCTTTATTCATTTTTGGTAGAGGAAGTGGAGGGGAAAAAGAGGGAAGGGGAGTGCAGACGGTTTGATGAAGGACATTTAGTTTTGAAACTAGATTAAAAAAATATCGATGAACATTGTACAAATAGAAGTTGTATCAAAATAGCCAATGAAATTATTCTGACCACTTTTTTTTTTCTTTTTTTTTTTTTTAGGCTGTCAAAGTAGGGAGGAAAAAAATTTTGACTAATTTTTTTTAGATTTGTTTTTAAATTCTTGAATATTATTTATGAGAAATAGATTTAGGATTTGTGACTACTCTATTTAAAATATTACTTTCTAACTTTTTCTATGAAGAAAAATATTTCTATAAGCTTTACATTAAGGTTGAAATGATAAAAACACAAAAATTGTCATATTTATTTATATATATATATATATATATATATAAAAATTTTGTTTACAGAAAGTTTTTTTAGATGAGGCAAGTCATTGGTACCATCGGTTTCAAACCTGATAAGGACCATTTTAGAAACCTATATCAAGCTCTCTTCAGCCAATACTCCTCTGTATGAGAGGTGAGTATTGGCTGAAGAGAGCTTGAAACAGTCCTAATTATCGGGTTTGAAACTGACGGTACCAATGACTTGTCTCGTCTAAAAACTTTCAGTAAACAAAATATAAATACGCTCTTACTTTTGGTTTTTCCCTATAATTGAGCACTCTGCTGGATTTCTTTTTCCAAAAAAAAACTAATTATATATATCTCAAGAATTTACTTATTAAAACTCTGTCATTGTTTACATACCAATTAAACCAGAGGCAATAGTATTTGGTCCAGTTAATTAAACTCAACAAATATCAGTATTTATAATCGAGCATATATATATATATATATATATATTATAATTCCACTATAACCAAAACAACCATATATTACATGTATCTCTTGGGTGTTACAATTGTTTGATAACCATTCGGACAAGCTTTTGTAATATCTTATCAAACAATTGTAGCACCATAGCTGAAATACATTGTATAATAAAACACATGTTGTAATATATGGTTGCCTTGGTTATTGTGGAATTAGGGTGTGTGTGTGTATTTATGTATGTGTGTATATATATATTCTATCTCCTAACTACATTTCCTCTGAGGATATGAACCATTTATTGAACTCCATGGAATAAGGGGGGGGGGCTTTAAATCTTTTGGATTCCTTTTGAATATTAAATTTGTAAATTTTTGATTTACAGAATCCAATTCCAAATTTTTACTTATACTATTGTATATATTGAGCTTTTTCATGTAGTTGGGATTGTTTTATACATATTGATACCGATATTTATATGGACTTGAATTTACAGTATTATCAAATCTGTAATCTGAAATTGTGTGTGTGTGCGTACATATAAACAAAGCCTTTTATTGCCGGAAAACCAATTTTCATTTAAAATTGAAAAGTTTGTGGGTACACAAAAGAAAAATACAAAATTTCTTAAAAATCTGACAGAACATTTCTGCTGTGTGGTCAAATTTATGTGGCAGCAATAAAAAAAAAAAAAGGGGGAAAATATATCATTTGAGAAAAATATCAATATTGCGTTATTGTGATCATCTTCCTTATTGCATTACTACATTAACTTTGAAGTCCTAACACTATTCAGTTATGATAACTAATCCGAAATCAATCTTTGGCAATCCATTACCTTTCTCATTATTATTTGAGTTTCATTGTTTCAAGTTGATGAGTTATCTCCCATTAGGGCTTTTTTCATTTATTTTTTTTTTTTTCTTTACCAGCATAAAATTGAGGGGGGGGGGGGGAAATGGCCATTATTTTAAGGTTCTGGTCCAATAATTTGATGTCGACTTGCTGTTTCAATATATTTTCCAAAAAAAAAAAAAAAAAAAAAAAAAAAAAAAAAAAAATCTCTTTTTAATTTATTTTCTGAGGGATTCCGATTGAAAGAAAATACATTTACACAGATGCTTATCAAAGAGCATCAGAGCTAAATTATCTCCTTTTTTCAATTGAAATATAAAATCACATTTTGGAATTAATTAAATTTTACGCTAAAATCTTTTAAGCAAAATAATATTCATATGCATCCATGTAACCCAATAAGAGGCTCTGTCCATTATCCTGTCACCCTTCATTTTTTTTTTTTTTTTTTAATGCACATATTTCAATAGACACATTCTAAGAATGGATTTTCTATTCTTTTTTTTTTCTAATGTAAAACAAACATTTGGATCAAAACTTTTTCACTGAAACACAAAATCTATTTTTATCATTTATTTTGACTGAAATACATGGTTTGTTTTGAGATAATGATTCATAATCTCTTATTTAAATTATTTGGATTACTGTTCTCATCTTGAATGTTACTCAAACAAAACGTGAGAATGCATCTTGTCAAACTCAGGAATCTGTACAGCGTCAAATGGAAACCGTTTATTAAATCGTTAGCTTTGTTTTGTCAGTTATTACATTATAACTGTTAGGTAATTCTTAATTGCATTCTTAGTATCGTCTGCACAAAGAATTAAACCTTCAGCCTCCAAAAGACTAGTATCCTGCTGCCGATGCAATCCTCTATCTGTAAAAGAGCCAGGTATGCCCTAAAATGGAGTACTGTCACAACCTTTACAGAGTCCCACCATACTCTTGCCACACTTGGATAGGGCATGACTAGCAGCTCCTATCTTGTCTGGATAGTTCAAAACCGGCTTTGAAACTTATAGGTAATGCCTTTTTCTCTTTCCTGCAACCTATTTCCTACAAAAGAGATGTCATTAGCCTGTCTCTGACCTATCGCTATTTTCATGGCAAGTGCTTGACTTGCCAAATTTTCACAAATCACTATATATTATTTTCCCCACTCTCTATCTGTTCCTAAATGTAAATAGATTCTATGAACAAAGCATCTTTCCCAGAACTGTCTGCTATTGGAACACTGTTCCACTGGTTTGCTTTTCAGTTGAATACAACATGGTAGACTTCAAATCTAATGTAAACAAGCAGTCTTCATAAATAATCAAATTATACTCAATTTACACAAGTGATTACTATACCACCACCTAAGACTCATTAACCCTTATCAAGGCCTGAAGGCTACTCAAGGATAAGTGATGACTCATAAGTAAAAAAAAAAAAAGCAAACTTAGAACAGATTACAATTTTTTCTGTTCGGCCACAGGTTGTTGCTGGCAAAATAAGGGCAAGCTACTCATGTATATAAAACAAAGAATTCTGTTTGAAATTTTGTACAGAATTTTGAGTTCAACAAGAAATACTTGACAAGATCAGAGATGTTACATCGACCAAGATATTGTGAGAATAACATTGAAGATGAAAAAGATTATCTAAATAATCCAAATTACATTTTTTTTTTTTTTTTTTTTTAACTTTTGGGAATTATGAAACTGAAATTGAACCTGACGAAATATGAAATTATTTTATTTAATTTTAAAGACTTCAAAAAAATAACAAAATAAATGTTCAACCAACAAAAGAAATGTCGGTTGAAAAATATTTTTCTCATAGTAAGAGAACTTCATAGCAATTTAAAGATTGAATTTGCTGTATATAAAAAAACAAATTTAAATTGAAAAATGTGTCTTAAAGAATTAAAGAAACAAATGTTGGTAAACAATAATAAAACATTATTTCATGGATGCTGCCATTTTAACCTAATTAGTAAAAAAAAAAAAAAAAAAAAAAAAAATTAAAACAATTTTCATACATTTTTTTTTTTGTGTCTTCAAAGCATGGTGTCATACAAAATTCATTTACACAATCGTTTGCATTATTGTCATAATTGCAAAATCTTTCAAGTTGCACCTGTTGCAAGATAGAGGGCCGACACAGCAGTGCTTCATTGCATGGTCTTATTCCCTACTCCCTTTGTTCCAGCTCGTTTGACTCGAAATCTCTATCAATTTGCTATTTTGGTACCTCATTGTAATACAGTTTTCGATTCCAGTAGATTCTTTCCAAGAATTGCAAACTTGTAAAACTCTCTTCCTACTGTTTTCCTCCTACCTACAGTTTTGGTCTTTTGAAGACTAAGATAAATAAGTATCTCCTGTCTTTGCAATAATCATTTTTCACTCTTGTTAGCTCCTTATATCCAGTTGTTCTATGTTTGGGCTGGAGCGATTTTCATTGAAGCTGCATTTTTTTTGGGTGGTAAATGACAGATCTTTCAACCTGCACCTGTTGGGAAATAGACAGCCAACAAGTGCTACTTCGTATGGTCCTTCTCTTCACCTTCACAGATGGTTGCATCAGTTTTGTAGATCTGTCTGGTCATAGCAGCTTTTGATTGCCATTCTTAGGTGGTTGAGTATTTTCCACTGAATCCAGAGTACTTGTGAGCCAGGAGGCATGTCAATAGAAATGATGCCATTCTCTAGTCTTCTGGTTCAAAGCTACTATCTGCTCTCTTCCTGAGATATTGTTAGAGGCTGGACATGGCTGAGCAAGCTTATCTTTGATTTCAGTTATTGGTTCACGTCTATGAAGATGGCGTTCAGCACTAGTAACCTTAATGATCAATCCGTGTCTGGCAACTTCTCATCTCACATCTGCACACTTATAAACTAATATGTACTTAAAATTAACAAATGTTCAAGTAACGAAAAATAAATATGAAACTGATTTAAAAGTTTTTTTTTGTTTTTTTTTTTTTTTACAAATTTTTCCATTTAAAAACAGACAAAAAAATAAACTTAATTTTTACAAAATCAATAAATCCTTTACATTTAAATTCTATTTTTTTTTCTCAAACAAACAACTTAAAAACACATTTATGTAGAAATTAAGTCATAAATACATTTTTTTCTAAAGAAATTGTATTTCCCAAGAAAACAAGAATTTAATATTTTTCAAAATAAATATAAACCATTACGATTTTTTTTAGACAAAATATGCTTCAGCAGAGTTTCCCTCACATTTTGTTTGTTTCAAGTTTTGTTCATTTTTATTATCGTTTTCCTCTTCTTCCTCCTCCTCTTCTGTCACACTAGGCGTGGTACTATAGTTCAACTGGCTGTCTGGTGAGATCAATTCCCCACTATCCTCCTCATTACAAATGCCTTCATTCTCCTCTTCATCTTCACTAAAAAATAATGTTTCAACCTCAGCTTGATCACTTGAGCTCGAGTTACATGAAATGCCATGCTCTCTGAGTAAGGTATGTTGGGGCTCACCAGCTTTAGACAAGCTGGTCGGTCTGGCACTGGCTGTTACTGTGTTGGGCGTCACCTGGCTCCCATCCTGCATGTCAGCCGTCATCTGCAGCAGGTTTTGGGAAAGCTCAAACAAGGACAGACATTCCTGGTCATGTTTGTCGAGAACGACCATGGCCTCTTTTAGAGATTCTAAATAGCACTTCTGTGACTTGTGAGGTGTTTTGGCGACCGTTGGTGGCACAGGTGTTTCAGTGTTCACATTGTTTTTAGTGCCAGTATCTGTAACCATTTCTAAAGTGCTGCTTACTGGAAATGGATCCAAGTCACAGATGTTCTTTTCAGAAGAAGAATTATTTGCTCTTTCATGTTTAGTTGGAGTCTGCAATTTCTTTGAGCCTAAAGTGAAATCCTTTTCCAGGAAGCTGTTGGTCTTATCGGTATCGCTAGCAAGGATGTTCGTGACAGCAAGAGATTTGATGGCACCAAAACAGGTATTTTTACATGGAGCTGGGTTGGCAACTGCTGACGATAACGATGAGAATCGGGTAGCATCTGCTTGTGCCCCTGCATAGGCTCCCAGTTGCTCTATATCCTCATTACCTGAGATGACGGAACTCTTACCACCTGTTGGCTGGGTGGTAGAGGGCATTAAGCTCAGTGTGTTGTTAACATTTAGACAGAGATTGGAGGGCATTGGTGGGATCTCCCTTTGTTCAGCAGTATCACTCTTTCTCCAGACAGGTAAATTACCGGCAGAATCTGCTTCGTGGTAGGTGGGCTTTGTATTGGTGCTATCTAAAAAGTAAATAAAAACAGAGTAAATGATAATTATTGACTTGCTTTGCCAGCAAAATGTATTTGACAAAATATTTTTTAAAAAAAAGGTAAAATTGATTTTCTTTGTATTCATATATTATTTGCAAAAAAATGATTTCTTGTCCTTAATTAAAATATTTTTTAAAGTTTAAATTCTTTCTTGACTTGTTTATAAATAGAACTTTTTATGGGTAAGTTTTCAAAGAGGCAATTCTAAAAGTAAAGTTTTTTTTTAAACTCAAAAATGTGAAACAATGAAGATGGGAGTGGTAATATTTTTTTTTTTTTTTTTTTTTTTTTTTTGTGTTCCAGAATTTATTTTTCTACATAGTCACCAGCATTCTCAATGCACCTTTGCCAGGAATTTAATGACGCATCTACTTGTGACCCACATTCATAACAGGGATTGCTTTCTTAGTCTTATACTATCAATATCTGCAATATGGAGATGAAACTTTCAGCGCATGAATGCATCAGTTCAATCATCATAACCATACAATTTCTAATATCTTCCAATTCATTCGGGCAGAATATTTGGAATGCCCCTTGTATTTTAGCGTTTCTCCTGTACAATAAAACTTTCTATAACATTACAGTTTTTAATTTGGTATTTTTACTAAAACCTGACTTATTTTATTTATTTCTACAATTCAGAAAGCTTCACCATGTGCTAAAGAACAAAATGCTATCAGATTACTTAATTTGTACTTTATTTTTTTGCTGGATTTTGAAGTGGGCAGGTGATGTAGAAGCAAACACCTTGAGCTCGATGGAGAAGGTGTGTTTAAATGCTGCATTGGCCAAAGACCATAAATTTAGTGTATTTAGTTGTAGTGTACATATTGTAATGTTTTTATTCTTATACTAAACAAGAAATCGGTGTTGCCTGGGAGGACTAAAAATACTAAAAAGGCATTACTTTGGTAAATTGTAGAGACTATACTCTACTTCTACAAGGCCATGCATGAAGTATTGCTGCCACATCTGGGCTCATGCATCTACCACTGGTATCTCCCTCTTGGATAAAGTTAAAAAAATAGGTCCCGCTTTGTAAACTAGGCTTCAATACTTGTTTTACAAGTATTTTAATGGAATGTGATCTGATGAACTCCTTGCACTTGTGCCCTCTTGACATACACATCCCGGAAAAATCTGCTTAGCAACAAAATCACACACCTGTTGAGGTCCCTAAATGGAGGGCAGCTTTATACTCTAATAGCTTCTTCCCTCGGATAGTGAGACTTTGGAACTCCCTTCCTGCTTCCTTAATGGTACTTATATGCAGAAGTTCAAATGTAACGCTATGTAAACCAATATCTTAATTTTTCTCAAGCATGGTTCTAATAAGTAGCTCCTTATGTCCTTGTTTGGGATGAAGATGGGTGAAAAGAAAGAAGTAATCCAATGTGTGTATTATGTATATCAAACAGGGAAGAAATAAAATAATAAAAAATTGCATCATACCTGTTAGCTGCAACGAAGATAACATAGTCTGCAAATGAAGATGCAATTCATCTGGAGTTTTCGCCACATCTTTCTGACTGCCTCGTGTTGTGACTATCTGTTCGGACAAGTTGCCTGCCTGGGGTTCAGCAGGTCTCCGGGGAGATCCACTGCTGGTATGAATGTTCTCATGTGGGTCAATAGAACTATTATCACTTGAAGGAGAGAAACAAACAAAAGGAAAAAAAAAAAATGAACCAATCTAAAAAGTAAAAACTGCAAAGCTAAAAGTGCCTTTTTATGGTCAGAGTGAAATAGAGACTATAAGATTACTGTTCAAGCAATGAAAATAAAAATGTTACATTTTAATTGTAATTTATTTTTATTTTTTTTTTTTTTTTACTGGATTTTTTCCTGTAAAATGTTACATTTACTATTTTTGTTTTAGCATAAGCAAAAACATACTCTGTTCAAAATCATACTGCTAAAAAAATATATAATATATATACCGCTCCCCATGTGGGGGTACCAAATTGGTTAAAGGGAAAATTATTCCCAACTCGTATTTAGGTAAAAATGCACTTTCGTAAATAATTGAATTCATTCAAAATGTATCGCAAAAACAAATAACATTATATATATATATATATATATATATATATAACTACTTCATTTATTCACATAAATTTAATATACGAAAGTATAGATTTATGCGTAAACTTTAAGTATTTACTTCAAAAGTGCTCAATATGTAGGTAGAGCTAGTTAGTAATTTATAAAATATATATGGCGATTAAGCTACGCTGAATATTCTGCATTTCATCCAAGTATAGGATTCGTCAGGCTTATGCGCCTCCTATATATATATATATATATATGACGAATTCTATAGTTGGATGAAACGCAGAATATTCAGTGTAACTTAATCGCTATATATATATATATATATATATATATATATATATAAAAAGTTAGAGAATACTACCTAGCTCTACCTATGTATTTTTATGCATAAAATTATACTTTCCTATATTAATTTATGTGATGAAATGTAGTCATATACATATATTAGTAAGAATTTGTGTTTGTGAGGACACTTCTCAACAAACTTTTGATCTGGACTTGAAATTTGGTATACAGGTATTTATACATGTGGAAAACTTTAATCGGTTTTCATCCAGAAAAAAAGGACTGCTAAGGGTTCAAAACTGAAAAATTGGTATGTGGGGGTTGCTGGATTTTTATTTGTTTGCCAACAGTTTCATGAATGTGCATGCATAAATCATTCACATGACAGATTTATTATGTTAAGAAGTGGGTTTGAAAATACTTTTTAAAGATTGTGTCAAGCTAGCTTAATGGTTATTGTACTTGAATCACTGTCTTTAGGTTTTGGTTTCGATCTCAGTATTTTTTTTTTTTACTTACAAGAACTGAACTGTTTAGAAAAAAAAACAATACTCTCATGCATATGTCTTAGTTTCTGTATGAATAATATATAATATGCGTATTTTACAACCAGGCAACACCGGGTGGCATGCTAGCATGTATATGTATATATACCTTGTGGAGACTGTTGTAGGAATGTTGATGAGGCCAGTCTCATGCATGTATTGAAGACGAGACATTTCAAGAGCTCGGAGTAATTCCATCTGCTCATCTAAAATAACCTCTGGAATTCCATCTGAACAAAACGATTGAAAAGAAAAAAACGTTAATGGAACAAATACATATATATATATATATATATATATATAACAAAAAAAATGACATGAACATTAATTATTTTTAGCGACTTTAACTTTTTAATGAGATTTTTTTTTTTTTGTAAAATAGTAATTCAAAAAACTAGTTGATGCAAATTGATTAATAATATATAGTAATGTGTAATTAAAATGGAGACTAGAAACACACATACACATATTGTAACTTGCACAATTTTATTTATATAGTAGTGATAAGACAATTCCAAAATGTTTAACAATTCCAATACAATTACTGATTCTGTCATAAATTCCCAATTCCAATTTTTAAAAAATCTCTAAATGTTTAGCTGCAGAGTAGTTATTTTTTAGTTTTTTGGATTACCGTAAAAGCCCATGTAATATGTGCACAAATTTTTACATTTGTAAAAATATACTTGTGCAGGGCGTTGATTATATACGTTTGTTTCACTGATAGTTGCAAATCAATAAGTATTTATCATTAGTAGATATAGTCATAAGAGAAAAAGCGAAGGAACTGATTTGCCTTGTCACTGCTTACGGTAGTACTATGACAGAGGTTAGGAAGTACATTAGCTGACTATAACCAAAAAAGATTAGTTATGATATGTTAAAATCTTAATCTTGAGTTGATTGATATTTTATGACAAACACTCAATAACCTAAGAACAAAAACAAACTGCCATCACCATGACAGCAAATAAAAAAAAATGTAACAATGATTTTGTTTTTCTTCATGACATTATCAAGAGACGAGGGATGGAAAAAGAAGAAAACAAAAACTTGAGACACAACAAAATATTTCTAACTTTTACACAGAAACGTTTTGTTTCTTTTGGCATGAGATGACATAAAGGTCAGTGATCGAACCTTGTTGATCCATTTTTTCCAGTTGATCCATACGCAAACAATGAAGACTGCAATGCTCATGTAATGTTCCAGTCCTGGGATTGAGAACAAGAGGTTGGTTGCATTCCGAACGTGAACATTTCCCTAGAAAAACACAATCCTGCAGACAACTCAGCTGATACGAGATCAAACATTCAACTACTACCACAATCATTAAGAAAGAATTTGCCAGAGTTTTTTTTTAATTTTGCCTTTTCACACAAAATAGAATAAAGTGGAGTTTTTCTTTATTCAAATGAACAAATTCTACAGCAAATAAAGAATTTCTCTTAAAATAAAACATAAAAATGTGTTTGCATTTTGTGATGATTTCACATGTTTACTGATTCAAGTGATTTCCGGTTCTGAAACTCATCGGAAGTAAACAGTGCTATTTTATCTGAAAATCCCAAAGAAAATTTAAATCAAAACTTAAGAATATCAGGGAAATGATTTATTTTTAATATTTTTTATAGAAAATTTTATACAGAATAATTAATACTGAAAGTAAAATTATTTTTTTTTTTTTTCATATAATAAATTAAACTAAATTAAATAAATGGATGAGAAAATGAATGCTTTCTCATCGGAATTGATTAAATAAAAATCCGAAAAAATTTTTTTTAAATATGCAGTCCATCAGAGGAATATTTAAGAGTGATTCGACTTTCAAAACACCTAATACAAGTCAAGCCCCCGACCAAAAGTCTCATGACAAAAAAAAAAAAATGTACATGAGATTTCATGCAAATGTGGGAAACTATACAAAGGTGAGACTGGTTGCCCATTAATGTAAGGCTAGAAGAACACTGTAAAACCATGACACAGGAGGGGGAGGTTGAAAAGTAGGGGCTAGCTGATATATAGAAAGAAAAAGGAAGACACTTCCCCTTGTGGAACGAGGTCAAAATAATTAACAAGAATGCAACAGAGAGTCAGGCAACTCAAAGAGAAGTACAAATGCTAAAAAAAAAAAAAATAATAATTACAAAGCAGGCGAAGCTAAGAAATTAATAGCATTTAAGAACCTCTAATGTAGGCAAAACAAAAATTGCACACCTTTAAAATTTTAGTGATGAAGGGAGGTAATCTCCTGTCTATCTTTATTAGAGTTGCCTCCCTTTTGTCAAGAAATTTTTTTTTTCACATATACGAAACCACAGCTAAAAAATAGACCAACTCCAAGAATACAAAAATATCTATGGAGACAGTAACGTTTCTCCTTTCTTTTCCAAGACAACAACAAACATGCTTGATGATGGTCAAAGGCCACATCGACCGAAATGTTGCATAAATAAAACTCAAGATGAGAACAATAGTCCAATTAAAACAAGTAATATAAACAATCAGCCCTTATCTAAAAAATTCAGGACTATAATATAGTAGTGTCTACACATTCAGTAATACTGTTTACTTCCGACAAAACTGGAAGTTGGTTGGATTGTTAAATATGCAAGATCATGTGTTTTAACACAATCTCACAATTACTACATTGCATCTAAATCAAATTTGGCAGAGAAGTCCAATACATCTCAATCAGGATTCAAATAGGTGGTATGCAGTCTATGACATGATTAGTGCAAGATAGTAATGGGGTCAAAAAGGTTACCAGTGATATAGATCTAACCCATTGACAATGTGTACACCTGCATGTAGCAAGGGGCCACGAGAAAGGTCAGTAAGTGTATTTTGAGTGCAAGCCAGTTAATGGGGAGGGAGGGAAGTACAGCCCTACTCCCACATACACACACCTTAAAATAAATAATGGACACAGTTCAGTTTAAGTTTTAGAGTTTGACAGTCTAGAGTTAACGAGAGAATGTTGATTCAAGATGAGAAAAAGAAGAAAAGAGTCTGCATCAACGCATCAGTCCTGGTCAATGACCGAATTGTGATATAGGCTTCTCCAAACAATAAAAGAAAAAAGTATGTGTCTTGAGATCGTCTTATATGTGACACACACACACACCCATGACTATTACACCCATGTGCACATATAGAAAACAGATGGTCATGGCTATGTCAAATTATATAGCCACAACATACACGAGAATATACACACCTCATCACCTTTCCCCCCACAGATACATAACACAGGTCATTAAATGATCCAAATTCCAAACTGATGTGTCATCATGAAATGTAACAAGAAATAATGCATCTGAAAATAATAAAGAAATTTCTTGTTTCAAATTTCTTTTCTTTTGCTCTTATTCATATATTCTTTGGAGGGAAATAAATTTTGTTTCTTCTTTAGTAAGCACTGAGTACACAGAAAGTGCAGTGGAATTACATGTGTACATGTAGGTTAAGAGATGGTAACAAGTTTCTGTGCAAGAGGTGTAAGACAATGGAAGATGGAACTCGGATATGGAGAAAGTATATTTGGCTGGTGAACCTTTTGAGGTTGTCCATAAGTTTTACTACGTTGGTGATATTGTCAGGACATTTTCCTCTTTAAAATATGAAGAAATTACAATTTTTTTCATAAATGATAAGATAAAATATAATATACTTATAAAATATATAAAAAATAAATAATCATATAAATTAATATTATAATATATAACAATACAAAATTTTTACTATTAAAATACATTACAATTAGAAAATAAAAATATTCTTTATAAGCGTTTCAGGAGAGTTTTAAAAATAAAACAGAAAAGTATACTTATTCTGAGGGCTCCAGAAAGTTCTAAGTCATAGTGTTCCATTTTAGAAATTCTAGAATGTTCCATCTACAATGGCTATAAATGGACGTTAATAGCATCATAACTTCAGTTATTAAATTAGCTCTGAGAAGGCATGTTATTCAGGGGCGATCTTTCAACTATTTATAACTCTGGCTAATATTCCTGGGATAAAATCTGGAATTCCTGGAATAAGCCAATTGCAAACATTCACAAAGAACTGGACTCTTAATAAATATCGATTTTCTGATCTTATATTCTGACCAAAGTAATATGTTATTATTTCTCAAACTTGGTTATTATTTACACTGTGTATGTCTCTGATGTATCGTTATTTTCATGGAAAGTGTTCAACTGAGCTTCAATCTATGGTCCCCCCTCGCCAAACTTTCACAAGAAACATTCGTCTAGCTGTAAACACTATCAATAATTTCCCCCACTCTATATCTGTGCCTAAACCTAAACGTAGATTCCATGAACAAAGCTTCTTTCTTAGAACTGCACGCCTGTGGAATTGTCTTCCGTTTTCCTGCTTTCCGGCTAACTACAATATGATTGTGTTCAAGTCTAAAGTAAATAAGTTCTTGATGAGCCGTTCCATATAAGTTATCAAATTTACCAAATTTTCATTACTAATGATTACTATATTGACCAATTTCTACTGTACACTCTTTAACCCTTATCCTTGAGTGGTCTCTGGGCCTTGATAATGTGGTGATGCCTTTGTAAAAAAAAACAAAAAAAACTAAGATTTATCTTCCTTCCTTGCACACTTTTTCTCGTAAACATTTGTTTGCACTGCTTATCCATTTCAATAAATTCATTTATTTTTCTCTTTTTATCCTTCTTTTAGTTTGTTTTTCAATATATGTTGTCTGTGTATACCTTTAGACATTTCCTTTCAGGTAACAATGTCATTGAAGCACAGGGAGGAGCAACTGCTGGTCTGATAAGAAACGTTAAGAATGGATGGAAATAAGTTCACAAAATCTATGTCATTACTAACCAGCAGAGCATTATCACAGTCAATCAAGGGAAGAGAATATCAGACATTATTGCACAGTATAACTGTGTATTGAAATGAGATCTGGTCAGTGATAGTTGAAGATATGCATTGCATGGAGAAGAATGTGTGAATGATATGATGGTTGTGTAATGTGAATCTTAAAAGCAGGCTTAGAACTGATGCTGACAGAAGAAAAAAAAATTAGACAGTATAGAAAAATGTGTAAAGAACAGAAGACTTTGATGGTACATTTGGCCACATTGAAAAAAAATGGATGAGAGTGCTGGAGTTAGTAGATGTAGAACAGTTGAGGTAACAGGTTCAGTTCACAGAATAACTATGGACATGATAAGAATGCATTTGAGAGAAAGAGGAATAAATAAAAACCTAGTGAGTTTAGAAGTCAGTTTCTAAAAGCAGCTAAATGCATGCTAACATTTAAAACAGATGTTAAACTGAAAATGATGATAATAATTTGTCTTTCACTCTTTAGACCAGAATAAACAATAAGAACAAGATTCTGATATTCTTTATTCTTCTAAGAAACCAAACAGTCCAAATAAGAATAGCAGAATGAGACATATTCATTTCAAAGATGACATCATCTCAACATAAAAACTTGCCACATTTACACAAATAATTCTTCCCATTGAACAAAACTACAAGTGAACAGCTAACCTAGAAAGTTATCTATAAGATTTTTAAAGTTGGACATAAATAACATCTAAGTTAACATATGAAATTTTGATTTAGAATATTAGCCAATTTTCATTTGTTATTGTTGTACCATGTTATTTGCACTGTAATAACATATTTCACTACAGCTTATTTTACAAAGTATGTAATTCTGCTTGGACAACTAGTAATATGAAAATAATGTTCAAATATAACTGCAAAAATAATTTTTTTAAAATAGCAAGGGAAATAACTTATATTTTTAATTTTTGTTTTGACAAATAAACATAGTAAAAACTACTGCCTCACTAATGTGTACTCCGCCTTTTCCTTTTTTTGACAATAAATCATGTATGTACAAACTCCATAATTTTTAAATCTTTACTCTTATATAAAAGTTATTTTGTGTGTGTGTGTGTGTGTGTGTGTGTGTGTGTGTGTGTGTGTGTGTGTGTGTGTGTGTGTGTGTGTGTGTGTTCCTCACAGGTTTCGAAACGGCTGAGCCTCTCTTTTGCAAATTTCATACTAAGGTAATTTATGTCTGGCAGTGTTCTTAGGTATGTTTTGTACAGAAATTCATCTGATAAATATTGAAAATCACAAAAATCCAATCTTAAACATAGTCTCTCTTCTCTTCTAGATAAAAAAGAATTTTTACAGGGGAATATTTTACATTACACCGGCTGAGGGAAATAATAAAATTACTTCCCTATAAGAGAAAAAAGCCTATGTTTAAGATCCTCAAGCCCAAATATCAGCTGACATGATATTGTAAACACATACAGAAAGAATTTGATGAACGATATCACCATTATTTTTTTTTACGAATTAGTCCACCAGGCAAATTATTCCTCATAATATATAATAATCAATAGAGGATTTATTCTATAATAATGCATACGCAATCTGCATAAATTAAAATATTATGTTTAAGTGTATTGTACGACCGGGCAACGCCGGGTGACCAGCTAGTAGTATATAGATATACAGTAAATTTTATAAAATGTATCAGGTATATTATATCATTCCAGCTAACAAATAACATTAAACATCATCTGCATTACATCAATGTCAATTTCAAAACTTAAGACTCATTTTAAAAAGTTAAATATATCTTTTTTACATAATATTGTGTTGTAATTTGGCTTATAAATGTATTTCATACATATTTTATATTAAAAATATTTTTTTTTGTGTTGTTTTTACCTCCAGATTTTAATGATGTCCCAGTTGTCTCAGCTTCGGAGCTGTCACTATCAGAGTCTGGCCAATCTAAAACAGCAAGGACATTTGTGTGTCGTCCAGAAGAATCCTTGACCCATGGATTAGCAGGGTCCACTTCCTGGATTGAAGCCAAAATCGCCTTACGCAATTCTTCCTGAATGATAAAAAGAATGAAAAACATGAAAGATTTTCAATTTATGTCACATGAAATGAGTCTCATGGGTAGCTAAGCAGCAACATGTTTGTTCACATTACATTTAAACAAATTACAATCTATTGGTTAACTACAGGAGAAGCCATGATCACAATTATTGCACAGCTAGGAATGAGTAAATTTGTGTTTCCACATAAAAGACATATCATCATCATGCGATTATTAAATTCACATTAAGACAAAAAGGGTACTTCTACAGTTTACAACCTGTGCTGAAACCAATGTTTTGTCGGCACCTTCAGGCAGTTTATATAACATCTGTGGAACAGAATATCATGGGATTGCTTCCATGCTTACTAAAACATTGTCATCTTCAGACTAAGTGCCAACAAATACTTATCAAGCTGTCCTTTTAAGTAATCAAATTTTGTCTTTTCCATGCATCACTTTAAAATACACTTTTTTGGTTATTGATAGTACCTTTTCCAATTTCATCCTAAGCCATTTGCTCGAGGGTCATTATAGACCAATGGGCAATACGCTGTTTCTCAGAGTGCTGAGCCGTGCTCAAGAAGCTTCCAAGGTCCAGTAGTCTTTCTCTAACTTCTAGGAAAGAACTCCATAGGGGATTGATTAGTTAGGGGGAAGGTAGGTGCATCGACCCATTTGTCAAGTAGTTGGAATTGTCAGAAGAGGAGATCCAGTCCTAGTGGAGTTGGGTGCCAGTTATACTTGGAAAAATCAATTACAAACGTGATATTCTCCAAAAGGTTGAAGATTCAATTCTCAGTGTGGGTAATCAAAAAATGTAATTACTTAGAATTTTTATAGAATGGCAATATGTGAAACACCTTACAAGCATTTTAAAGATAGACTCCTCATAGTCAGAATTATTCTGAAACTCCATCAACCAGAGTATTTAGATATGTTTCAGTTCTAACAAATGTGGTACAATAATACTGTTGAGTCTGTGTTCATGGCAGACGTTCATAGAATAAAAATATATTTCAGTACAAAAGCAGTATTCAACAGGTGAAAGATACTACCATGGTATTTCCACAGGCTTTGCTACTTACTGCTGTGATTAAAAAATTACTCAAAGCTTGGATCTTGATACAAAGCCAATTTTTCTTCCATATAAACTTTGGGTGACCATATCATAGAAATATGTCTCGTTTTACTAAAACGCGATAATAGACAAATTCAGATGTAATGTAACAGAGTATGACGGCGTTATACAAATGCTGAGATGTGTGCAAAGTGATGTTGACGTAAGGAAAAAGAAAAAGACTATGAAAAGAATGTGTGCAGAGACCGACGATGTTTGAGGATACAGAACAAAGAGAAGGAGTACGATCACATTTTATTCAAGAAAGTACCCAGAAATAAATGTTGTTACAAAAAAAAAAAAAAAAGGAGGGGGGGGGAATCAAGTTATTACTTGTCTTATGTTCCTTGCAACATACTCTGCTATGACGTATTGGATCCCAAGTGTCTACATGTTAATATAAGGAAAAAGAAAAAGATTCTAAAAAGAATGCGTGTCTAGACCGATGATAACATTCGAGAGGTCAGAGAGAAGGATCAGGATTACATTTTATTAAAAAAAGTACCCTAAAATAAATGCCATTGTTACAACAAAAAAGAGTCAAGTTATTACTTGTTTTATGTTCCTTGTGACATATTATGCTACAACATGTTGGGACCCAAGTGTCTACATGTTGACGCGTGTAAATGTGTGTAGCATTACAGTAATGGCCGACATTTTCTTTAATCAAGATCAACATACGTCTTCAAAGTCGATGCTGCATTTTCGTCGTTTGCGTTTTCTCATGGCAGGAGGAGTTTCAGGCGGAACTAAGCCCTTGGCAACAGCAGCAATAAACTCGTGTCTTTTTCGCTGGACAATGTGGGCCTGTTCGATAATCTTCTTACGAGGTGTACGCAAATATAGCCGGTTAACTATCTGTGATAGAATTTCTGTAGATTCTTCCAACTCAGTCTGAAAGACAGAAAAATAGAAACTATCAATTTGTAAAAAGGAAAACAGCAGGAAAGAAATTAAAACACATTAATGCAAAAATCAGTGTCATTTTGTGACCTCCTCACAGGCATAATTCGGTTTGATTACTATCATATTCTGAAATCAAAAAGAAAAATCCATTGTTATTTTTTTAATAATTATTCTTTTTATTACTCATTTTCACCCCAAGCAGGGCATATTGCCAATTGGAACGTAAGGGGCTAATATTTGGGAACATGTCTAACAGATGACTATTGGTGCTGTGTTGTTGAATGTATATATATAATTTTCTTTTTTTGAAGATTGTAATGCTGGGTATGAGGCAGCCAAACCAGCTGCCAACATTCCCCTGCCTTTTATTGTAACCAACTGAGCGCTCTTTTAACTTGCACGTTTCAAATGCTTGCTAAAATTAAATATATACACCTGACAATTTTTTTTGTTGTTATTCTCAAAATCAACACAGATGAATTTATCAACATAAAAGTTTTTTTTACAATTAAACTTTCGCTCATTGATAAAAAAAGAGACGTTTAGCTGTAGGGTTGGTTTGTGTAGTGCACGACAACAGATAGATGTCAAAGGTATCAATCATGCTCGCCGGCTGTCAGTCTGCTCTTTTCTCTCTTCTGTTGTTTATCTCTTACATAGGCATCAATTAACATTCTTGGAAATGTAAATATTAAGATATTACATTCTTCTTTTCTATTTTGCATTGCACAATTCATAACTCCCTGGAATATAAACAGCTTACTGTTTTTGTGATAATTACAATTCTGGTCATTTTTATGTGAGACCAGAATGTAGATCAAAATCCATCTGGAATGTGCATGCGTGCACACCTCCGCTTACAAATGTACACCACCACGTCTCCATATCCAGCATAGGGAATTGAGCAGCAAGATGTCTGTTCTATACTATAAACATCTGCAGGTAAATACAGTTAAGGAAGCAAGATACAGGAAGGGAATTCCAAACTCAAGCAGTCTAAGAGAAGAAACTATTAGAGTAGAAAACATTTTGGCATCGAGGGACCTCTATAGTGAAGCATGGCATTTTGCTACTCGGTTGATTAGTTGAAGGTATGTATGTCAAGGGAGCACAAGTGCTAAGAGTTCATCAGAGCACATTCCATTAAAATACTTGTAAAACAGACCCAGGGATGAAACATTGTGGTGATTGGACAGAGGTTGGGGCTTTGCTGACAGTGCGGTTTAAATTAGATTTTAGACTTTTTTCTGGATTCTGTCTAAGAGTGAAAGACTAGTGGTAGATGCATCAGCTCAGATGTGGCAACAATACTTTATGCAATATGTGAATTATAGCTTTATAAAGACGTAGGATACTCTGTGGTGTGAGTAGTTTTCTAGCATGGTAAAGGGAATCTACTTTCTTTGCAGCAGTCTTGTTTCTTGTCCATGATCCAGAGCAATGCCGGATAGCCATGCTAGTGAATAAATAAAATAATTCTGAAACAAAACAATGTTTTGTTTTTTTTAGCTTTTTTCTATTCCAAGTTTTAAACACATCCAACAATAGAGCAGCAATTCTTGGCAAAACTTACCTGCATACATTCGAAGACAATTTTCTTATAACCAGGTCCATCAAGGTAGTAGGCGTACACGTAGGAACATTTCAGTACACATCTTGCCTTCAGCAGTTGATGGACGGCATCTTCCACAAACTTTGTCTCTGATTTGGCGGATGCTTCAAAGGAAGAATTATTTTAATTTATTTGAAAAAGAAAAAAAAAAAAACATTCCAAAATCGATTTTAACCTGAAATTGTTTCACTCGTCAAATTTAAAATCACTTAAGAGAACACAAATAACAGATAAACAAAACTTTCACCATGATTAATGTTTGTGCAAAATTTTAAAAAAATCCAAGGCGTGGTTATTGAGAAAAGTGCAAACAGATGAACGATTTGGGGACAATTTTATCCCTATAATGCCCCCTAGAAGGGCAACCAGAGTTATCCTGGAAAATCCATTCTGGCAAAACTTTACTTTCACCATGACTAATGTTTGTGCAAAAAAATTTTAAAACCCAAGTTGTAGTTATTGATAAAAGTGCAAACAAACAAACAGGAGTGAATTACTAGGTCCAATCCTTCCTTTGTCGAGGGACCAAAAAACCTCAGTCTAAAAACATTTCTCTTTCACTGAACGAAGTTAGAAAAGATGAAATGTAGTATTAGAATAGCTATTATACTTTGCACAAAATATAAAATTTTACATTGACGACAGGGCCATCAAAAGTGTGGGAAAATGGGGTTCATTGGTCATCTTTGGTCAAAATTGATAAAAAATATCTATCCAATCTTAATTAAATCATTTCAGTCACCACAATACCACATTTACTGAAAGGGTCTATTCTTTTTAAAATATCCCAAAATTTGTTGCAAATTTTAATTTTTTATAAATATATTTATATATAAAGATATTACGCTTTGATTTATTTATATTTTTTTTTGCCAAAAATTCACAAAATAAAAATATTAGGCACAAGGCCAACCACAAAGTTGAGTAGGGCCATCATCGTCACTCTACCTTTGATTGGTCTACGCTAATCCTAGCTAGAATTCTCATTCAGCATAATACTACAAACACACCTGGAGTTGCCCTACTTAAGATTCCCAAATGAAATTGTTTTTTTTATAATATATATATATATATATATATGTAGAAATAGAATTTTAGAAAAAGCCATCTTATTGATATTTCATTAGCATACTACACTTTGGTCATAGCCAAAAGGCCAAGGAAACATATTCAAGATCTGATGGAGCTGGAAAGTTTTTTAATACTCTTTAGAAAGGTATGACTCAATCTCTTTTCTCCTTAGCTATAATAATCTGCTAACCAATCTTACCAATTTCATCTTCAGGATCAGGATGACTTTTTTTGAGTGAGCTGTATTCACCAGATCTTAGAGATCCCTTTTTGAATTTTGAAAATACATCAATTATTGGTCAATTTTCTTTCCTTTCTCAAAGTATAAAATTGTTTCAAACAACACTTATATCTTTGCTAAACTAGCAGAAAGACCCAACGTTTCCCAGGATTGAATGAGGATTAACAAATGTTTCACACTCCCATGTTTTATTGTCATTGAAATCGGTGAAATCACAAAGCGATTAATTGCTTGTTCTAGTTGGGGGGGGGGGCACCACAGTGTACCAGGAGGATGCTTCACATGCCTCCCCGTAGTGACAGACTACAATACATTGTAGTCTACATTGCTTTGTAGAGAACCTACTGTTAATTCAATAAAATTATTTTTTATATAATGGCTTGAATTAAAGTTTAAAATGGAAAAATCAAGTATCATGGTTCAATTGTGCTCTAAACAGAGACATTCATTTTGAATGCATCCCTGTCATATCAAACCAACTACTGTCTACTTATATGCCGGGCCTTTGTGCAAATTTACTTGTGATGTTAGTCTGCATTAGGCGTTAACTTTAGTCAAAATCGCTTGTTCCTTCATTCATCAAATTTTTTCAATTATCAATATTTATAACAACATTCTGATACAAAACTTATCTAAGAACACTGCTAGGTACATAAAGTACCTTCGTGTGAATTTTCATAAAAATTAACCTAGTCGTTTTTTAGTCCATAAAGAATGAAATCACACACACACAAAGTTCCTTTTATATAATATTAGATAGATAGCCATAGAACACTGAACGGGGAAACAATGCTCAGGATCAACAATTCATTAAATAAATAAGCACCATTATCTGTAGCAATGACAGAGACAGATGCGAATATTAGTTATCAATACCACTATCTTACAGGATTTAGATTTGGATTCATTGGGCTACTGTTCTCATCCTGAACATGATTTTCACAACACGTTTCGTTTGATGTAACCTCCGATCTTCTCAGGTGTATCTTGTTGAACTCAAGAATGTTTCTGTCAAACTCAGGAATTTGGAGGTTACATCGACTAAAACGTTATAAAAATCACATCCAAGATGAGGACAATAATCCAGCAAATCCAATCCTCATCTAAAAAATTAAGAAACGTCATATCTTACGGAATTTAAGAAATTCTTCAACAAAGTCAAATACTCAGTCGAACTAGGATGCTCTGGTCCTTCTCAGAACCAGTTATAGAATGTGCAGAATAATAAGTGATTAGCCTACAGCCCACATAAAGTTTTGCACTTCATGAAAACCAAGTTCCCTCGAACTGTGGCAGGTTTTGGATGTGTTCCCAACAGAGGCCACATCATGTCATCCTCACAAAAAAGACAAACTCAATTCAGATAGCCATATTTTCCTTCAGGATACATCATGGATAAAGGAGGAACATTTGAACACTCTAAATGAAATTAAAAAGATATGAAAAGGGATGGGGGCTGTAACTTACCATGATCTGTGACAGCTTCAGCCAGCTTCATCATTTTTTCCTTAGCAGTTTTTAGGAGGGGTTCTTCAAGCTGAGGTAAAGAGTATGATGCAAAGCTCATAAAATAAACATAATTAAGATGTATGTAACTAATATGCAATGAATGCAAACATGTACATGTTATATTTCATTAAATGTAGAAAAATATTTTGTATAATTAATAGATGACAGTTAACTAATGTAAATGTACAGTATGTATAATTATTTAATAAAAAAGCACAGCTGATATAATCAATGTAATAATAAAGGAATGTGATTGACACACACTAATCGAAAAGCAGAGTTGGTAGAATCCATGAAATCATATGCTAAGGTAATTCCATATTTGTATGTACATTATTACTCACACCCTGTTTTAAAAGATGGAATGAAAAAAGTAATTAACAAGTGAAGAATGCAGTGAATGAGGCATAAAAAAAATGATTAACTTCAACATTTGCCTCCCTTCCCCATTAAGCCCGAAAAGTCCCTAGGGGGCATCAACTCCTGCTGAAAATGGACAAACGGTGCAGTTTTAAACCTTAACATATGTAAATTTGAATTCTGCACTATGCAAAAATAGAAATGACAAAGTCCATCATTTGCCCCCTCCCTCCCCATTTAACACTAAAAGTCCCCAAGGCCTTAACATATTTAACTTTGAGTTTTCCCGAAAAATCCGTTCTGTTACTTTTTTACTCATATCATGTTTAATGTTTGTGCAAAATTTCAAAAAATTCCAAGGCATAGTTATTGAGAAAAGTATGGACAGACGAATGGACAAGACTGAATTTACAGGTGCACTCTCCTTTTGTCGGGGGACCAAAAAAGGAGAGGACTATCATAAGAGGGGGAAAAAAAGCCAAGGTAAGAGGAAAACAAAAAAGAAAAAGATAAAAGGAGAGAAAAGAAAGGCTAAAAATTAAGCAACTTCAAGCTAAAAATGTATATGTATGCTCAAAAGTTAGTTGATTCACTCTTGCCAAGGTCAACTTTTGTTTCAATTTTGGCTCCTTAGCAGCTATTTTTGCTGACTAAAATCAAATCAAAAGTGTTCTATAGGCCCAAATATCCTATCAAATTTTAAGTCTAGAATAAATATTCAGAGAGGAGTTTGGTAAAGACGTTTTGCACACATACACTGATTTATATATATATATATATGTATATATATATATATATGTATATATATATATATATGTATATATATATATATGTATATATATATATATGTATATATATATATATGTATGTATATATATATATATGTATGTATATATATATATATGTATATATATATATATATATGTATATATATATATATATATATATATATGTATATATATATATATGTATATATATATATATATGTATATGTATATATATATATATATGTATATATATATATATATGTATATATATATATATATGTATATATATATATATATGTATATATATATATATATGTATATATATATATATATGTATGTATATATATATATGTATGTATATATATATATGTATGTATATATATATATATATGTATATATATATATATATATATATATATATATATGTATATATATATATATATATGTATATATATATATATATGTATGTATATATATATATGTATATATATATATATATGTATGTATATATATATATATATATATATATATGTATATATATATATATATATATATATATATATATATATATATATATATGTATATATATATGTATATATATATGTATATATATATGTATATATATATATATATATGTATATATATATATGTATATATATATGTATATATATATATATATGTATATATATATATATGTATATATATATATATGTACATATATATATGTACATATATATATATATATGTACATATATATATATATACATATATATATATGTACATATATATATGTACATATATATATATATATATATATATATGTACATATATATATATATATATATAGGTAGATATAATAACATGTCAGTGTGCTAGAAATTATGCACAATGTAGAAACTATGCATAAAATGAATTAAGCATAATATTTTAATGAAAATAATGATTTAATACAAAACCATAAAAAAAGCAACTAAGTAATTAATGAATGCTCGTTTTCAAAGGAATATGTAAATTAGTTAAGCTTCATGAAGTTGTTCGCATATCTATGACTGAGTATATTAAGTTCATTTTAATAATTTTTAAATAGAAAAAGTAGATTTTAATATTAACTAGCCTGGGTTCCTGGCGTTGCCTGGGTGTTTGGAGGTGTGTGTTGAGCAAAAAAAAAAGTGCTAGTGTGCAGGCAGGCTTGAACCCGTACTGCAAAGGAGGAAAAGAACATGAAAAATAAAAGTGATGTCTTTGCCGTTACATCCATCGTCAAACCAGAAGTGGTGAAGGTTTAAATCAAGGCTAGTCAATCAAAAATCAAAAATATCAGCAAAAAATGCGACCCCTCCTTGTAGAAAAGTGCCCAGTTGAGGGTGAAGGAATTAATATTTTTAACCAATTTTTAGATATTTGTCGTCCGAAGGGCTGAGCTTCAAAATGATATCGATCTTGTGAAAATCTGTTGCCTCTGTTGAAAGTTTTAGGCAGACATACATACATTTAAACAGATAGGTAAAATTTATATTATAGATGTCAGAGCGAGAAAATAAGTCAAGTTTATAGATAGATATAAGACGTGTGTAATAAAATCCTAAACTAAACTGAACTTATCGTTATGAGACAATTTCATATTTGTTACATTATTACTTACACTTCTATTTTAAAAGATGAGATTATCTGATTACCAAAGATGGAATGGAAAAAATAATTAAAAAAGGAGATGACTATCATAAGAGGGAAAAAGGAAGGCAAGGTAAGAGGAAGGCAAGATAAAAAGAGAAAGAAAGATAAAAGGAGAAAAGAATAAGGAGAAATAGAAATCAATATCAGTCAAATAGCAACAAAAAATAAGGAGATAAGGTTCTAGCAATTTAGCAGAAATAAGCTTGTTTTTAAAAAAAAATCTAGATTTCAACCAAAAAAGCAAAGAACTCATATCTATGATAGATTATAGGGACTTACACAGAAATCCACCTTTTCTAAATTAAAAAAGTGAAGTTTTGTTAAAAACAAGAGAATTCACATCCCTGACAACCACTCAAAATTCACAATTACAAATAAAATAAAAGATAAAAATAATTAAAGACAAAAATAGATAAATATAAAAACAATTAAAATAAAAATTAAAGATAAAAGTAAATATAAAAACAATTTAAAAAAATAAAAATTAAACATGAAAATAAATAAACGACAAAATAATTTAAAAAAATTAAAATAATTAAAGATAAAAATAAGTAAATATAAAATCAATTTAAAAAAATGAAAATAAAGATACAAATAAGTAAAGATAAAAGCATTAAAAAATTATTTCAAAAACAAAAATAATAACAATTAAAAAAAAAACAAAAATAATAACAATTAAAAAAAGATGAAAGACTCAAAAGCGCCCATTTAAAAATATGAACTTTACAAGCTACGAACCTTGTAGCTATTTTCATGGTTTTTGAATCGAGTGTAGAAATGGACGAAACGATTTAGTTCTTGCATTTGAGTATTTCGTGCCTGCGCCTGTGAATACAAAAATGAAGAAATAAAAAAACTCAGTTAAAATACGATTAATAATAATGAACAAAATCTCTATTAATAGAGATTTTGTTCATTTGTCTTTCCATCAGTCTCAATTTCTTTAAACATAATAGTCACAATTGTGAAATTTGTTTAATTTTGAAATATCAGCAATTTTATTACTTTTAAAAATGGAGAATATCGCATCAATATAGTATTAGAATAGCTACTACAATTTGCATAATAAACTTCTACAAACAAAATGACTTCGATGAATGAAGATCAAAACTGAAACTTTGAGATTTTCAGTCCAAAGTTTTACCAGCTGACCTACAGGGTGAAATGATAACGTTGCTGCCCTAAAGAAAACAACACTACGGCTTTATTTTAAAACTTTTATTGAAAAAATCAATTCAGGTAACTTGATTATGTAGTAAAGCTAACATCTTTTTAATGTAGCTGCCTTCGGCTTCAATCACCATCTGGATACAGGCCCAGAATTGGGAGTATGCCTTTTCCCCAAGTGTTGGTTGGAACTCAGTGAATACTTGGCAGATGGCTGCGATCAGGCTGGCTTTGGTGTTGTGAGAGATCATGTTGGTGATGTTCTCGACGTATGACCAAATGAAGTAGTCCAGTGGGTTCAGGTTGGGGGAGGAGGGGGACCCGGTGAGAAAAGGGTACAAAGTTGTAGCACTCCTTCTGAAGCCAAGCCTGGGTCTCTTTGGACTTGTGGGCCGGCACAGAGTCCTGCTGCCACACTCAGGGAATCACCACACTCCTCAGCACATCCAAGTTCACTCTGGTGTTAACTTTCAAGCCAACTTCGAAGATGTGAGGTGGCATGATGTGGCCCTCACTTGAAACAACACCAAAGACCATAACTGTGCCTGAAAACTTTGTTTCCATCACCCTGGGCAAGTCCCTGTCATTCATGGCAATCCAGCAGAACATTTTAAAGGTGCTGGCAATGGTTCTGTTGTCATAACTTGAATCAATAGAGAGCATGAGTTGTTCAGTGGCACATCTCCAATTTTGCTTGTTGAACAGTGTCACTTTTAGACATGATAAAAGGCTCCTATTGCTCTTGGGATTTGTAAACAACTGGCCAATCAGTAGATGGTCTGCAACAACAAAAGAAAACCGGTTTTCATCAAATGGAAATGGAATCATGTCGTCTTTTCTAGGACGACGATTTTATCGTTCCACCTTGTATTTGGGCTTTCTCATAGAGTTTAAAATTACCTTAACAAAATGATTATAAAATTTGGTGTAGCATCATAAATTTATGTTTTTAAACATGAATTCAAACAAACGCGATAATAAAAAAAAAATAAATGAATGGGTCAACATTATGAAGAGCATTGGAAATCATTTCAACTCTTTACTGCCAAATATTAGTTGCCTTTCAAAAAAACAATATTTCTTACTGTTATTGCTTGTCAGCCGAACTCGTCTTCAAAGTACAGGTTTATGTATGGCTCAACAGGTGAATGAGGGGTCTATGTTCGTACATCAGTTTCACGCTAACTCCCATCACGTGTGGGTTTCATGATTAAAAAATTTATTTATTGCATAAAACAAATTCTAGTGGTAAAGGGTTAATAGTTGAAAACAATTTATTTAGTTTTAACTACGCCATCTTTTCACAATTATTTAATCCTCCCAGTTGAGCAAAAATATGCAGCTGGAGAAAGCATATTGTTGTTCGTTATTTAAAAAAAAAAAAAAAGCGGGGAAAACAACAAAAACAAAGACTCTGATCTTTTTTCTTCTTACTTCGGAAAGTAACACCTGTGTTTGTTGCTCGACCTTCTTGACAGCCTCATAGCGATTGCATTTGAAATATCCACCAGTGCTGGAATTATGACGTTTCCATTGCTCGAGACACACCCAACAAAAATCATGTTTGCACTGAAAAGTAAACAAATGGACAATTTAAGATGATTCGCATAGAAACACTCAAAGATATTAACCCTTTATGACCTGAATTATGATGTAGATGATTAAAAAATATTTATTATTAATTTTAGTTTAAAGGATAATGATACTATGATTGTCTTCAAACAGGAAAAATTATGAAGTTCAATAGTTAAACTACCACTGAGAATTTGTGCATTTCATACACTTACCTTGATTATTATCCATAGTGTTTGAAAAAGTGTTTATGACAACAAATGAAATCTTCCACTCTCTGGGACAGATGTTGACATACTAAATGAAAGCAATGGACAGTTGCAATATGGGGTTATCTGGCATCTACCCAGATACTGAACTAATATGTACAAGGTGTGTTTGAATCAATTCTCACTTTATTTATGGTGTTATATTCGTTTATTTATGACTGAACGAATTAGTTCAACCAGGTCATAAAAGGTTAATAGCATGCACTCAAATATATCTCAATAGAATGGTAGGTTTTTATATACAGGATTCACTCCTAAACTAATTAACAGAAAAAGGATATTTTATTAATTATCTTTGTTTAAAAATTTTTTTTTAATTCAATGATTGTTTTCTTATCATTTATGTTACTTTCCTATGTCCTAAAGCATATAGAAAATCATCTATAAACAGAAACACAATGTATAGCAACCCAGCTGCAATTAGTTGCCTCACCTTGGAGCATTTCATATGATTACATCCTTCATTTTTTTGGATGGGTGATTTACAGTTGGGACATGGCTTAGAATTGGTCACCAACCAGAGACAATTGGCAGCAGCTTCCGTCTCCACTTCAGTGCCAGTCACTAAAAAAGAAAGAAATTCACACAAATAAAATTGCTAAACATTAAAAAAAAAAATCAATAAACAATTAATACATGTAAATAAGACTTCTGGAAAAATGGTTGTATCACTCTACTGTTCTGAAATTATCTCACTACCAATGCAATCCTCTATCTGTAGAAGAGCCAGGTACACCCTAAAATGGAGTACTGTTGCAATATCTGGGCAGGAGATTCCTATCCTGCCTTGATAGAGTACAAAACCGGCTTCAAAACCTATTAGGTTATGCCCTTTTCTCTTTCCTGCAACCTCTTTCCCACAGAAGAGACATTGTGGGCCTATCTCTACTCTATCGTTATTTTCATGCAAGTCCTCAGCTGAATTCCAATCTATGGTACCCCCTTGCTAAACTTTTACAAAAAACACACTCAACTAGCTATAATCACTATATATAATTTCCCCCACTCTCTATGAGTGCCTAAATCTAAACGCAGATCCCATGAACAAAGCTTCTTTCTCAGAACTATCCATGTGTGGGAACACTGTTCTGCTGGTATGCTTCCTGGTTGAATACAACATGGTAGCTTTCAAATCCAATGTAAACAAGTTCCTGTTAATCTGTACCCATAAATAATCAAATTCTACCCAATTTACAATATTAGTGATTACTACATCTCCACCTTACAATCATTAACCCTTATCCTCGAGTGTACTTCAGGCCTTCATAAGTGGTGAATTAAAAAAAAAAAATTAAAATAAAAAATAATAGATTTTTATTGATTCAGTCAAATAGTATAGGTTAATTGAAGGATTGTAACAACCAAGACAAAAATAAAAAATAAATTATTTTAGCAAAATAATTTAAATTTTAAAATAAATTTTTTAAATTTTATTTATTTATTTTTTAAATTTTAATAATTAATTTAAAGTCTTAATCCTTCCCTTCATTCACCGGAACAGGTGAAATTTTAGAATTAAAGATTAATATTTGGTGTTGGAGCTTAACACTAAACACATGGAACACAGACTTTGCCGCAATAAACAAAAGGCCCAAAGTAAATTATGTGTTTAAAAATAAATTTAAAAGATCAGGTTCTTCTCCGTTATTGTATCAAAATTCGAAAATTGAAATACTAAATTTCAAGTGAAACCAATGGTATCCACTGAATTGTCATGTCACAGTAATGAAGATATCCAAAAATTACAAAAAACGATAAAGTACAAAATTATAAACAAATGTTTTTGTTTTTTTTTTACATAGGCATCACCACTTATCAAGGCCAAGATGCCACTTGAGGATAAGGATTAAAGAGTGTACAGTAGACAATTGGACAATAAAGTAATCGTTAGTTATGGAAATTCGATAAATTTGTTAACTTATATGGAGCGAGTCATCAAAAACTTGTTTATGTTAGACTTGAAGACAACCATATTATAGTCAGCTGGAAAGCAGGAAAACTGAAGACAATTCCATAGGCGTGCAGTTCTAAGAAGCTTTGTTCATGGAATCTACGTTTAGGTTTAGGCACAGATAAAGAGTGGGGGAAATTATTGATAGTGTTTTCTGCTAGCCGGGTGTTTCTTATCAAAGTTTGGTGAGGAGGGACCATAGATTGGAGCTCAGTCGAGCACTTGCCATGAAAATAACGATAAAGCAGAGACAAACTTGCAACATCTTTTCTGTGAGATAGAGGTTGCAGGGAAGAGAAAAGGACATCTTCTACGAGGCTATGAAGTCTATTTTGAACTCTATCAAGGCAGGATAAGTCTTTTCCAGCAGCTCCTGCCCAGATGTGGCAACAGTACTCCATCCTTGGATGTACCTGGCTCTTATATAGATAGGGAATTGCATCAGCAGTGAGATATCTACTGGATCAATAGGATCCCACCATTTTTCCAGCGGCCTAGGCAATGGATTTAATGTATTGTTCCATTTCAGATCAGGAGTAAAGGTCAAGCCCAGAAGCTTGCCAAAACATGAGGCCTCCCCAAGATGAGAGCCATCCATTTCAATTGATGCCAGATGGCGATCAAAAATAATTAGTGAAAATTGAGTTTTACTTAAAAGCAGAAACCAGAGAGTTCTAATTGTAACAAAAAGGGGGGTAAATATATTCTGAAAACTGAAAATCTTGGGTCAATTTAGCAAAATTTAATTTTCACTAATTGTCTTTGAAAACTGTTTTCATAAATAATTAATTTTTTACCTTATCGTTTTTCATAATTTTGGGATATTTTCATTATTGCGACATAACAATTAAGTAAATATTGGTTTTACTTGAAATTCAATATTTTCGAATTTCGCTACAATAACGATGAAGAACCAAAATCATTGGTTAAAGGGAAGTAATCAACTAATATCAATTATACTATTTCAAAGAGAAAAATAATGAAATATATTAAAGGATGTATATTGAACTAGCGGCTGGGGTGCCCAGCATTACTTGGTCATAAAAAAAAATTGTGACTGCTGAGGGAGGCGGGATTAGGGAGAGAGCCCAGTCGTAAAATTTAAGATGATATTTTAATTTATTTTCACTTCAGAGATGCATTGCATCTCAGATGCAATTAAGGAGTAGGGGCTGAAACTGTGAAGTGGTTTCTTTTGATGATCGTGGTACTGGGTCGAGAGAGAGAGAGAGAGAGAGAGAGAGAGAGAGAGAGAGAGAGAGAGAGAGAGAGACAGAGAAAGACCCCCTTCCTTTTATATATATATATATATATATCTAGATAGATAAATTGTAGGTAAACAAATTTATGACATGTAATTCATATGCACTATTCAGTGCTCAGCAGCTAACAGCTCCATAATCAGACCCAGTATCACGATCATCAAAGGGAACCACTTTGCAGTTTCAGCCCCTACTCCTCCTTCAATTTCTGAAGTGGTGGTGCTCCCCCAATCAGAGGTCATATTAGTATGAGCCTAAGTTACCTTTCTCTCCAACACTTATTATTTCTTTTTAACTAAATCTGTTTCTGTTTATTTCTATTCGTACAAAAGAAACAATGTTAAAGTATGTTGATTAGCTTTCACTCAACATATCCTCAAACTCCCACATCAAAATGATAACATTCCATATTCACACTTTTTTTTGGCACTTAATCAGTAGTTCATCATATCACTCATATTTTCTGTTTTCTGCAGTTGCAAAATCAGCCTCTCAGTGTACAGTCAACTCCAACATAATTCCAACCTTCTTTTCCTCACTCCACTTGACAAGGTTTAGTCTTTGCTGCGAAAGGACCAGTGGGAATACCAATGTATCCTGGAAATCTGTTGCCAAGTTTCATTTTACTTGCCATCTTTGACCAGTTAACTGCATCCTTCAGTCACCATGCATGTTGTTTCAGCTCTATGAAAGTTCAACTTTTTGATCTTCTCTATTTTTGGTAGTTGTCCTTCAATAAACTTCTTTACTTTCTGATGCAATAACTTGTTTATGACTTTCAAGACTTGATTATACTTCAATGTGTATTTAGTGCCAAGTAAATATGTTTGAGAATTTCCTACATCTGAATTTATCATCATTGCCTACTTTCCACCGTACAAGACTCACCAGAGAAGGTCGATTTTATTAGAAACAAAGTTCTTGCTCGCTCTCAAGCCCAGATCTCTTTCCATCCAATCTTCTGGTTCAGCACACACTCTTCGCAGCATACTGACCTTGTTAATGACACTGAACTAGGTGTGAGTATCTCTGTTCTTTTTTGTTTCCATTCCTTCTGCATTCTTCGACTTTATAGCAAAACCATTTGCAAATGCTCAGTGGACTTTTACCAATGTACTCTCACAATTTGTTGATCTTAACATTTGCATCACAAGTATGAACAAGATCACTGATATTGTACATCCTGCTGCAATCCCAACTTCCAACTTCTGCCAGTCAGTTGTATATTTACAATGTCGTAAGGCGCATCCTAAATTGATCATAGTATTTCATACTCTGAACAGTCTCTGGAATCCAAAAGAACTCCATTGCATTATAAATCATTTCATGTGGGACCGAGTCATAGGCATTTATAACATCCAACCATGCAATTACCACTTCCTCTTTATCAAGATTTGTTGAATACTCTGCCATATTGCATAAGTATGCTCGATACAGCCAAGTATTCAAAGTATATCTGTCTTTTAAATTGATTCATTACTGAAGCCATTGCATTGGAGATACTTTATTATTCTATTAATAACAACTCGAAATGCAATCTTCCCATTGATGTTTAGTCATGATATCAGTCGGAATCGTTAACTCCTTGACCTGTTCGCCCTTTACTAGGTGTGAGGTGCCTTAAATAACTTCCCAGACTTTTTTCGTAAGGCATGTAAAATTGTCATAGACTCTTAAATATTCAGTATGTTATTGCTATACATCTTATGAGGTGACAGACCAATTTTTATTTCAGGTTCAAATGAACAGTTATAACAGGAATTGGAATACACTCTACTAAAGCCTGATTATCACAACTGGTGAATTTCAAAAATGCAATCTGGACATAAGGACACATTAAAAGAATGATATGCAATAAAATTATGTTTTAAACTTGGAAAAAATGTCACAAATGTATGGATTCTTCAGATCGCTTTGGGACCATCTTACATGAATCAGTTTTTAAGTGATACAAGTGATTCAAGGAAGGCAAGGAGTCTGTAAGGGATGGTGAGAGGTATGGGAAGAGTAAGGAAGTCAGAACACCAGAGCTCGTTGGCCAAATCAAGAATTTCATGGATAAGGACAATCATGTGTCTATAGAGACAATAAGTGCACGGTTTGACATCAGTGTGGGAACTGTACACAGAATTATTTGTGAGGAACTGAAGATGCAGAAGATTTGTACAAAGCTGGTATCAAGATGGGCATCAAGACAATTCCTCACCCTCTCTATAGTCCAGACCTTGCTCCCTGTGACTTTTGGTTATTCCCCACGCTCAAAGAAAACGCTAGAAGCTGTCATTATGAGACAATTGAGGAAATGAAAGGGGCTGTGACGAGGGTCATTGACACGTACACACAAGAGGAATTTCAGTGAGTCTTCCAGATGCTATTGGAATGGTACAAGAAGTGCATTGCAGCTGGAGGAGATCACTTTGAAGGAGACTAGAGTTTCATGTGTGTACTATCAATAAAAGTTGTGACAAACGTGATGAGGTGGAGAGATTAAATATAATAAAACGCAAAGGAAGGGATATGGGAAGGAATTTATGAAAAGCAAACCTTTATCTTAGGCAGACAAATCTTCTGCATAGTCCCAATAAGGTTCAATTTTCTTTTTTAGTACAAAAAAGGTTTGAAACAAAAAAAAACAAAAACAAAAAAAAACAGCAATTATTTTCTGCGAGACAAACGGGTGCAAAATAAACAAAAGTCAAACAATAAAATTTGCGAGAAAAAACGAGACAGACACTTCTAAATAATATAAAATAGATTTATTAAAGATAGGGAAAAAGATTTAACGAGAAAAAAATATGTTCGAAATTAATGGGGTTGGGGAATATTTTTAACCTACAAACCGAAGGAGAATCCTATAACAAAAAGACAAAGGGTTAACAGCGGACCAGACTCCACAACCACGAGGAAAAATTAAATTTTTAGTTCGGCAGAAAAGAGACACAAAAATTACTTACGATTCTTCTTTTTTTCCTATTTGTTTTGTTTTGTCCATTTTCTTTTAACAATTTGTGAGCGACACATTTAGTTCAAGAGAGTTCTCTTGCAAGGAAAAAAAGGAAATTCAAATGATAAGTCCACCGCTTTTCAATATTTTTCTTTTTCATCCTCTTTTCAATATATGTTTGTCGGCATTTGTTTTCAGTATTTCAATATAACTTTTTCGAGGAGTTAACTAGGGTATTTCCCACAACAGGGGTCAAAATAGTTAGCTAAGCGTTCCAGCTCGCTTCCGGTCGGGATATCTTTTTTTCTTTTCTGGCGTTGCCAAATTTGAAACCCGCAGCATGTTGCTTAAGGGTCCAGAGAAGCAATGAGGCCCGGACTCTAGTTGAAATGGGTTAGGGAGGAAGGTTTTTCCTCCGCTTTTTTTCCTTTCTTTGTTTCGCATCTCGGTTCCAAAAATAGAATTGATAAAATCGTTTTTCTTTTTTTGTTCACTTTTTGGCACTAAAGAATCCGAAACTAAATGAGGTCATGAAGTTTGTTGACCAGATGACCTGTCAACTCGCTTTCATACTGAAGGGGTGGGAAGTGTTAATATCGGTTGAACGTTTTATTCAACTCTCGTCCTCTGTCGTTTTTTCTTTCCACACTCTCTTTTTCTCTCTCTGTCTCCCTCCTCCATGCTTCAGTTGTCTTTTCTTTGGTTTCCGAGATCGGATCACAGTGTAATAACTGTTTTGACGTTATACTTCGCTTTTTCTGTCCTCGGTCAGTGGAAGAAAATTTCTGCAGACTGATTTTAATACTGGGCTTTAAAAGGATAAGGAATTAGTAGATTCTTGTTCAGTTCGAACATACCATCAAATATTTATCCTATATCGCAAACAGATAAAAGAAAATAATATTTGATGTCGAGGTGGCCATTTGTAACAAAGTGCACATACGAAAAAAGTTTGGAAACTTATTGAAGTCACCTCATATATGCCTTCCATAAGACACTGCAGTTCAGAAACATCTTTTGTCCTCCACATCTCTCTGATCAGCAGAAAAAGCTGCAATTGGATGCGTTCACAGTGCTTATACACCTTAGAGCTGACACACCATTTACATAAAGACTAAAACTCAACTATTTCATGAAAGGAATATATTTTATGGTTTCCTTTGTTTCATTTTTTGGACTTTGAAATGTTTATTTTTAGATTTTTTTAAAAATGCTTTTTAGATTATTTAAATGAGTCAAATAAAAGCGTAGAAGTGATCTTAGTATGTTTAATGCAAATTCAAAGTAGATGACTGTTCTTACGTTTGACACCTTGCACTTAATACATGCATACATATATATGCAATATAAATGATATGAATATAGACTAAAATGTATCTTTATCAAAAAGATTAAAAAGAAAAATATTAAGTGTATATGAAGACCGTTTTAGAGATTAGGAATCCTCTTTTAAACACATGAAAAAACAAAAAGAAATATATGTATTACACACACACACCTCTTACATATATGTACTAATGAGTCACCACTTATTAAGGTCAAAAGGCTACATGTGTATAAAGGTTAATAAGTTTGTCAGGTTCACTGTGAGACTAACATTGTGATTGAAACTGAGCAACATTTTATTACTTTACAGGACGACTCAACAACAATAATTCATTATCATTGTACTTGAAAACGATCATGTTTTAGTCAGTTGGAAAGCTGTCCTGTGGTATTGTGATCCACAGTCAGGTAGTTTTGGAGAAGAAAAAAAACTCTGCTCATGGAAGTTTTGTTTAGATTCAGGTACACAGAGGATTGGTTGGTTTGTTGGTTGGTTGTTTTTGTTTTACGGCATATCAACCCTTTTCAGGTTATTTAATGCCGAGTCCAATGCTATTGAAGAAAAATTTTTTAATAGAAAATATTTCTTTTCAAGTCGGTTTCTATTTAACCCATAGTTGGGACCCTAACAGGTAATACCACTCCGGGTTAGAGTCGACCTGGGAGCAATGGCAATTAAAGGGTGACTCCACACTCCCCAAAGCCTGCAAGCTGGGGCCTCACCGTTGGATATAATTTAAGGTCATATCCAGGACCGTACACAGGAAGAAAGGAAAATTATTGACACTTGTTGCAACTAGACGAGTTTTTGCTTATACACACACATAATATATACAAATACACTGTGCATTTATAGACATGTGCATGTTATACACACACACACACACACACTAGGATAGACACATACACACATAATATATGCAAATACACTGTGCATTTATAGACATATGCATGTTATATACACACACACACACACACACACACACACACACACACACTAGGATAGACACATACACACATAATATATGCAAATACACTGTGCATTTATAGACATATGCATGTTATACACACACACACACTAGGATAGACACATACACACATAATATATGCAAATACACTGTGCATTTATAGACATGTGCATGTTATAACCACACACACACACTAGGATAGACACATACACACATAATATATGCAAATACACTGTGCATTTATAGACATGTGCATGTTATACACACACACACACACACACACACACACACTAGGATACACACATAATATATGCAAATACACTGTGCATTTATAGACATGTGCATGTTATACACACACACACACACTAGGATAGACACATACACACATAATATATGCAAATACACTGTGCATTTATAGACATATGCATGTTATACACACACACACACACTAGGATAGACACATACACACATAATATATGCAAATACACTGTGCATTTATAGACATATGCATGTTATACACACACCCACACTAGGATAGACACATACACACATAATATATGCAAATACACTGTGCATTTATAGACATATGCATGTTATACACACACCCACATTAGGATAGACACATACACACGTAATCAGCAATTGAAGATCAATTGAGCACCCATCATGAAAATAACAATAAAGCAAAGAAAGAGTGTTACGTAGCAAGGTATGAATAACTTGGAGGGGTGTATTTTATGCATGTAACTAGCGGGGGAGTGTACACGCTTATATATTCTGTACGTATATAATGGCCGTACCAATTTATGCAGATGTTAAGTTTTCAGTGGCAGGCCAAATTTTATAGACGTATAAATTGTGTTGTGGTGCTGACACTAAACAATGGCGTGGACGTATTGACAATATGTTTACAGAGGGGTTAGACAATTACTTGTACGAACGAATGCTTGTAGATGACAACGAGAGGGAGACAAGTTCTTTGATAAATGATCAAGAGAGTGTATATCATATATAATAGACCGTCTGTACATTTAAAATGTCAGTTGATGATGGTATCTTCAACAGTTGTGGACAGTACATTTAAAACAGTTCATTTTAAACGAAACACATACCTGGTTGTTCAAAGATGACATGACACAATAGTTATATTTATATATAAACAACATTTATTCTCTGGTTCTTTAAAGATTACAATGTTCTGTTCACATTTTAACTTGGAATATGCCATTTCCTAGTGTCATGAGAGAGGCTAACCCTTTCCCAACTCCTAAGTCTCATCTGGACTATATGACGTCTCCTCTTTAACTCCCTTCTTTCAACTCCTGCCTTCCAACTTTAACTTGCCTGTATCTATTAAAACTAATCCCTTGTGTTTACATCATTCAACTACACAAAGTCCTAACAGGTGACTTCTCAGTCACGTTTTCTCTGACCAAGTTTATTGTTTATGTATTTGACATTTGTTTATTGTTCTTATAATCTCCACTGCATTCCAAAACATCGTTTGTCCTTGTAACACAATCTAATTTTCATATCAATAATCATAATAATGTTCGTTCATAATAATAACTTCTTTAAATAAGCATCTAAAATTTAATAATAATAGTCAATCTTATAATCAACTATTAGCAAGGCCATCCCCATGTCTTCCAGGAGGCCAATACATAACAAGAGTATGGATATAAATATGTGCTGTTGTTGTCTACTCTGCATATCAGTTTAGAGTTCAGTCTAGGTTAACGCATCACTTTCACTAATTCACTTTAGAAAGGTATGTATTTAAAATAGTAGGGTAGACTAGACTTTCAAACCTTGTTGTACACCTCATTTAAGAAAAGGAAAACTCTGGAATAACACCAGCCTTTCTCTGCTTTGCTTCCAGCAGTGCTTTGAGTCATTGTCTTGTTGCCACTGAACTCAAGCAATGACAGTTCAGGAGGAGTATGGTTGAAGATTGTGCAACCTTTACTACTTTATAGACTCTCTCCACCTTGGCACCATTACATGGAGTATCCATTGCCTCTCGAGATTCAAAAGAGGCAAATGTATATATATATATATATATATATATATATATATATATATATATATATATATATGTATACATGTGAGTGTACATGAACACACGTACATATAATACATGTCTCAAAAAGCAATAAGTATCCTCTGAATCAGTGCAATGAAAAGATCATGCCAAGGCATACATAAATATACACACATAACATAGGATGAAAATAATGGAAATAGTATTCCGACAAAATAGAGAAATAAAAAGGAACAAATCGTATTATGTGTTCATCAACATTTCGTCTTTATTTCAGAGGAAGTCTCGAAATAAAGACGAAACGTTGATGAACACATAATACGGTTTGTTCCTTTTTATTTCTCTACATAATATATATACACATGCATATACACACATGACACATACCTATGCATATGCACACAAAATATATAACATGGCAAGTACTCATCTGAACTTTAATCTATGGTTCCCACTCCTTGCTAAACTTTCACAAAAAAAACACTCGCCTAGCTACAACAGCTATCAACAATTTCCTCCACTCTCTATTTGTGCCTAAATCTAACCGCAAATTCCATGAATAAAGTTTCTTTCCTAAAACTGTCTGCCTATGGAAGTTTGTTCTGCTGGTCTACTTTCCAGCTGACTACAATATGGTTGTTTTCAAGTCCAATGTAAACAAGTTCTTGTCGAGCTGTCTCCATAAATAACAAAATTTTACCCAATTTACACCATTAGTGATTACTACACTACCACCTTAAATTCATTAATGCTTATCCTCGAGTAACCTTCAGGCTTTGATAAGTGGTGACTTTCAAAAAAAATACACACATAACATGCACACGCAAACGCACCTATAGATAAACACACAATATGAAAACATGCAGACACACACACCCATAATATACAAACATACTATGCATATCTATACACACACATACTTATATGTGTATCACAGTATAATGTTTAAGGAAATATACTTTGAATATTGTTTTAAAAAAATATGCTGCTTCTCCCAAAGTCTGCCCTTTGCATTAATGGCAAAAAAAATAAAAGACAGAAAGTGAAACCTTTCTGCTGCAAGAATTGGACCAATCAGTAAACTTGTTTCAATATTGATAGATATCAATTGGATACGTGTGATGAGGCAATTCTACAATTTGCTTTCCAATGGCATTTCTCACACGTTCAGCTTGTTAGAAGAACCCATCTGATTTGACATTTCCAACCTCAGATTTTTCATAATGAAGATAATAATGGCAGGTGATAATCTGGGAGATAAGGATGCCATCTCAAGGGATTCTTCTTTAACATCCGTCGAGTTAAAATAAACAAAAAAAAAAAAGGAGCAAGGAAACAAAAAAACAATTTCTCTCAAACAACTGCAATCCGAAAAGAGAAGAGAGAAAAAGAGGAGAAAACGTTGCTTTTATAAAAATACCCGTGTTTTGCAACAACAAATTCACTATTGTATCAATTGATAATAATTATCTCCAAGGATGAAGCATAGAAAAATTCACAAAGAGAAAAAGGACTCAGATAGGATTTGAACTATGTCTAAAAATAGGGACCACTTTAAGTAAATGTTATTATCACTTGATTACTGAAAATATCATTTTTAGTAAGTACTAGCAAGCTGCCTGGCATTGCCCAGTCGTAAAATATGCATAAATATTATATATTCATATAGAACTGAGACATATGCATACGGGTATAATGTTTTTTATAAACAGTTCACTTCTTGTAAGTAAAAAAAAAAATAATACTCAAGCTGAAATTGTTACCAAAACCTAAAGACAGTGAGTTAAGTACGATAACCATTAAGTTAGCTTGACACGTTCTTGAAAATGTGTTTTCAAACCTACTTCTTAATATAAGGAATTTGTCATCTGAACAATTTGTGCATGCACATTTGTGAAACAGTTCACAAACAAATAAAAATCTGATGATTCCACGTACCATTTTTTAAATTTTTACCTCTTAGCAGTCATTTTTTTTTTCAGATGAAAACTGATTAAAAAGTTTTCTACATGTCTGATTACTCTATATAACAAATTTCAAGTCTGCAAATCAAAAATTTGTTGAGTATATAGGTTGAGAAGTGTCCTCACACACATACATATATACACACACATATTCTCACTTTTATAGATATCTTATAAGATGTACCCAGCATTGCCTAGCATTGAATGTAACATTAAATTCCTTCAAAAAAAAAAAAGAAAAAAAAAAAGAATTGAGACATGTTTATGCGAGTATTATGCTTTTTCTAAACAGTTTACTTTTTGTAAGTAAAAGAAAATACTCGGGCTGAAACCAAAATCTAAAGATGGCGAGTCAAGTATGATAACCATTACCCAGCTTGACATGATATTTACAAAATGTTTTCAAACCTACTTAATCTTTATGTAATGTAAACAATTCGCACATGCGCAATCGTGAAACAGCAAATTCATAAAAATCTGGCGACTTCCACATACCAATTTTTCAATTTTGACCCCTTAGTAGCATTTTATTCCGGATAAAAGCTGATTATAAATTTTCCACATGTCTGAATACCCTATATACCAAATTTCAAGTCTGTAGATCAAAAATTTATTGAGTATATAGGTTGAGAAGGTTCCTCACACAAATTCCTAGTTATATATATATATATATATATATATATATATATATATATATATATATATATATATATATGGACTTAGATGTTATTTCAACCTCCCTTAACAATAAAATTGTTTAATCCGGCCAATGAGGATTAAGAACATCTCTAATATAAATCTCACCTGTCTGTTTAAATTTATGTATGTTTGTATGTATGTCTGCCTAAAACATTTGACAGAAGCAACAGATTTTAACGAGATCAGTATCATTTTGAAGCTCTACGTCTTGGACGACAAATATCGAAAAATTGGCCAAAAACATTAATTCCTTCAGCCTCAACTGGACAGTTTTCTACAAGGAAGGGTTGATTTTTTGCAAGCCATTTTTGCAAGTCATCATATCCGTTGGATTGACTTTTCTTAATTTTAACATTCCAAACTTCCGGTCGCGTCATGGAGTAGTGGTAGATGTCAGATATTCTTTCACTTTCTTTTCCACCTTTGCGTCACGAGTTTGAGCCTGCTTGCCTACTACCACTTTTTTTTTGCTCAAACACCTGGGCAACACCGGGCACCCAGGCTAGTGTATTTTATAGAGAGAAATGATGTTCAGATGATATAATGGATGCGTAATAGGAGTCTTAGACAGATTTAAATCTGATGACCTCAGATGAAGATTAAATCTGGACTGTATAGGGAGGACTGTGTTGGTATGGTCACATAGAAAGAATGGATGAGAGCTCTTGAGTTAGTAGATGTACAACAGTTGAGGTAACAGAGTAAATTGGTAGGGGAAGGCCAATGAAAATATGGAAGGACGAGAGAAACGGAGATAAATAAAATTTGATTATATTTTAAGTTAATTTGTAAGTCAGTTTCTAAAAAACTATGCAAAACATGCTAATATGTAAAATGCATGTTAAACTGAATATGGTACTGGTAATGGTAGACCAGAGAGGAGTTCTAGTTTTAGCTGCTAGTTCAAATCCTATCAGAGTCATTTTTCTATTTATAGATTTTGCTTGTTTTCTTCTTTTCACAAGTTTATGCATGAAGGAGAGATGCAATAGAACGTGCAATGTTAGCACATTGAGAAATATCAACAAGAGCATGTAAAGAGATTAGCAGCATCAGCACTAGTCGAAAAACTGCATATGCAAATCAGGAAGTGTTCACTAGAAGAAGGAGGAAATAAAAGGGAGAAAAAATGCAACACATGCTCGGAGAAAGAGAAAGAAAGACGACGTTGGAAGAAGATGGATGTGTGAAGTCGCAAACAAAAATTGGCTGACTGTGTCCGACGTGTGGTGGGGAAAAGGAGAAACGCGTTCCAGATTAAAATAGACATGTGGCAGCGAGAAACATTTTTTTTTTAAGTGGTGTTGAAAGTAACAGTAATAAAAACGTTTTGTAAAAAAGGAAAAGTTGCCGACTGCGGATTTTTATTTATTTATTTATTTCCTCTTGTTTGTATGTAACACAACGTTACAGAGAGAGATAGAGAGAAAGAAAAAATTCAATGGTGGGAAGATGGGTGTTTTGTTTATAAAGGACAAGAAATTGACCAAGAGGGTGAGTGATTTTAAAAAAAGAAATTACCTTGATTTATTTATGCCTGCCAAAAGTAAAGTTAGACTAAAGATCACTTCCCAGCAATTCTACAGAGTTGAATCAACCTCTAAATAGTCTTGTTTCAACTAAAAATGTCCACCATATACTCAATAAAGTTGGATGTCATGCCAAAAAGTCTTTGCTATCAACAGGTGTATCATTTAGATTGTCCAACATTTGCATATTTCATTCAAAAATCAAAGGTAAAAGTTAGAAGCAAGTGCAATTTTTTATAGAAATTAACTGATGCTTGTGTATCATTTAAGGCTTTTGCCATAAAGAATGAGGTAAGCCAATGTCAAGTTGTTTTGAATAGGGTAAGCGAAGGAAAACTGTTTTGAATAAGGTAAGTTAGTAATTTTGAGCAATATAGTACTACGATCAATATAGTTTTGGGGAAATTTGTACATACTGTGTAGCTCTCAGTGCATAAAAAAAGCTATTCTCTGAATGAATAATATTTTCTTTTATTCTTAAGTAGTCACCACTTATCAAAATCAAATACCATTCAACATTAAACGATAATGAAATGAAAAACCTATCATAGTAGCCCCAGTCGACAGTACTACAGGGTGGTCGCTAGAAAAGCAGGAAATTTGTCAAACAAAAATTTATTTTTACAAAGAATAATTTTTACAAAGTTTTTCAAAGACAAATGCTATTTTATATATTTCATAGATACTCAAAATGTCGTCCGTGCACTTTACTGCAGCGTCTTAACCTTAAGAGAATGTTGCTTCATCCGAAAACCATACTCTTCTTCAAGCGAACTCTGGTTCAAAACGAGCAATCAGAGCAAGCGACTTGTTTTCACGCATTTCCTGATGTCACTAAGTGAGGAGGTTACATTTTATTTGACAGCAGCATTTCAATTCACTTTCTTTGAGAATTTCAAATACTGATGTTTTCAATATATTGAGAGGTCAAGCAATTTCTCGTTGATTGAAATGACGTCTCTCTATCGCTCCACATCACACAGGTGAAACAGCCAAATCCTTCACCGTAGCACGTGCTTCGTCTGAAATTCGTTTCTTTGGTTCCGTGCCTTTTTGGCGAGTACCAGCTGCTTCAGGACCTTCTTGTTTGAAAGTTGCAACAACATTATCAAACTGATGCCTTGTAATCATTGAAACAAAATTTGGTAACACATCCAGACATTTTGTCCGTCCACAAGTCGGATTTTCACTTTTGAAAAGAATTATCATCTGCCTTTGAAAATCTGGAAGCTGTTTCCTGTTGTTCCCGTCCATGATGTGGCTATCAAAATCTAAATCGAAGAAATAAATAAGATGTAATGAAATCAATATGCAGATTGCACACCCATTCCACAAGAAAAGAACCAATCAAAAAATAGCAATCACGCATTTTATTCATGATCTAAGCTGACCTTCAAATTTCCCGCTTTTCTAGCGACCACCCTGTATATACATTGAAAGTCTCAAAACTAGTCCTTTTATCTGTTCCCTTTCTCTTGCTTGCTATATGATCAAATGCATTTGAAGAAAAGCATCATTGAAAACTCTAGATGCATCTAAAAAGGGAAAAAAAGGAATTGGTAAATTCTTTTCTTGATTAGCAACATACATGTTTCAGGCTTGATTTCTGATATTTTCTGGTGCCATCGCTTCCAGTTATCACAGCTGCAAGGTTCATGAGCTTCTCCCAGGCAATTCCTGAAATAGAAAAAATACAGATAAATAGATTTTATTTATATAAAGTCAGGTATGTATTTTTTTTATATCTCTATCTCTACTATTATATAAATGTCACTTTGTGTGTGTGTGTGAGTGAAAGTTCCCTCCTCATAAATTCCGAAACAGCTGAACCTATCTTTTGCAAATTTCACACAAAGATAATTTATATGTCTGGCAGCATTCTTAGATATGTTTTAAACAGAAATTCATCCACTAAGTATCTAAAATTGAAAAAATCTGATCCTAAAAATAATCTTTCTTTTTTAGAGATAAAAAAGAAGTTTTGCAGGGGAATATTTCACGCTATGCCAGCAAGGGAGATAAAAAATTTCAACAAAACATTTCTTCTTAAAAAAAAAGAAAAAACAGAATTATTGACATCTTAAAATATAGCTTAGTGGTAGAGCATTCGATTACAGATCTCACCATTTTATTTTAATTTTTTCTTAATGATGAATTCAATTTATGATAAAAGAGGTACCATTTAAAATCATTGCAAATCATTTCTTCATCTGCAGATTTTAAAACTAAACATTAATCAGAAGTCATTTTCCAGAGCATTCATCATCAAGCTGAAATATCAGCTGACATGATATTGTAAACAAACATAGATGGAATTTAATAAAAAACATTATCATTATTATTTAAAAAATTTTTTTTTTGTGAATCAATCCACCGGGAAAAGTCTTCCTCGTAATATATAATATTCAATAGAGAATTGATTCTATAATAACGCATATGTAATCTGAATGAATTAAAATATCAGGTTTAAGTGTATTGTACGACCAGGCAACGCTGGGCATCCAGCTAGTATTTGTATATGCAGGATTCATGCCTAAACTAATTAACCAATCATTATGAAATTTGGAACAAAGACACTAGACATAAGATATCATAATGTAGACTACATTTAGTTTAATTTAGTTTTATTAAAGGTAAAAATGGTGGAGGTGACTGATTTTTGTGTAGGTATTAGACATCAATTAATTCCAAATTTCAGGGTATTTTGACTTATTTTAAAAGGGTTTTAAGAGGGAGACATAATATGGGCATTACTTTGCATTTGAAAATTCAAATATTTCAGATTTGCATGAAATTTGTTCTACAGTCATTGGACATCAATTGAGCAAGATTCCTTGTATTTCAATTTCTTCTTAAGATCCCTTAAATTTTAGACATTTTCTAAAATCAAAGTAATATGATGGATTTCAAAATTTGAATCAGGATTCAAGACATAAGGCGTAGTACCATTATATTTTCATTTCAATGCTCATAAGAGAACATAAAAGTGGTGCAAATTGTTTGGTTTTGGGAATTCATTTTATTTGTTCTGAGATAAGTATTTTTCTCATTCTATATAACAACAGTTTGGAGTTCGAAATGCCTCAATATCTATGGTCCATGAAATTATGTTGGTCAGATTTTAAAAGTTACACCTAAATAGCATTCATTCTTAAAAATAAAACTTCAATTCTGACAAGCGAATTTTCAGTTATTATTGCTGCATTATGTTATTCTGATATGGCACAATCACGTTAACACACAAGTTCTCAGCAGACCACCAAAGTTAAGCAACAATGAGCCTGGCGAGTACCAGATGGGTGACCATTTGGGAAGATTAGGCGCTGTATGTACCGCGCCAAGTCATAGAAATTTCCAGGTTGATATCTGGGGGCACATCTAACTTAATGAAGGAAATGCGCCCCCTAATCAAGATGGAAAGCAATGGGAAACTACCGCGTTTACTTGTCTTCCCAAGATTACCATGGCTCTCCAATTTGGAGAGCCATGGTCGCTGATGCTGTTAAAACAGCAGGGCCGCTGTTGCTGCTACTGATGATGTTATTTCTTAAAGGCTAATGTACTTCGCTACAATTTTTGTAAATACTTAATCTGATATGGCAATTTCCTATTATGCAAACAAAAATTTATAAAATGCAACAATATATTTGCTAATAGATGTTTATCATGTAATAAACTGTTCGCCAATAACACTGTTTTCAATATTGATCTGAAAAATAACATGATCACCATTAGAACCATGTTACCTGGTATAATTTCTCCAATAGCATTGTTTTCAATACTTATTTTTATCGTACGATGATCTTAGTCCCTTGAGTAATATAACATCTTCTACCAACTATTAAGCTGGTCTTTTATCAATGGCAAAAATACCACTTACAATAGTCAATATGTATAAGTGTCTTATTCTTTCCCATATCTTGGTGTTATGTGCAAGGCAAAGGCAAGCTCTTTTATGGTAGTGATAACTGAAGACTATTTCCACAAGTCAGTTCAGATTCTGGCTTTTTAAAAAAAATTTTGTTTTACTCATGTTCACCCCTTACAAAGCATATCACCACTTGGACATAAGGGGCTACTATTTGGGGCCATGTCTAGAAAAGATTAACAAGATATTTGTTTATGTTACATTTAAACTTCTGCATATCAGTACAGCCAGGGAAGCAGGCAGGGAATTACTATCTAAGGAAAGTGCTGCATCTATACTATCAGAGACATGATCGATCAGGGTACAATCCTGACTTGAGGGAGAACGGTAGAGAAAATATAAGTAACTAACGCAGTGATGAAATGTTAGTCGAAAGCACATAAAAGCCTGGTCATCTAATTCCAGACTTTTCTCTCTAGTTAAAAGAAGGGTGTTACGGATATAGACTCCAAGCCCGTGCATATATCTATCAGAGTCCTTACGGCAAAGTGGGAGGTATCCTGTCATGTTAAAGTAGTTAGAGGGGATTGAAGAGTGTAAGTTTATTTCACTTAATACTAAGATATCCGGGGAGCTTACTAAAAGGTAAGACTCTACATCATCTAGAATACCTCTAAGCCCACAGATATTTGTGAAAGCGAGCCTCAATGGCTGCTACAGTCTCACTTAAAAATAGCATAGGTAAAAAGTTTATAAACTGGTTAAGAAGGAACTCTACCAACTTTGAGTTGAGAGGCCATGACTATGCAACTAAGTGTGTATGAGCACGTAGGAAAACATCAGCAGGAGCTGTAGGATAGCTGGCTTGCAAAGATATTAGCAGCAGTAGCCAAAATAGCACATATGCAAATTAGAAAGTGTGCATGGGTTTGCATGACAAAAAAAAGAAAAAAACATGTGGTTGGAGAGAAAAAACACCAGCAGGGTGAGATGGACGTGTGGCCCCGTGATGACGGTGAAAGACTTTTAAGCTAGTGTCGAGACAGAAAGGTGTTGTTAATCTCATGGTAGATGAAATGAGCAGTTCAAAATAATGAACAAGAAGCATTGTTTGGAAAGTAATGATAATAAATGCCTTTTGCTAAAACAGAAATAAATAAATCAGAATCAAATTTTTTGTGTGTTTCTTTCTTTCTTTTTGATGGTACCAGATAGTGTAGGGGTCCGAGAGAGGTTTGAACTGTAATGAACACAGTTCATGCATAACGGTTACGTTACAGCTATACTCAGCAAGCAAATATAAGGATGGATTCCTATCCAACTCAGTAGTGATGGGAGAAAAGAAATTACCTTATTAAATGAAATAATTCTCAATTAGTAAAACTATTAATGAATATGTCAGTCATCAATAATAACTGATAGGCTCTTTTGCCTCTTTTCACAAAAATAATTTGTTAGCGAGTGATCATTAACTTACCAACAGAAGTAGTGTCCGTTGCCACAATCTACAGCCCGTGATGTATCATCAGGGATTTTGACAGCAGTTAACAAAGAATTTGATCCACTTGTGTTTTCTATTTCAGGTAAGTGGACTGCTCTTGCACAGCCTGGATATGGACACCATTTCATGGAAGGATTGCTATCCACAAAAGCCTAAAAAAAAATCAAGCAAATATTAGAAAATATTCAGTTTAATGCATGATCTTATTCATGCTCACATACGGTATAGTGAATAATTTGACATAACGTTGAGTATATTAATTTTACATAATTTATATCAATTTTGTATAATGTATATTAATTAATTTTGCATAATATACGCTAAATAATTTTACATAATATATAGTAAATAATTAATTTTATATAATGTATATTAATTAACTTTGCATAATGCATGGTAAACAATGTACATTAATTAATTTACATATTGCCTATTAAGAAATTAATTTTACATATTGTATATTAAGAAATTAGTTTTATGTTATCTATGGTAAATAATGCTCAGCCTTTATTCATTTTTGACAAATATATTTTACATTAATTTTAGTTGCCTTTAAAAACAACTATTTCCTTAGTTAGATTATGGCAAATAGTCGTCATTGATATTATCAACAGTTTAACGTCCATTTTACATTTGTTAGACATTAACTTCCAAATGAACCCATACAGTAAGCTTATTTAAGGTATGAGAGTTATTTCCTGTTTAATCTATGAAAGTTACTTTGAATTTGATTTTCATAGACCAAGATGGATATGTTTTACGCTTCCCTAAATCCAACATGCGGTCACTTTTCATAAAAAGTTAAGACATTCGGTGGATCTTAAATAGTATATGACTAATGCCTGGTAATATGTTTCAACCAGGCAATATCGGGTATATACAGCTAGTCAAGAAATATATGTTAATATATTTTCAATTATTTATAGCTGACAACAGTTACGTTTAAAACTGGAAGCTTATTTATTTAAGTTATGAGAGTTATTTCCTGTTGAAGCTATGAAAGTTACTTTGCATTTCATTTTCATAGACAAAAATGAATGTGTTTTATGCTTTCCTAAATCCAACATGTGGTCAATTTTTGAAATAGTATGTGACTAATGCCTCTGCCTGGCAATATGTTTCAACCAGGCAATATCGGGTATATACAGCTAGTCAAGAGATATATGTTAATATATTTTCAATTAAACTGATACAAGGAGCGCAATTAAATTACTGATATTTTAACATAATCAGTTTATATGCAAGAAATGTAAAAAATAAAACCGATGAGGATGTGGACTACATATATTCGAATAGTGAAACTATTAAACTGGAGACGTTTTCTTAATTTGTTAATACCATTGGAGCAAAGGATGGAGCAGGTGCTAGTGTTATTACAGCATAAGGAGTGGAATGTGTTCAGGAACTTCCACCATTACTAACCAGCAGAGTATAACCACTCCCAACCAAGGAAAGAGTCTACCAGACATGTGTATGCAGTGTAATGATGAATGGAAGTGAAATCTGACCAGTGAAGGTTGAGGATATGTGTTGCATGAAGAAAAATGATACGTGTTGTGTATCTTGAGTTACCAAATTCCTCATGAATGACATTTGTTGACTAGACTTTACAATGCAGCTAGTTAGTGTCTAATGACTACAGATCAAATTCCATGCAAATCTTACGTTTCAATTTTAAAATGGGAGATTTTCATTATAATATACTTGTTAAGTACTCTTCAAAATACTTCAAAGATTCTGAACTTTAGAGAATATTTACTAATTGATGGCCGATACCTATTGTAACTCGTACCTTTTTTTTTTACCTCCTTTGCATAAAACTAAGTTTAACTGAATATACAAACATTATCACTGTTAACACTTAGTAACTGTGTTCAAAAATGCATAATGATCGGTTAATTAGTTTATGAGTGAATCATTTACATACAAATATATAAAAATAACTTTACACAAATAGAGATTAAATCATTTAGAAGCTCCAATGTGTTACAAGAACGTAAATAATAAACGCGAGCAAACACATTTGAAAAGATCCAACAAATAGAAAGAAGTCAAAATATAGACATCAAAAACATCACAGAACTTTTTTCTCTCCGTTTCAAGCTATTCACTCGACGTAAGACTAATTATTTTTGCTTTCATCTTAAAAAATGAACCAAAACTTTTATCGTGATGCACAACAGGTGCAACACAAACATTTTTTACCCGAGGGTTCATGACTGAAAGCAAAAGAAATGCAGAGAAGAAAAATATCGTTTGTTTTCTTTTTAAAAAATGCAGAATTCTGTCTAGATACCAAAGACTTTTGTTATCATAATAAAGTGTTATCATATTAAGTATGTGTGCATATATATATATATATATATATATATATATATATATATATATATGACGAGAATAATGGAAATAGTATTCCGACAAAATAGAAAAATAAAAAGCAACAAACCGAGTTGTGTGTTCATCGTTTTGTCTTCATTTCCAAACTTCCTCAAAGGTGTATTGGAAAAATATTATAAGGTATTTACAGCTTCTCTTCCAATTTTTGGATTTTAATCATGTTAAACGCACTTTATTTCCTTCTGACGGATTGATTGTTGCTATTTTTTTTTTGATGAGTTAAGGGCAAAATAGATTCACTAATTGATATAATAATTAAGTGATTGATTTTGTGCTATGAAATAGATACTGTCAAGAACTGTACATGTCAACTCAATTAAAGGATTAAATAAGATGATCAACATCATGAACTTTGGAATATAGTCTTTTGTTATTTATTCACTATATACATATATATATATATATATATTAGTGTTGGGATTATTAATCGAAATCGAGAATCAGAAAAATTGGAAATTATTATTTTTTTTTTGGTGATGATAAACCCTAATGGTCATGTTGACTGAAAACCAGAATGCAACAAAAAATATATACAATTCACAAACTAAAAACCTGTATTCTTTTTAATATTCTAACACGACAACAACAACTTCAAAACATAATCAAATTTACACTTTAACATGTGACTCAATTGAAAAGGTTAACTCCCGATTAGTTGCGTTTTCTTTGAATTATTATGCTTAAAAAATTAAACAATTAACAAAATATGAAACTAGTTTTTCATGATTTTATCATGCCGATGACGACCGTGACAAAACATATTACAGTTTGACATGTGACTACCATACAAACGTTAGCTCCCATTTAGTTGTGTTGCACGCTGAATAGGAACAAAAATATGAATTGCCTCAGTGTAGAAAAAATTTTTTCCTACACTGATCGAGGTCAGAAAAGGTGAGATGCAGTATCAGAACAGATACTACACTCGGTCCCCTCAACAGATTTCTTTTCTTAAAATTCTGCCTTTTTTTTTTTTTTTGGCAAAAAATCATATGAACAAATATATTACTTTGAAGATACACAATTGAATATATAAATATATATGAAATGTGTCCATACATTGCCACGGTACATTCATTTTGGTCATGGGTGCCAGTGCCTGGCATAATGGGTAGGCAGAGGATCTAACTAACAACCATACTTGTATTTTTTTGACAGGTTGGATGGTAGACCTACTTCCACCGGGCAATGCCAGTACATGGGTCCTGCTAGTATATAACATTATAAGGTGGTATAATATATTGTGTACAATCAGAATCGAGAATTGGAAAAATCAGAATTTTTTATGGTATCGGAATCAGAAAAATTTGTGCCTATTTTCCAATGCCAAAAAAGATTCTTTTAATTGTCATTTTTATTTGATTTTGTTTAAAGCAGAATCTTCCATTGCCAGTGGTAATAATAAAATAATAATTTCGATAATGATTTTAAATATCAGTAAGACATGTAAGACTAAAGATCATTCCCCACAAGTGTATTTTTTTATGTTTAAGAAAATATGTATGCATTTAACATGTGTTTTTATGGTAATCAAGAATACCATAACACTTCTATGCAGTAGAACCCTGGGATATGGTGGCCCTATGATATGTTTTTTTCCAGGTTACAATGTGGAATACAATGTTTTTCTGACTCCTGGTTATGGTATTTGCTCTGCCTTATGGTGTTATTCAGAATCAAGAAAAATATTGGCATCGTTTCAAGACTAGTATATATTTTCAGTATTTACTTCAACAGTGCTCAATATATAAGTAGAGCTCAGTAGAAATTATACATGTATGCCTTTGTTTAGCTTACTTGCCATAAATATATTTTTATACTATAAAAAGATAATGAACTCCAAGCCAGATGTTGTATTTCCCTATATTTGCAACCTAGCTCCATCTCCATTTCTGACGAAAATTCATATATACCTATATTTATTTAGTCTTAAATTTCTTTTTACGTTATGCTCCACCCTCAAATATCATAATTCTCTGTAGAAAGAATCTATCCTTAGTCTGTAAACCCATTTGATAATTATTTTTATACTATACTAGAAGATGTATTTGGCATTGCCTGGTATTAAACATAACATTAAATTCATCAAAAAAAAAAAAAAATGAAAGAAACCGAGACATGTGCATGCAAATATTATGTTTTTTCTAAACAGTTCAATTCTTGTACTCAAGCTGAAATCGAAACCAAAACTTAAAAACAGTGAGTCAAGTACGATAACCACTAAATCAGCTTACTATGATCTTTAAAATGTGTTTTCAAACCTTCTGAAACAGTTGACAAACAGATGATCCCCAAGTACCAATTTTGCAATTTTTATCCCATAGCACCCTTTTTTTCCAGATGAAAACTGATTAAAAAGTTTTCTACATGTCTGAATACCCTATAAACCAAGTTTCAAGTCTGTAAATCAAAATTTCATTGAGCATATAGGTTGAGAAGTGTCCTCATACATGTACATTCTCACTTATAAGTTAGAATATGTGTGCGCGCATATATATATATATATATATATATATATATATATATATATATATAAAATGAGGGAGTTATATATATATATATATGTGTGTATAATAAGGGAGCTGAAATAGGAAAAGAGTAAAATAAAAGCACATGATGGAACAACAAAAACTAGACAAAGCTCAAATCATTATTATATTCGATTAAATATCCATTTTACACACTGGCATGTGTTGGATATCTTTTTGAAAATTGACTATAAACTAACCTTTTATTAGGTTTTTATTTAAACTATATTACCTACAACAGATTCTCTTTGGAATTCATTCCCTTAGTTGAGGCAAAATTTCTATAAGCCATCTTTCCTGCCGTCAACCCAGTGAAGTAAATGGGGACCAGTCCTGGCAAGGAAGAATTTTCAGTGGGTAGCTGTTCTGTATGAGCTTTGGACTTTATAATTTTGCAGGCAAAGAGCAAAAGATCTTTCTCGTGTTGACATGAAAAAATTATGTGCTAGAATGCAAAATCATTCAATATTTTTATGGAACGATTCTGGTTTCTGATTGGTTGCAAGCAGAACATGGCTCCATTTGATTGGTTAGTTCCTATCACCAGTGTCTATAAGTAGAACCTTCCAACTTCCAAGGATCATACCCTCTTAATGTATCAAAAATATTGCAATAACAGTATTAATGTTTTGAATACTAATATAGATTTTTCTAAATGTTTCATGGGGGGAACGTTTAAGACAAGTATCTGTCTATTGCTCTCGAAGCATAATTACATTTGACACACTGGTTCCCGTTAGATTATTGAATTTAAGTGATGTGGAGTCTGATTGCTACTAAAATGGGTGACTATTTGATAATACCAGATGCTATATATGAAGCTTAAAGAGATACTGATCGCTAAAACTGATTTTTTTCAAGGAGCAGCTACAAAAACCCAAGCAACAAGGAATATTTTTAAGATAAGTCAAATCAATTTACGTGGTAAGTAATGAAATGCTATTTTAAACTTAAGTGTGACAAACTAATGAAAATTATATTGTGTTTTTTTTCTTTATTGCAATCCTTTGAGATGAGTAATTTATTTATTTATTTATTTGGGAACAGTTATTCTCATCTTCATAGCTGTTGTTTCACCTTCAGGGCTCATGGCACACTGGATAGAGGCGTTGAATCTCTATGGTTCTAGGTGAGCACTGTCTACAGATAGCGGTTTCAATCCTACCCAAAGCAGGCCAGAGGTTTAGTTGGCCAAAACGTGGTGAGACAACAACTATGAAAGGCAGTAATTACTGGAGATATAGTCACAAGACTCAGCATTCCTATCCCGTCACGGTTAACCACCTGAAGAAGGCCAGAGGATGATTTGGCCAAAATATGGTGAAACAAGAACAATTATGAAGATGAGAATATCAGTCTGCAAGTAAATAAATAATGGAAATATATTGTAAAACTTAGGTTTGACAAACCAAAGAAAATGCTGTTTCAAATATAAGTGTAGGCATTGTGGTCAATTCTTTCTGTACTCTCCAATGTAAATAAGGTCTGCAACGAGTATTGTATTATCTATCACTCCTTTGCCATCATTTTCCTTCTGCTGTATGTGTCTTTGATTCTACTCTGGAAAATGGATGACATATCCAGTGCGAGTAGCAAATTCAGAGGTTAGCAACACAGAGGATCCACTGGCACTACCCATTTATACAAACTTTTACAAATATGGATTGGATGCCCTCAACCTGTACCCACTAGAGTGCAAGTAGCTGCATAGTGACCTCATTTTTTTAGGAGTTACATATCTAAGCAAATATATGCTTTCTTCAATACAAAGGAGGAGCTAATACCTGAGAGAATGATCTCATTTTTTTTTACTTGGGAATCACCACTTATCAAGGCCTGAAGGCCACTCGAGGATAAGGATTAATAAATGTAGGGTGGTAGTTTAGTAGTCGCTAATAGTGTAAATTGCATAGACTTTGATTATTTATAGGGAGGGCTCAACAAAAACTTGTTTACATTGGATTTGAAGGCTACTATGTTGTATTCAACTGGGAAGCAGACCAGCATAACAGTGTTCCACAGACAGGAAGTTCTGGGAAAGAAGCTTTGTTCATGGAATATGCGTTTAGATTTAGGCACAGATAGAGTGGGGAAATCGTATATAGTGGTAGTAGCTAGTCAAGTGTTTTGTGAAAGTTTCACAAGAATGGGGGATTAGTATTCAACCGAGCACTTGCCTAGAAGAGAGTTATAGAGGAGAGACAGGTTTGCAACGTATCTTCTGTAGAAAACAGGTTGCAGGGAAGAGGAAAAGGCATCATTTACTAGGTTTCAAAGCCAGTTTTGAACTCTATCAAGGCAGGATAGGGTGCGCTGAGCAGCTCCTGCTCAGATGTGGCAACAGTAATCCATTTTAGGACATATCTGGCTCTTATACAGATAGAGGATTGCATCTTATGACAACAGAACAGATACTAAACTACTCCTAACAGGTTCCAGTTTATGGTTAATTACTATGCAATTTGTGTAAGGTGATGATGCCTTCAAAATTGATGGAAGATTTTTTCAGTTTTAAAAAGTTAATTCTTTAAATCATGTGCAGCAACTACAATGCCACATGACCTTTTTTTTCGCATCGACTCTGCAGAAGAGGGCTTCATGAAAATCTACAGAAGCTTTACTCTTGGTGATTTCATCTAAATGATTTTTGTAGTTCAGGTAACATCACTTGGTCATGACATTCTGCCAGATGTTATGATCAGCCTTCAGATGTCCAAACACATCATGGCCACTGATTTTTTGGATGATTATTGTTGCACAAGGCAATCAAGCTCAGCTCAAAGATAAAATTCATGTATTCCCTTGTCTACTCGGTTTTCCTATATGCTTGTGAAACATGGACCCTTACAGCAAAATTAGAGAAGAGAATTCAGGCCTCAGAAATGAGATGCTTCAGAAGACTGCTTGGCATCTCTTACAAAGACCACATAACCAATGAAGAAGTCAAAAATAGAATAAGGCAAACCATTGGTCCTTATAAAGATCGTCTCAGCACAATCAGGAGGCATAAACTAAAATGGTTCGGCCATGTAACAAAAGGAGAGAGGTTTGCCGAAATAGTGCTCCAGGGAACAGTCAGAAGAGGAAGAAAGAGAGAAAGACAGAAGAATAGATGGGCAAACAACATCATAGAATGGACAGGATTGAAACTGAGTGAGGTGATCTAATGTGCAAAGGACAGGGAAGGATGGAGAGGATTGGTTGACAGGTCATCTATAGTATCCCAACAGCAAACGCCATGGGGCAGGTGAGAGTGTGAACTGCTGTAAAAACAAAAGCTCTTCTTTCCTAACTCACTAACAACCAAAAATGATATAACTATTAAAATGTGAAATAACTATTTCTTGTTAAAAGAAAAATAACTTTTATATTTATTAGAATTAGAATTTAAATAATCAATTCACTTTAAAATGAAAATTTAAAACAATATATGTCGGTTGCGTGACACTGCTGTCCGAACTTTCACCTTCCCGTTCCCACTTGACGCGGCTTCTCTCCACTCCAAAACGAACTTCTGCAACTTTAGCTTTTCTCTTCTTCAAATACACCTTCTCTGCTCGCAATCAAACTTCAGAATGCCCTCCTTCCCCAAATCACTCCTCTTTTATTTCCAATCAGGAGCATCTCATTTGCATACCTCGTGGTCACCCTGTAGGCATATAAAGAAACAGGGCGGCCATTTTTCTTTCTTTCTTCTTCATTATGAACACGAGGTAAGCCACACAAAAACGCGGTCGGTCGTTCTTGTTTCTCTTTTTCTTCATTTACACCACAATATAGACACTATGCCTGTAGGTGTTTATTAAAAAGTTGTGCAAATAAAAAAATAAAACTGCATTCTACATTAAAAAAATAAATATTTAATAGATCTTTTCCCCTCTTTTCTTAAAATAAATCTATTAAAAATCAACCATGTGACAAAAAAAACAAACACAGTTTTATCATTTATTTGGTAAATTGTCTCCATGATATAAGCGTGCTTTAAAATTTAAATATGTTGAGAAGGCAATACAACGCAGAGATTTTTAAATAAAATAAACAAATATTTATTTGTTTAAAATCAAATTTTTTCAATGTTAGATGCCTTCTACGGGATCTTTTTTCCTTTTTTCTTTGTTGCATGGTGTTAAAGCAAAGAAAATAGTAGTAAAAAAAAAAAAAAAAAAAAAAAAGGAAGGCATTTAATGTTGAAAACTTGATTTTAAACAAATAAATATTTGTTTATTTTATAAAAAAAATCTGTGTGTCATATTGGTTTACCGACATTTCAATTATCTATTTGTTTACAAATATCATTACAGATGTATGTTGAAACAAACGGTGTCGACCCAAATTTGTCCCCTTTGTTTTGCTTATTTTGTGAGATCTTTAAAACCTAACTGATCCATGTTTACTACATGAAATATTATTCCAAAACAAATCATGTTGAACAGACAAAGCCTCCCATTGAGATGTCTTGACACATGGAAATATTGAAATACTCATTTTAATAAGAGCTGACGATACATCATTTAATAAAGTCGTCTGATACACAAGACAGAAAAACAATTATGACCACCAGTTGAGAGATTAACTAGAATGGCGAGGATCATGCTGTTATCCAATTTATATATCAAAGAATTGATTTTCACTTTTCCCTAAAAAGAATCCATAAGAATATAACAAAATCTGTCTTAATTTTGGGATTGTGAATGCAATATTACCAAAAGCTAAAGAAATAAGCAAAAAGCACAAGAAAATAAATCTCAAAGGAAATTGGATAATAAATGAAAATGTTTCCACCAAAAAATCTGAAGAATATTTAACTAATCTTCAAAACAGTTCTGAACTTTTTAGATTATTGTAAAAGCACATGTAATATGTGGGGTGTGGGGGTATCCACAGATTTTAGTTTTAGTGGTAGTTTGAAATTAATAAATATTTATTATTTTATCATTAGTACCAACAATGAAAAATTAAGTTAATAAAAAATAACCTTAAAAAAAACAAACAAAAAAATAATAAAAACAAAAAACAATGAAAAGAATCATTTTTGGCATCAAAATATAGGCACAATTTTTTTCAACATTTAAATACCGATTTTGATACTCCTAAAAGTTCTATTTTTCCAATTTGTGATTCCAATTAAGTGCCTCAATATGAGTTTCCAGAAAATTTGATACTGAAACTGATAATATTCAGCTTAAAAAAACTTTTTTTAAGGAATTATATATCATAGCAAATATATGCCTTCCTATGGTCCAAAAGGAGGATAATCTCATAACAACAGAACAGATACTACACTACCTCCAAAAGGAGGAAGTAATGCTTATAATACAAACCCCTACCTAAAAAAAAGAGGAGGTAATACCTGAGAGGCTGTTATTATGATGATCAAACATATTCAACATTACCTTCCCAGGCTTCATACATTGCTGTGGCTTTATAAGATTGGAAGATCTCTTCACAAATATATATTTCTTGAATCTCGCTTCCAATCTTTGGTTAAAAGATATTCAACCAGTCTGAGGAGAAAATGTCCATGCAATTGACCGAAGATGTTCTCAATTTTGAAAAGTTAATTTTTTGCAGCCAAACTAAGATTGTCAAATGAAAAATTCTGTCAATTCATTTTCCAACATTTGAATATATTGGCAACACTCCAAAAACTTGTTGATTTCTTGTTACATGGTGGTCATGTGACACTCGGCATACCATGGGTTTTCCGTGTATGATGATCTTTTGCGTTAATGAGAAAGGTAAATATGATTCAATAATTCAACCAGTTGTAAAATAGATTTTTTTTTAAAGTGGATGCTTGGTCAAGTCTTTTTTCTTTTTTTTTTTTTTTTTTCTTTTTTTTTTTACTCATGTTCATTCCCGAACAAGGCATATCACCACTTGGACGTAAGGGGCTACTATTTGGGACCATGTCTAGGAAAGATTAAGAAGATGTTGGTTCACATTATATTTAAACTTCTGCATATCAGTACAGTCAGGGAAGCAGGTAGCAGGAAGGGAATTCCAAAGTCCCAAAGTCTAGCTGTTCAAGGGAAGAAACTATTAGAATTGAAAGCTTTCTGGTATTTAGGGATCTCAACAGTGAAGGGGTGTGATTTTGTTGCTAAGCAGGCTTGTCGGGGATATGTATGTTGAGAGGGCACAAGTGCAACAAGTTTATCAGAGTACATTCCATTAAAATATTTATAAAACAGGCAGAGAGATGCAAGTAGGGGGCACAATCATGTTGACACACTGGTTCTCGCCAGATCACCAAAGTTAAGCAATGTTGAGCCTGGCCAGTACCAGATGGGTGACCATTTGGAAAGGCTAAGCGCTGTATGTACCTTTTGGGAAGGTTGGGCGTGGGGCCAGCACCCTCACCCTGTAAAAAGAACTCCTTGTTACAAAAACATCTACAAAAAGTTGTAGATGGCCTATGCCCCTCTATGGGCTCCAGGGCTATGGATGGAGAGAGATGCAACATTGTGGCAATGGGACAGGGGTTGGAGCTTAGGGGAAAAGTGAGACCTATTAAATTGAAAACTCTTTCTTGGACCCTATTCAAGAGCGAGAGGCTAGTGGTAGATGCACCAGTCCAAATGTGGCAACAATATTCCATGCATAGGCAAATAGTGGCCTTGTAAAAATACAAGATACTCCCAGATAGGAGTCTTCTCGCTCGATAGAGAGAATCCACCTTCTTTGCAGCAGCTTTCGCAATGTCCTCATTGTCTTACAAAGTTTCTATTCACTCTATGAAACTATTATTTAGTTGTATTGCAATAAATTTCATCAACATTAAAAAGGAGAAGATGTAGCAATGATCTAAATAGTATAAAACATTTTTTAATTATTAAAAATTAAAAACAAAATCACAGATAATCATAAAGTAGGCAGTGATATACATTTGATTATAGATGCCAACTCTCCATTAAAATACATATGAAAAGCAGGGAGACCTGACGTTGCCTGGGATTGAATGATGATCAATGAATGTTTCACACTCATATTTTTATTGTTATCGAAATCAATGAAATAGCCCATTTTTCAATCAAAATGATTGCCTTCTCTAGTTGGGGACCCACCGCAGTGCACTGGAAGGAAGCTTCACATGCCGTCCTACAGTGACTTAGCCCACAATACATTGTAGTTTACATTGCACTGTAGAGAGCCTAATGCTGATCTTAGAAAATTATTTTTTATTTATAATGGCTTGAATTAAAATTCAAAATGAAAAAGTCAAGTATCATGGTGCAATTGTGCTTTAAACAGAAACAATAATTTCAAATGTGCTGTCACATCAAAGAACCTACTGTTGATTTTATATATTGTGTTTTTCGGCTTGTGTGGTAACAAAACTTCTCAAATGCACTTGTGATGTTAGGCTGTGTAAGGTGTAAACTTTGGTCAAAATCGCCTGTTCCTCTTTCATTGGATTATTTCAATTATCGATACTTATTCAAGACATTCCAATGCAAAACCATAACCAAGAACATTGCCAGACACATAAAGTACATTTGTGTGAAATTTCATAAAAATTGGACCAGCTGTTTACAAATCCATAGGAAACGAATCACACAGATAGACACACGAAGTTCCTTTTATATAATAACTTTTTAATGGTACAAAACTTATATAGCACTTTAAAAATAATACATGGAAAAAACCCTAAAGGTCCCTTTCATCAACAAACTCATCAGGAGTTAATCGTTGGTTAAGAACAAAAACTCATCAGGAGTTAATCGTTGGTTAAGCAAAAAACGAATTAAATTGTCACAAAAGAGCAAATACTCAGGGATATACAAGTAAAAAAAAAAATGAATGGGAATTTGCATAAAATGATATATATATATATATATATACAATTATATAAAATGTATGTCAAATGAGATGGAGAGAGTATGGGAACGATTAAAATATATCTCCGAGCAAGTCCAATGATTTAATAAATTCCTTCTGCCGACAGACAGAGGGCCTATGTGAACAAAAAATCGAGACTGACTCCAAAATCTTTAAATGATTTTGAGAGACACTCTGGTGTAAGATTCTAAAACAGTCCATTTTCTATGCATTAGCACAAGCTGGATTTTCAATTAGGTGTTAGCCAATGGCAGATTCCAGGGTAGAGGAAAGGTGAGAGCAATGTGGTTTGCCTAGCCTAATTTCTGCCGGTATATGTTGGTTAATGCATGTCTGCAAATGTAAGGAGGTTCAACCCACATAGCCAGCAGCGCTCTGGCAATTGAATTCATACATAACATTGGTTTGTGTGATGTAAGGCAAACTATTCTTTGTGACCAGGAGGAATGCCGATTTTACACAAAAAAACAGACAGGAAAGAATTTGATACAGACTTTTATATAATAGTACATAAATAGATAAAAATAAAAAGACAAAAAGCAAATTTGAGAGATAGAATAAAGAGATAGAGAAAGAGATAGGTAGAGAGCAAATACTAGAGAAAGCCAGAGAGAGATAGAGAGCCAGATAGGGTCAAAGAGAGATAGAAAGAGCCAGATAGGGTCAAAGAAAGATAGAGAGAGCCAGATAAGGTCAAAGAGAGATTGCCTAATAGGGTCAAAGACCGATAGAGAGAGCCAGTGAGAAAGTATTCTTAAATAAGGCATAACTCACCTTGATATCAAATTGTAGGTAGCGCCTGGCCATTGGTTTTGATACAACATTTTCAATGACATCAAGAGGCACCAACCGTCCACAATTGTAACCAGGACACGTAATGTGGTGGGCATCACCCTCCTGAATTTTTAAATTAAGATATCTGAAGAGAAAACAATCAGAAAGAAAAATGAAGAAATATTGAAATTATTTTCATTATTAAAGAAATTCTTATGTATTTCATGGTTAGGGTTGGGGTTAAATTATTCTCAGGCACAAAAAAAAAAGGATTTGTCCATACCTCCCCTTCCCAAGAAAAAAATCTTTATGGGGTATCTATTCATGATGGAAAAAAATAGCACACCAAAGATCACATAAATTGATCAAGTATTTTTATTTTTAAAAAAGAAAATCAAATTTTATGGGTGATCGAGGATCTCACAATAACATTTTGAAATTCAACAGCGATTAACTTCCCCTTAATATCACTCTTCACAGAATAGAGTTTCAAATTAGTTTTGTGTATCATTGTAATGCTTATGAATTCACATTAATCACTTAAAAGATTTTTTTCTTTACAAAAATAAAACTACTTTATCAATGATATTTGATTTTTGGTGTATACTATTTTCTTTCCGCCACAGATGCGTACATCATAACAATTTTTCTTTAATTATATTTTTTTTCTTGGATGGAGAAGGGGGAATTATGGACAAGCCCCAAAAAGAGAACCATCTTCTCAATTTTTTATCAATTTCAGATTTCATTTAATATCGCTATCACCATTCTTCACATAATAGAAGAAACTACTCACAAAAGTGGCAGTGCACTTGTTTGGTATATTATTTGTAGGTATTGTGAAAAGAAAAAAAGGTACAGAATTTGTGTTTGTACCTGGATTTATTTTTATATGTGACATTCATTTACATATGAGGGTAATAGCTGCTTTAAGGAAGATGAATCAGGGAAGACAGAGAATTAAGGGTTTGACAGCAGAAAGAAAACATTGAATCTGCGAGTTGTTGGTGTAAATTACAATGTTGAAGTTATGTCAGTTTTTCTTTCAGGATTGCATTGCAATAAAGGATTAAATATGAACATCAAATCATATTGTGACATTTTTATTTGTTTCAGCCAACAAAATGATTGACACACACAGATGAGCTAGAAGTCCCCCCCCCCAAAAAAAAAGAAAAAAAAATTTGTTCAGATATTGTTTCAGAATTTTTTTATAAAAGGTAATCAAGCAAAATTTGATTAAAATTATTATTGTAAACTTATGTAAAATTGAGGGAGTGTAATCACATGATAGAATATCTAAGATGAATGATGGCTCTTCTATTCACTCCTACTTCATTGTACAATTTACTAATGAAAATAGCTAAATAAAATACAGCTCATTAACTGATCATTTCATTTTCCAGCATTTAAAAAAAAACATTTTATACTTTCACTCTCCTTAAACAAGACAAAGGACTACTGTGGATTAAAAGTTAGAATGATAAGGGGCATCCTAAGTGAGGAGTTGTACAGCAAGCTGTTAATTTACATGACATTTAACTTCTGGGCTGGGGCATCTGCCATTAGTCTCTCATTCCTAAGCAGGGTTCAAAAAAGGAGTCACCAACCTAATAGGTCCTGAACTACCAACTAAACTCCAACCTCTGTCCCATCGCCAAAACATGGCATCCTTGTGGCTGTTTTAAAAGTATTTCAATGGCAAATGCTCTAATGAACTCCGAGCACTAGTACCCCTTCGACATAAATATTCCTGATTAACCTGGCAAGTAACAAAATCCCACTCTTACACTGTAGAGATCCCTAGATGCCATAAAGCCTTCTACTCGAATAGCTTTTTCCCTTGGACTGCTACACTTTGGAATTCCTCCCTTCCCCAACTGAACTGACGTGCAAGTGTAATGTGAACAGGCATCTCACTGCCCAACATAAATAGTATCCCTACAAATCTGGTCCCAAATAGTAGCCCCTCACGACTAAGTGGCCCTGTGCCTTGTTTGGGGTGAAACATCAATAAAAAAAATATATAAAAAAACAAAAACATTTCCACATGTTGATACAGTTAGGAAAAGAAGGAACAAGGAGGGAGTTCCAAATGTTAGCAGTTGAGGACAGAAGTTATTAGAGTAGAAAGCTCTCTCTGGTGATTTTCTCGGTGAACAGATGGGATAATTATCAGTGATCTGATACTCCACAATTCCTATGAAATATTGGACAGATAATGGCCACTTGTAGGAATGAGTCATGACACACCATTTGGATGTTCCAGTCCTTTAACTATTATCATCTGAGGCAACGCCATGTCCATTATGGCATAATCACACTACATCATTTAAGTCTTGATGAAGAAAACAAAAAAATTCATGTTCACATGGAGGTAAGTAAGAGATGAGAACTTGTTTAAATAAAACTTTTTTTTTTTGTATATTTTTGACATGACTTTTGATAATAATTCTTTATATTATTTGGACTATTGTTCTCATTTGTTTTTTCCACAATGTTTCGGCCGATGTAACCCCTGACCATCTTCAGATACATCCACACTGGATGTTATTTTTCACCATTCATCAGTAACATCCAGTGTGAATGCACCTGAAGCTGGTCGGAGGTTACATTGGCTGAAACGCTGTGGAAAAAATAATCAAGATGAGAACAATATCCCAAACAATCCAAAAAATAACACTTATTTTGATTTATTAAAATAAAAAACTCATATTATTTGGATTATCAAACTACTGTTCTCATCTGGAGATTTATTTTCACAATGTTTCAGCTTTTATAATCTTCAATCTTCTCAGGTCTATCTTGTTGAACTCGAGAATCTTTCTATCAAACTCTAGAATCTGCACAAAATTTTGAACAGAACACTTTATTTAATCCACTAGTGTAGCATACTCTTGTTCTGTCAGTATGACCAAATACAAGTCCTAAGTAATTTGTGATTGAACCTTTAACCTCCAGAATGGTATCACTTACAACTAAATTTTACCAAGAACGTAGATTCCATGAACAAAGTTTCTTTCTTAGAACTGCGCGCCTGTGGAACTCTGTTCCATTTTCTTGCTTTCCAACTGACTGCAGTATGGTTGTCTTTAAGTCCAACATGAACAAATTCTTTATGAGCTGTCCCCTTAAGTAATCTAATTTACCAAATTTCCACTACTAACGATTACTATGACATGTTCCATTTGACTACAGTACACTCATTAACCCTTATCCTCAAGTGGCCTCCGGGCCTTGATAAGTGATGACTCCTTTGTAAAAAAAAAAAAAAGTACCACGGATTGTGAAAATAATACTTAAAATGTGCACAGTAGTCTAAATAAACCAAATAATATGATTTATTAATCGTCATCTTAAAAGTTAAAATAAAAGATTATTTTGATAAATTAGTTGTTTGTTTTAACATGTAAAATTCTTTTTATTTATGTTTTTTTTAAGACTTATAGACAAGTTTGTGTGGAAGAAATAAAAGGAAGAGAAAAGTAAAAAAAAAAAATAAGAGGAAGGAAATGTAGGGAGAGGAAACGGAAGAAATGTAACAAAAAAAGAAAAGGATGGAAAAGTGAAGGAGATAAGACGGTGAGTGGAAATGATGGAGGAAAGGTGAGTATGTACTTACTGTTCCCAACATGCACGACAGAATCTGTGCTCACAAGGCATATGAACTGGTTCCTCACACATCAAAAACATGCAAGTACAAATATCACACTGAAACAAAAATAAAATAAATTTAAGAAATTAAAATAAAAGGTATTTTTTTACGACAGTACTCAGCGTAGTATAAATACCCCCAACCTCTCCATGTTAAGAACGGCTTTCAGAAATAAAGACCCCCAACTTCTCCATGTTAAGAAAGGCTTTCAAAATAAACACCCCTGATCTTTCCATGTCAATAACAGCTTTCGGAATAAACACCCCCAACCTCTCCATGTTAAGAACGGCTTTTGGAAAAAAACACTCCCCAACCTCTCCATGTTAAGAATGGCTTTCATGGTTGGGGTGTTTCTTTCCAAAAGCCGTTCTTAACATGGGGAGGCTGGGTGGTGTTTATTTACAAAAGCCGTTCTTAACATGGAGCGGTTGGGGATGTTTATACTATGCTAGGTACTCTCGTAAAAAAATACCAAATAAAATTTTTATGCATCCTTGGTATGGAAATAAGGATTATAACACCACTTGAAGTTATTAAAAAAGTTAATCAGTAGAAAATGTCCGTTGTTCAAATACCACACATACACATGTGCACGTAGGTATATACACAGGTATCCATAAAATCATGACATTTATTTATTTGTTACTAGCCTGGGTGCCCGGCATTGTCCGAGTGTTTGGAGGTGTGTGTTGAGCAAAAAGAGTGGTAGTAGGCAGGCTCAAACATGTAATGCAAAGGAGGAAAAGAATGCGAAAAAAAAAAAAAAAAAACCTGATGTCTTTGCTATTATGTCCATTGCCACACTGGAAGTGACGAAAGTTTAAATAAGGCTAGTCAATCGAAAAGAAAGGATGACTTTCGAAAATACTGGCAAAAAAGCGACCCCTCCCTGTAGAAAAGTGCCCAGTTAAGGGTGAAGGAATTAATATTTTTAGCCAATTTTTCGATATTTGTTGTCCGAAGGGTTGAGCTTCAAAATGATATCAATCTCCTGAAAATCCGTCACCTCTGTCGAAAGTTGTAGGCAGACATGATTGATTGATTGCAACGTCTTGTCAGACGAGTGCCACTCCCTCAGGTACTGAAAATCCATGAGCCGAAAATGACTTTAGTCTTGCCGGCAAAATTTACATGCTCAAACAGACATGACACTGAAGATGGTCATTAGTATACATACATATATATATACATGCACGCATGCATACATATATACACATACATACATACATACACACATACATATAACACACATATATGCATACATACATACACAATACATAATACACATACATATATAAACATACACAAGACGGTCAATGGCATACATACATATATATATATATAAATGCAAATGTAAACATACACACATATATACATACACAATGCATAATACAGATATATACATACATATATGCACATATATATACATACACTTACCTACATATACATACATAAATATGCACTCATACAGGCATACATATACACACACATGCATATATACACATACATACAAACAATATATATACGTATATACATACACACACATACATATATACATAGATATACACCTGTACATACATATATACATATAATGATGGCAGATCAATTATTACATGCTTCCAGCATTTCAGGCCTACATGCGTCACAACTTTTCTATGGCTGAGGGAGTATCTATACTACACAGATGATGTTACAGAGTTTTAGCTTTGTACGACAGCTTAAATCTCTCTCTCGGTTCAAAATGTTGACATCCAGCAACAAGCAAGAGCAAGATAGCCAACAACAAGTCAAACTGCAGACCAGCTTAATGCGGGTACTGGTCTCCCACTTTATATTTTTTTTTTTTTTCAAACCTAAGATTTGCTTCTTACATACAGATGTATGCCAACATACGCATGCATGTGCACACACATGCAACCATAATCATGTAGAGGCACACAAATACACATATACATACATATGCCTATACATACGTACACACATATATACATGTAAAATACACATGAAGGAACATTCCAAAAGTCATACAGAGTAAGTGATCAGCGGCAGGACCGTTTTTGTCCCTTTTCCTTCCTGATCTTTTTCCTCCTTCCTTTTTTTTTTTTTTTTTTTTTTTAAATAAAAAGTTTGTTTTAGACTCACACATATGCAGTACATGATAATGATTGTGATCATGTTGATAAATTCACACATAATTTTCCAAATAACTCAATGTACGAATCGACGAAAAAAAATCCAGTTCAATTAATATGATTTACAGACGCTTGGATTTTTTTTTAAAATAAAAAGTTTGTTTTAGACTCACACATATGCAGTACATGATAATAATGATGATCATGTTGACAAATTCACACATGATTTTCCAAATAACTCAACGCAGACATACATACATACATACATACATACATTTGAACAGACAGGTGAAATTCATATTATAGATGCCTTTTTGGAAAAAAAAATTATCATCAAAGTTCTTTTCTCTGTGTTATTGCATAAACTTTCATTCCAAAGAAGGAAAGTTGAAGCAACCACTGAGGGATGATGAGAGACTCCAGAGACGGTTTTGGATGAAAAGCATACAAGACCCAAGATATGATTTAATTGTACCGTTTATGTTTTGTTGATTTGCAATCAATAACAAATATTTTATTTGATTGTGACATTCAGAGTATGAACCTCCCCTTGAAGCGGAGGTAATGCAAATACAAAACCAATTATGCACTATCAATTTAATAAATGAATGAATAGGTTTTTGTTTTTATTTTTACTAGGGGGACCTGTGGAAATTCCACAGCAGCATCTTTCATATGTAATATATTGCTGTTGGTCATTCTGTGAACATTCAGCATGAATAGAGACCTGCAATATTACTGTAGCCCTTTTGTTAAAACTGTAAAAGTATTTATCTAAGTAATCTAGTTAATGTAGTGTCAGAATATATCTGATTATTACGGTTTATCTCCAATATCCGTATAGGAGTCTGTGAGATATTTCCTCATGATATCATTATATTAATACCATCTTTAGACAGAACAGATACTACCCTTGGATCCTAGCCAGAAGATCAAGGTATATTTTAATTTCATATGCAGCCCAAAAGCAACATTATTCTTTTTATTTCATTTTTTTTTTTTTACATTGCATCTTAAGTGATCAGGAGATCCTATTTATTAAAAAGGAGGATAGAAGGTGATAACATGCTACGGACATTAAATTACCATATCTGTATACTAATTTAATGTTTGTTGTAGGTTATTACTAGGGCTATGACAACAGCATATTCTTTTCAGTGTTTTGACTCTCGAGTATATATCTGACACAGACACAATTAATAAACCGAGAACCACATCACTCTACATAAAAACATGAGATATCAATGGATATATACCTGAGAATCAAAACAAGGAAAAGAATATGCTGTTGTCATAGCCCTAGTTATCACCTTCTATTTTCCTTTTTAATAAACAAGATTTCCTGATCGAATAATTTATATCCTGGAAAGTATGACACATGTACATTAAAGGAACTATGGTATTATTATACAGATTCCTAAAATAATCTAAAAGCAAACAGAACCATAACAAAAGAGTAAAAAGTGGACCTTGAGTTTACTTTTAGCAGTCTTTTAGCAGTCTTGTAGCAGTCTTGTTTCCTTTATTTTGTCCTTCAGTTCTCACAAAGGGGGAAAAATATGACTGTTTTCTAGATCATAATTCATCTATCTAACACTTATCTTTGGCTAATTTTTAACCTTCAAGTGATTTTTTTTTAGCTCCTTACACAAAATGGATTCATGCCTTGCCTGAAGCGATTTCCATAAAAAGAAAAGAAAAACAATTAAAAAGTAAAAATTATATGGCAACCAAATGGATATGACCTTTGGCAGTTAAATAAATTTGTGAAAAAAAATTTATTTTAAATGCTGATCCAAAACATCCAACCTAGAAAATAAAATTAATGAAAAACAAAATAAAAAAACAAATATACAGATACTTACAACAGCATCTTGGTCATGTGGTTCAGATTTAGTGGGACTGTTTAACGTTTCAGGAAGGATTGGTCGTTCACTATACAAACTTGCAGGCGGTGTTGTCCCACACTTTTCACAGCAGGCAAATGGATCGATCATCCAAGCTTCAAGCAGAGTTTCACGTGACCATTCTAAAACAGACAAAACATAGAGACCACTTTAGCTTTAGCATATACACAGCCTTTATCCTTAGATTGCAGTTACAGGTTTCTTAGTGAAAAAAAAGGCTACATAAAAAAGGGTGAATTGGATAAGTGCTTGAATAATAAGATCCATTAAAATATGGCGACAGTTAATTTAGGGCAAGTTCATAACTACACACCCCCTTATGTAAAAACAAAAATAAAAAATTTCATGGAGTACAAACCCATGATGGAAAGAAAATATCAGGTACTAAAAACCATGTAAATTCATGAGGTAGTCTTATTTTAAAATGGCTTTTATAGGCAATTGACAATTGCTCGACTATTTTGCAAATAGTTTAAAGGATAAGGGAGACAAATGAAAATAATTCAAACATGCCAGATTTTAGAAAGCCATTCTTAACATGGGGAGGGGAATACATTGCAAAAACTCAAATTCATCACCCATTAACTCCCCCTTAAGATATCTCTTATGAAATAAAATTTTTAATTAGCTTTGTACACCATTGTAATGCCTACAAATTCCAATTAATCGCCAAAAAATGATTTTCTTTTATAAAATAAAACTACTTGATCAATTTATGTGATATTTTGTGTACCATATTTTCTTCACGTCACGAGTGCATATATGGCACAAAATAATTTTCACAAAGAGTAAAAGTGAACAATTAACTCTTGGTAAATATTGACAATGAAAAGAAATACAAAATAAACAGACCTACCATGATTACGAAGTAGGGCTTCAGCTGTAAATAATGGAACACTCAACATGTCGGCCGTCTCTACCAGCAGTTGATCTTTAACTTCTTGCAAATCTTGAGTCCGTAAACCACTGTATTCCTACAAGATAAATATATCATACAGACATGAATAGATATATGTGAACTGTACCAAAAAAAAAAAACAAAAAGAAAACATATTTTTATGCTTTTTGAATTTAGTTTGTGATGGTTAGCCGCCCTTTAAAAAGAAAGCGACATAAGTTGTCTTCTCTTGGTAAATTCTTGAAATTTATGCAGCCTAGAGACAAAGATATTTTTCCATTTTAGTCAATTTTTAGCTGAATCCAAGTATCTCTGTGAGAGGTTTAACTTTCATTGGTTAACATTCACAATAAAGAGATGCACTTTTGTTTTTTATATACGTCTAAGTATACGTGTCTATATGAAATCAGGTATAATCATCATCATCATCAGTGTAACGTCCATTTTCCATGCTTTCATGTATTGAACGGTTTTACAATATTGACATCCAAACTACTTTGTCTCTAGCTAGATCTTTATTTATCACACTTTCTTTCAGTTCTATTTTTATCACTTCCTCCCACATTTTCTTTGGCCTTCTCATGTGAACCGGACATACTACCTCAACTGTTCTACATTTATTAACCCAGAACTTTCATCCATTCTGTCAACATAATCATACAATCCAAGTCTATCCTTTTACATACATATCCCTATACTGTACACATTTTATCTTCCTCTGAGATCATCAGATCTAAGCCTGTCTCAGTATTTCACATCTATCGTATCATTCTCATATCATTTCTCGCCATGCAACATATATTCTTAACCTTAATTACTTTCATACATCATCGCATTGCATGCACATGTCTGAAAGACTCTTCACGTGGTCAACAATGGTAACGATCTGTCGGTTAAAAATGGCACTATGTATGTTTATATATTTCTATGTATTCGCTTAATTATTTATTTTTATATTTTATTAAGTGAATTTCAGAATACTTTTTTTTTAATAAAATTGTCAATATTTTGGAAGTTATATGGATTTGGAATTTATCCCATTTTTATCTCAAATATTCTTCGTATAGGTTATATATAGCCCTACGTGAAAATTAAAATACCTCTGATTTTGTTAAATTTAAAAAATAATTTTACATCAATTAATAAAAAGTCTCCAACTTTCAGTTTTGTTAGAGTATTTTAAAGGGTTTTTAGGGGACATAATATAGGTACAATCTCTTACTTAAAAATTAAAATATTTCAGATTTGCATTAAATTCTATTCATAGTCATTAGATTCCTTAAACTTCAAATTCTTCTAAAGATACCTTAAATTTTAGACATTTTCTAGAGTTAAAATCATATAATGGATTTTGATCAAAATTGGAATCTTAAGGATTCTAGACATAAGGCTTAGTAGCATTCTATCTTGATTCTAATCTTCCTAAGAAGACATAGAAGTGGTACAAAACTGTTTTGTTTGAGGAATTCATTTTACCTATCCTGGGACGTGTATTCTTCTAGTTATCTATAAAAGATTGCATCTATCAATTGATATGTACAGTTCACAATTGAAATTGCATTTCATTGTTTCAATTGGCTGAATGCAAACCAAGAATATTCGTACTCGTTCTAAAGAGGAAGAGGGTTTCATTGTTTCTTTTATTGTATTTTTGTTGGATACGATATTTGTCTAATTCACCATTTCTTCTTTTTGTATGCTAAAACTATTTCTATGACCTTAAAGGTCAGCTCAACAACGTGACCTCTCCAAAGGTAATATTAGGGTCAGAAAGGAAAGTATAGACAGAATTTTAGAAACATATATAATATGACGGGGTCATAGGCTGGGGTCAAATCCTGGTTGCAATGCAATTATAACACGCCGGAGATTTCAGAGTAATATCCTGAATCAAATATTCTGATCATCACCCCTTTGAGTAGTCCTGCTCCCAATATAGTATGCAAAATCCTAGGTCTTGATACCAAGCGTAACCTATCCCAGCCGCGACCTCTTTTTCATCAGGCCATGTCAAAGGTCGAGCTCAAAGTTTTTGCAATCCCACATTCACTAAGTTTAATGGACCCAATGTACAAAGCAGAAAGCAACTCCAGATGATCCGCTTCCATGTGCTGGATGATGGTACCATTAATAAAAGGAGATCATCAGCCAACCGGTTGATGTGATGTGCGCTGTCAAGTGAAAAGAGTGTTGTTAGCAATCGTTCTCAGACGAAAGCGAAGAGAGAAAAAATAAGTAAAATAAAATAAAAATTGACACAAGTCTTTGTTTTGGTTTTTCAGGTTATATATTAATAACAATGTAAACACAATACAAGGGTCTCTACTTGTTGAAAGTATAACGAAAGAAAAAAAAATGAAAAAAAAATGATGTAACAGAAAAAAAAAAACAATACAAAATATTAGCAAACTATATTGCGCACACTCTCTTTTTTAAACATAACTATGCGGGTACAGCAGACATAGTTATTTCTATAAGGAAGGAGGAGGTATTCAATGTTCATTCGTATTAACTTTGGATGGACTTTATTTTAATAGTTTTTTTATGTCTTTCTGTGACTGCATTGAATGAAAAGTTTTCCTCATTTATTTGGGAACATCCATCTGGATTTTGAGTATATTTTCATATCCTGTCCATCTCCTCTGTTGTTCCTCTTCTCTACAGCTTCTTTATCACAAAAGAGACATTATAGCAGGTGATGGTGTAATTATAAGGACTATGAATGAATGGATTCAGTTCAAAGAAGTTGTGCCATTACTAAACAACAGAACATTACTGTAATAAATCAAGAAAAGAGTCTATTAGATATGTTTACGCAGTGTGATGGTCTACGAAAGTGAAATCTAACCAATGAGCATTGAAGAAATATGTTGTTTGGGAAGAAGTGATATGAGAATGATCCGATGGATTTGTAATGTAAGTCTTAAACACAGGTTTAGTTCTGAGGAGCTCAGAGGAAGATTAAATCTGAACAGTATAGGTAGATATGCGAGTTGACTTTGATGGTATGGTCACACTGCAAGAAAGAATGGATGTTCTTGGGTCAGTAGATCAGTAGATGTGTTGCATTGTTATCTCTAATAAGGGTCACCAAAATTGTATTTGTTGTATCATAAAGGGGATCGTGTGATATATTTAATCAGCCTTAATGTCATGCGATCATCTAGTGGTCCAGTTTATTAAATGATATGTTCATATGCCGTTGTGTGTGTGTGTGGTACATGTATTTTTCAACATACCTTCTGCGTCTTGGATGGTGGTCCATCTGGAAACATCTCATCTTGGAGAGGAGACCTGGTACCTGTTTTGGACGAAGATTCAATCACTCCAAGACAAGGAATTGGTTTTATAGTTTATTTCACTTTCCAGATGTCTCGCAGAAGATGGAAAGTGAAACTATGGCCTACACACGTAAGCGTCCCCCCCCCCCAGTGAAAGGGAGGAGACAACGGTGAAGCCATCCGTCCTCTTCTAAGTCTAAATAATAAATGAGAAATCCGACTCTGCATTTCTTCCTGTTTTAACACAAGACGTTTATTACCGTTACTTCCCAAACAATGCCTGCTTCTTGTCTTTTTTTTTTTTTTTTTACTGTTCAATTCATCTGTCACGAGATTAACACAACCCTACCATCTCAACATCAGCTTAAAAGTCTCTCGCCACCACCACGGGGCCACACATCCATCTTGCCCAGTGCTCACTTTTCTTCTCTCCGACCATGTGCTGTCCTTTTTTTTTCTTGTCATGCAAGCCCACGCACACTTTGCATATGCACAATCTGCATAGTAATTAAACAGCTGCTGCTGCTAATACCTTCGCTAGCCATCTATCCTTCGGCTGCTCCTGGCATTGTCACACATGCTCTTACATGCTCAGTGACTCATTAAAAATAGCATTCTTATTAGCAAAGTTTTAAAGTCGAATGATTTACAAGCAATATTTAAAACATAAAACACAAGTGATTATGAAATTTAAATACTACAGAAAATTACAAGTAAGCATTATTACTTGAATTTAGTATTTTTAAGACAGTGCCACCTCTAAACCACTATTGATGACAATTTTTTTCCAGAGTGAGGTCTATTTAAAGGAAATTCTAATTTTTCTTCAATGTTATACCTAGATTGATTATAGCTGTGAAAAAGGAAAATAGCAAAAAACCTTTATGTGCTTACTTGTGAGGGAAAATAAATATTGTTCAACAAATATTACAAAAATTAACCCAGTAGTTTTGTTTTTATAATATAGGTTCAACTTTTAGCTGTATGCAAAATGTTGCCACTATTATCTTCAAGAGAGATAACATTTTTATTGCTCTTTATCAAAAAACAAGTTTGAATTGTCCCCCTTGTGTTTCATTGTAATGGTGACAATGACGGTAAATTTCCCTGTACAACTAAAAGTTGAATTCATTTGTATAAAAAGAAAACCACTAGATTAATTTTTGTTACAAAAAATAATGACTTGTATTTAGAAATAAGCACGAGAAAAAACAGTGAGATTTATCACACTGCACAAAAATTAAAATGTAATGCGGGTACCGTCGCAGCTACAAACAAACAAAAACAAAAAAATCCGACCTGACTTTTTTTCTGTTTTAGCAAAAGGCATTTATTATCATTAATTTCCAAACAATGCCTGCTTCTTATTTTTTTTATTCTTCATTTCATCTATCATGAGATTAACAAAACCCTGCCATCTTGACACCAGGTTAAAAGTCTCTTGTCGCCATCATAAGGCCACATGTCTATCACACCTGATTTACACTTTTCTTCTCCTCTGACCTCATGTTCGCATTAGCCGGCTATTTCTCACCTTCGACTTTACACATCTATCTTTTCAGGCGTGAACTTTGCTTCTCTTTGACCAAGTGCTGTCTTTTCTTCTCTTTTTTTTTTGGTCACGCAAACCCGTGCACACTTGCTTATTTGCATAGTGCTAAAACAGCTGCTGCTGCTAATACTTTCGCTAGCCATCTATCCTTTGGCTACTGCGAATATTTTTACATGTGTTCATACACGCTCTGTTACAACAATATTTATTAGTGAACAAATCGTCTTCAGTAAATTTAGTTTTCAATGATAGAATGTAAATATTTGAAATTGTAAAGAAATGTTCAGGGTACCTATTCTGAGAATACTTGAGAAAATCCAGGTTGGGATTAACAAAGAATGAAGGAAGAAGGGGAAAAAATGATTAAGAGTTAGTGCTCTGCAAGATACATTCAGAATGTGGACTTTAAATTAGCAGAGAGGAGAGAAGGGGAAGAGGCAACTCAAACTGTGCGCTTAGCAACTTATTAGTCGACTAGTATGTAGTAACAACGTTTTTTTTTTTTATAAATCTTTATTCCATTCATTCGAGTTTGGTGTTGTTTATTTTGCAGCATAGAAAGCGTATTCAGGTTATTTAATGCAAAAGACAATGCGTATTGTAAGTGATTCATCGAAATTCGGATGCACACAAATGTACAGACGTATGAATGTGTTTCAATTGATAAAAACCCAGACACTCCTGACTGTCAATTTTATTGTCACTTTTATACACACCAAGAAGTACTGCCAAAAACCTACAAGAAACAAATTTCCCAAACAAGAAAAAATAAAAAAAACAGCTTTCTTACAAGTAAACCCTAGATACGTAGAACGCCTAAATGTCTGCAGACATTTTATGCTTTTGTTTAACATATCTCCTTGTATTGTTACGAAATACATGGATGCTGCATGTAGCCACTGGCAAAAAGTTAAAATCAAGATGAATTTTTCAACCGGAGTGGATGGGGGGGGGTGTAAAGAGATGTCTTCTCCTCACTCATGCATGTGTGTGGAGAAAAGGTAGTACAACAAGTAAACTTTTTTCCTAAACAACTTCGATCAGTTGCAACTAAGAAAAACAAAATTAAAAGAAAGATACAAAGTGCGAATTGTATGTGTGTGTGGGGAGCACAGGAAGTCATTCTTTGATGAAACAAACATCATCTAACTTTTAGTATTCACAGAAAAATTTACATTTTCAGAGAAAACTGTCATTTAAAATTTTTTTTATTTTACTCACATTCAACCCTGACAAGGAAGGACCATGCCTCAGAAAGATTAAGAAGATGTTGGTTTATGTTACATTTAAACTTCTGCATATCAGTACAATCAGGGAAGCAGGTAGCAGAAAGGGAATTCCAAAGTCTAGCTGTTTGAGGAAAGAAACTATTAGAGTAGAAAGCTTTCTGACATTTAGGGACCTCAACAGTGAAGGGGTGTGATTTTGTTGCTAAGCAGGTTCGTCGGGGATATGTACGTCAAGGATGCACAAATGCAACGAGTTAAACAGAGCACATTCCATTAAAATATTTGGATGGGACAGGGGTTGGAGCTTATTCAAGAGGAAGAGGCTAGTGGTAGATGCACCAGCCCAGATGTGGCATCAATACTCCATGCATGGCCTAACGGTGGCCTTGTAGTGGTATAGGATACTCTTAGGTGTGAGTAGTCTTCTAGCTCGATAGAGGGAACCCACCTTTTTTGCAGCAGCCTTTGCAATGTCCTCTATGTATATGTTCCAGTTCATATTGCCCGTGAAAGAGTCATGAGAAGGAAATAAAAGGCAAGAGAAGACAAATTAAGGAGAAGGGCAGGAGAGAAAAAACAGGATTTGGTTTGGTGGTTTTATGCTATATCAAGCTTTGATGTTAAATCTATTCATTTGTGTAAAAGTTTTTATGCTTCAAGTTTTTTGGGGGTTTTTAATATTTATTTATGAAGTTTGGTTTGGTTGTTTTGTTTTACAACATACCAACCATTTTCGAGTTATTTAGTGCTGAATCCGGTCATTTTTGTAAAAGGTTTTATGCTTCAATTTCCTTGTATATTCAAATATTTATTTGTTGTCTTTGTTATTTTTTTGTTTTTGTTTTCATAAAGAAAAAGAGAAAGCAAAAAAAAGACAGAAAGATAAAGCAAAAATAGAAAGAGAGATAAAGCAAAAGAAGAGATAAAGCAAAAAAGAGAGAAAGATAAAGCATAAGAGACAGAAAGATAAAGAAAGAGAAAGCGAAGAGACAAAGTTAAAGCAAAAGGAGAAAGAAAGATAAAGCAAAAAATAAAAGAAAGATAAAGCAAACATAAAAATAAAAGAGAAAGCAAAAATAAAAATAAATGAAAGAAAGCAACAAAAAGAAAGGAAAAGAAAGCAAAAAAGAGAAAGGAAAAGAAAGCAAAAAAGAGAAAAATAAAGCAAAAAGAAAAAGAAAGAGAAAGCAAAAAAGAAAAAGTCAAAGTAAAAAAGAAAGAGAAAGTCAAAGTAAAAAAGAAAGAGAAAGTCAAAGTAAAAAAGAAAGAGAAAGCAACAAAAGAAAGCAAAAGCAAATAAGAAAGTGAAAGCGAAAAAGAGAAAGGGAGAAGTAAAATCTCGTTGCTATAAGGCATTCACGCTAGGCAGTTTAAACTGGCTTCCTCCAAAGGAGGAAGTTTCAAGGTTATATCAATTTCACAGTTGGTCCCCAGTCACCTGCATAAAATAATTTGTTTAAATGTATTTAAAATACTTTAAAAAAAAACATGAAATTTTGCGAATGTTTATTAAATGATGTCTAATAAGTATTAAAATTTCACAAAATCTACAAGTATCTGAATTTTCACAATCGGCTTCCACGCACTTCTGCATAAAACTAAATATAACTCACATTTGGATTCCTTATGCCTCGCAGCTACGTTCCAAAATTCATAATGATTGGTTAATTAGTTTAGGAGGGACTCCTATAAATATACATATACTAGCAGGGAGACTCAATAGTGTCAGGTAGTGAATGAGGATAAATATTTCATACTTCCAATATTTTTATTGTCATCGAAATTGTGAAATCGTCCATATTTCAATTAAATCGATTGCTTACTTGCTCTAGTCAGGACCCATCACAGTGCGCTGGGAGGAAGCTTTAAATGCCTCCCAGCAGTGACTTAGTCCACAAGACATTGTAATCTACATTACACTGTAGAGAACCTACTATTGATTTCATAAAATTATTTTATATATAATGGTTTGAATTAAAGTTTAAAATGCAAAAGTCAAATATCATGGTTCAATTGTGCTCTAAATAGAAACATTTATTTTGAACATGCCCCAATCTTATCAAAGAACCTACTGTTGATTTTATATGCTGGGCCCTTCTGCTGGTGCGGTGATAAAAATTCTTAAATACACTTTGATGTTAGGCTGTATAATGGTGTTAACTTTGGTCAAAATCAGACTATTCCTTCTTTACTTAGATTTTTTTTTCAATTTTTGATACTTATTCCAGGCATTCCAGTACAAAACCTACCTAAAAACACTCTTAAACATATAAAGTACATTTGTAGGGAAATTTCCAAAAACTGGCATTTCGTAGTCCATAGAGAGCATACTCACACTAACAAAGTGTAACACAATGAAGCAGCTCCCTTTTGGGAGGAGCTGAGGGCTTCTATGATAATAAACCTTGTGCATAACTAATTCTGTAATTGTGAGTGCACATTTTTAAAGGTTGACACTTGACACACAGCGATTGACAGCTGCTTATGTAATTGGGTGCACAGTGAACGATCAGCCTTGCATGCTGACATCTGAATTTGAAAAAAAAAATGTGCGTTAAAATGTATATTTCTCTCTCTCTCTTTCATTCTCTTTCAATGAAGAAAGAGAGAATTGAATTATAATTGTATTGTTTAAAAAACAGTCGAAGCTTGGATCTTGTGCATGACAGAACCATGGTAGCTTTGCATCAGTCAATTATGGACGGTCATGAATGCATATCGACGTTAAATGCTCCTTTTAATTGTTAAAAATAAATTATTTTTATACAAAAAAAATGTCTTAATTGTTAAAAATAAATTATTTGATTTTTATAGAAAAAAAATGTCTTAATTGTTAAAAATAAATTATTTTATTTTTATACAAAAAAAATGTCCTGATTTGTAACAAAAAAAAATGTCTTTTAATTTTTAAATGGAGAGTAGATAATACAGGGGAGGTGTTATCAGCAGCTCCAGTAACTCTCGCTTCTCCTTTTTTGTCCCTCAGTCCTCAGTCAAATGAGTGATTTTTCTGACAAAGGGTGAAGAAAAAGCTACTTTAAAGGTCGGTAGTACTTGGTGAACAGTAGTCTGAGATATCGAAATTTTTTCTGTCTCTATGTCTATCCTTGTGGTCATGTCACTAGTAAGGGTGCTGGAGGTAAATGTTTTGTCTGGGCTGACATTATCCGCCTGATAGTCAGGGATCCGAACCTTGGATTAACCACTAAGGAGGCTGTCCTATCAGCAGGCGCAAAGTACTGGGACTGCTGTATTGCCATTTGGTGAATGGATTCTGGACCATGCAATAGTCTCTGGTGGGGCCTCTCGATGCCATACTAGTGGGTAATTGTTACGGCTTTACTTTTTCATGTGTTACCAAAAAAAAAAAATTTTTCCTGTCTTTTTCTCTCTTACTTTCCCTCTCTATCCTGCTCTAACCAAGTATGCCGACCTGTTCCACAAATCCCAAAACCTCAACATGAAATATCTCCAGAAAATAAACTCGAATAAACCTAGAACCCCATCTTCCAACGTAGACCTCTACTACCAGGTCTCCTTCTCCAACATCAGGGGTCTACATTCCAACCTTCCAGAGGTTGAAGCCCAATTACAGGAGACAAAACCGGACATATTCTTTCTAAGTGAAACTGGAATAGGGCCGACCACTTCCCTAGATGAGTTCATAATTAACGGATACTCTAACTTAACAGCTAAATCTGACCCCCAAGATCGCCATGGGCATGGAATATGTGCCTACATTAAAGATGGCTTCCCGTGTGGCAGGGATATCTCTAGAGAAGATCCTAATTTACCCTATATGTGCTTCCGGGTTGCACTTGGTAACACCACTGCATTTATATTTGCCATCTATCGGCCCCATAACAGCGGAGTAACTATCTTTAAGAGCATATCTGAGAAAATAGACCACATACTGTCTTCACATCCCTCGGCTAACATCCACATCTGTGGTGACTTCAACGTCCATAACGTGGAATGGCTGACCCATTCAAATAAGACAGATGATGAGGGGAGGTTTTGTCATGATTTTGCCATTGCTTATGACCTCACTCAGATTGTTCACGAACCCACCCGTGTGCCCGATACACCCGGTTAATATGCAAGCCTCCTAGACCTTTTTCTCTCAACTTCCCCTGAGCTATGTTCATGTTCCGTTCATTCTCCTCTAGGATCCTCCGACCACTCCGTCGTATCAGTTAAGATAAAAATGAAATGTAATAAGTCCCCAGACATACCCCTCCACCGTACTGTATACCGATACTCTATGGCTGACTGGGATAGCTTCCGTACATTCATATCTGATTTACCTCTGCATTCCATGTTTAAAAAGGATGTGTCCTCTATAGTATCAGATCTGACCGAATGGTTAATTGTAGGCATAGACCGATTCATACCATCTAAAAAATTCCAACATAACCTTACAGCCAGCCATGATTCTCCCCAGAATGTGCTGCTGCTGCTATCGCGCACAGAAATCACTTTTTCCATAACTACCAACGTAATAGATGCACTGAGACTAAAGCTGATTTCAGGAACGCCAGTAACCACTGTAAAAGAGTAATAAAAAATGCAAGAGAGCTATACGCCCAGTCTGTTAAATCCAAGGTAACTGATCAGCGGCTTGGTTCCCACCAGTTTTGGCAAATAACAAATAGGATCCTGAACAGAAGTGTGCGTTCTATCCCAACCATTATCAATGAACCAGAGGTCATCTCGTCAGCATCAGACAAAGCCAGACTATTTGCAAAGAACTTTGCAGCTAATTCTACCCTATGCAACGAACGCCATCAACTCCCCATATTTCCTCCTATAACACAGAACACGCTAGGTAACATACAAATATCCGTGCATGAGGTCGCCAAGCTAATCAAGAACCTTGATTCCAGTAAAGCAACTGGCCCTGATGGCATCCCAATTATAGTGTTAAAAAAGCTTCAACCAGAACTTGCTCCCCTACTTACGAAACTGTTTAAGTGTTGCCTTAAGGAGAAGTGCTTTCCGACTCCCTGGAAAACCTCATCAGTATGGCCTGTATTTAAGAATTCAGGTGATAAGTCATCTCCCTCTCAGTACAGACCAATAAGTCTCCTGCGTGTTATAAGGTGCTGGAATCCATATTAAATAGAGAAATAGTCAACCACCTCAGCAGAAATAACCTTCTTTGTGACACACAATATGGTTTCCGTTCTGCAAGATCTACCGCAGATGTGCTGACGGTTATATCCCACAGGATTAGTGAATCTCTTGACAAAGGCTTCCTTTCTAGGGCAATTTCTCTTGACATATCAAAGGCCTTCGACAAGGTATGGCATAAGGGCCTACTTCACAAGATGTCCAGCTACGGTATAACTGGAAATGTTTTCTCAATCATTAAATCATTTCTCTCCGATAGGATCATAAGAGTAGTGGTCAATGGACAAAAATCAGAGGACTGCCATATTAATGCTGGAGTCCCTCAAGGGTCAATCCTGGGCCCAACTCTCTTCCTGATCTACATCAATGATCTCCCTAAACACATACTTAAATCATTCGTTGACATCTATGCTGATGACACAACCATCTACGGCAACACATCAAAGGCTGTAAATGACAAAGTTCTCTCTGATTCTCTCTCCTCTGATCTCGATCGCGTGGTTCAGTGGGGGAAGACGTGGCTGGTTACCTTTAATGCATCTAAAACCGAACTCCTATCTTTACATCATCAATGCTCTGATCCCCATCTGGCATCAATTGAAATGGATGGCTCCCATCTGAGAAGCCCCATGTTTTGACAAGCTTGTGGGTTTGTCCTTTACTCCTGATCTGAAATGGAACACGTACATCAAGTCTGTTGCCAAGGTCGCTGGAAAGATGGTGGGATCCTTCTACTGCTCCAGAAGATATCTCACTATTTATGCAATTCTCTATCTATATAAATGTGCCTATCATTTGATATTGTTTGATCGTGTCTAGTTCCCTGGAGCTGGTTGCTGTTCCTAGGACATTTCTCAACTAAGTAACTCTCCCCTGGTTCATGACATATATACCTTTTATATATTATTATACATAATTATTATTTAAGAAGCTCAATGTAATTACAGAGCAATATAGAGAATAAATGACAAAAAGTTATGTAAAATGTTTTTGACTCCTAATGAGGGTATGACACCAATGATTTCGCCAATCATTTTTATAACCACTGGTTGTAGTAACCAACCAATGCAAATGTTCGAAAGTTACTATAAAAATGGTCAAATTTTGGATTCAATCAGTTCACTGTTGGCTATGTCATGAACCGCATTTGATTCTTAAGCCGTCATCTTTGTTACTTCACACTCAATATCGAGACTGCACTCCGTTCCACATAATGTCTCAACATTTAACAAGTTATATTCCAAAATTCATGATGTTAACCATCTTATAATTTATTCCTTTAATTCAGTTGACTTATACAATTCTTGACAGTATTTGTTTTGTAGCGCAAAATCAATCACTGAATTATTATATCAATCAGTGAATCTATTATGCCCTTAACTCATCAGAAGAAATAGCAACAATCAATCTGTCAAAAGGAAATGAAGTGTGATTTGACATGATTAAAATCTGGAAATTGGAAGAGAAGCCACAAATACCTTTATATTTTTCCATTACGCCATATTGAATTTTTATCAAAGTCATTAAACCCAACTATTCGTACTAACAATTTTAATTAACTTATGAATCTTCTACCAAAATGTTCTATTTAATAATTAGTAAATTTATTAATTCTAATTTGTGTATGCATACTTATGAAAATAATATCACTAAATTATAAACTATTATACACGTTTGTATATCCGAAACTAAACTCAGCTAAACAAACAAAAAAAAAAAAAGAAACAATTGATCATTTCGATTATCATAACTTATCAATTGATTTGAATTGAAAACCATACATAATTCAATTCTGTTAGTTATTATAATCAAGCTTATATATATATATATATAAATATATATATATATATTACACACACACTTGCTGAACTCCTGTACTAGCACTGCCTGGTAGAAAGATGTCAAAAGGCCAGAACAGATTCACTGAAAGAACCCCACCTCTCAAAAACAAATTAAACTATAATGATCTAGTGCATTATCGTAGACTTGTTTTGTTTTATGACGTGGTTGGTAAGTTAAAAATTGAGGTTCCAACCAATAAAAAGTAATGTTAAAATGAACATTAATTAACATGTTTCCACTGCCCTCTTCGTAATGGAAAATAAAGAATAAAAACTGTTCATGAAGAAATAGTTTAAGCAATCTAGAAATAATAAAAAGAAATGTTAAATGCATGTTAATTAACAAACAAAAAAATATGCATACGTGCATGACCACCATAATAAAAGAAAATTAATACATAAAAAAATGTTTACAAAACATATTTTACTCAATCCTGAAATCATTGGTCCTAGTGTTTTTGCAATGAAGGAGAAATCCTTATAGATTGAGTTAATTTCATTTTATTTTTGTAGTGATTGGTAATGGCCTGTTATGGAAACTCGCATAGACAGGTAGCCTTTTTAAGGAAGGAAAAATATATAAAGGCAACCTGTGTAAGGAAAGAAAAATAAAAAATAAATGTTAAAAAGGCAGATGAATTAACGTTTTTTTTTTTTAAATGCACATAACAGCCAAAAAAAAAAAATGTGCATGACCACATTTGTAAGAATCCAAATACTTCAAATTATTGCAAACTTTTAACAATAGGTATTAGGTATTAATAAATATTCATCAAATTTCAGTTTAAGTATTTTAAAGATATAGATACAACCTCTCATCTGAAAATTCAAATATTTCAGATTTACATTGAATTCTATTCAGAGTCAGTGACACCAATTAAGCAAGATTCCCTCAAGATAGTTTATAACTTGACTTTTAGACATTTTCTGAAATCCAAATTATGTAATTAATGTGATTAAAATTGGAGCAAGGACTAGATATAAGATTTAGTAAAATTATATAGATATAAGATTTAGTAAAACTATATAGATATAAGATTTAGTAAAACTATATAGATATAAGATTTAGTAAAACTATATAGATATAAGGTTTAGTAAAATTATATAGATATAAGGTTTAGTAAAATTATATAGATATAAGGTTTAGTAAAATTATATAGATATAAGGTTTAGTAAAATTATATGTTAATTATAATTTTCATAAGACAAAAGTGGTGCAAAACTGTTCTAATTGGAAAAGAATTTTATCCATCGTGGGATGTGTATTCTTCTAGTTTCTTATCTTTCTATGACACTCTTTTAAGTGACCTTTTGTATAAAACGGATTTGTTTATTGTCTTCTTTTTTAAAAATACCATTTCTGTTCTCTTGACTTTCAATTTGATGTTTGTATCGTGTATGCTAGTATCCATCATGTAAGAATACTTAACAAGGCCAGCAGACGCGATGTTAGAATAAAAGGAAAACTAAACTATGACAGTCAAGTGGTTCTTAGATTAAGCCAAGATACTTTCAGAAGACTGTCTATTGCTTGGTTGCAGGGACGTCATACTTGATTGCAGAATGTAGCTTTGGTATTTTGTGGAAATGGTTCTTGTTTTCTTTTTCCTATTATTCAATATTTTCTGCAAATGTAACTCCTTGTTGTTATTGAAAATGAGGAATTTGAGAAGAAAAGTTTTCTTTTACTATGTGCATCAGAAACTTGTAAATGGACTTTCTCAATAAAACAAGTCTTCTGACACTCAAACGTAAAAAATTTTGTTTTTTTATTTATTACTCTTCTGTTACCGTTAAAACGAGTTTCTGTTATTTTCCGGGAGACTAATATATATAAGTATGATCGTGCTCAACCATTCAGAGCTTTTGGTTTTTCTTATTTCCTCCTTTACTATGCAACATTTAACAGAAGAAAAAGATGAGTTATTCATCCTGATGCTGATCAAACTCGATTTGTGAAAAAAGACCATTTAAAAAAAAAAAGATTTGCATAGTATGCAAAATTCTAAGATCAACTGAACGAGTTGCGAGGTACCGTTTTGAATAAAAAAAACTAACCCAACTACAATGCCTGTTGAAGTTTGACTACTGAAAAGTCATGAAAACACAAAAAGTTTTATAATAAACAAAAACAATTTTGAAGATTTATCTGTACTAACCTCTGAATCACTGACAGGAACAACTGGCTCTGCATTTTCCTCTAGAAGACATTCATTCTGTTAAAAATGAAAAAAAAAAAAAAAAAAGTCTTAACTGTGTATTCAGAATTTGTGAAATTAGTAATAATATTAAGAATAACTCAAATACAGAGTTCATATAACACAATATAAAGTTGGTATTTATTAGGTTTTACTCTAATAATATTCAATACAAGTTTTGTAAAGAGTTAAAATTGAATAGTTACACGAGTACAACAAATCTCAAACCTCATGAAGACATTAGAATTATCTGGTGAGATCCGAAAATGAACAATGATTGCATTTGTGTAGACATTCTTTTTTTTTTTTTTTTTTACACGGTGCTCAACACTTATCAAGGCCCGGAAGCCACTCAGGGATAAGTACAGTATGTTGGTGTGGAGATTTAATGAGTGAAGTGTTTACTTAAGAGGGCTGTTCATTAGGAATTTGTTAACGTTGGACTTGAATACATCCAGGTTGTAGTCAGGTGGGAAGCAGGCAAACGGAACAGAGTTCCACAGGCGTGCAGTTCTAAGAAAGAAGCTTTGTTCATGGAATCTACGTTTTGATTTAGGCACAGATAAAGAGTGGGGGAAATTTTTCATAGTGAATTCAGTTAGACGGGTGCTTTTCGTGAAGGATTGGCGAGGGGGGACAAGAGATTGGAGTTCAGACGAGCACCTGCTATGGAAATAACGATAAAACAAGGATAGGCTCGCAACGTCTCTTCTGTGGGAGAGAGGTTGCAAGGTAGAGAAGAGGGCATCCTCCACTAAGCCACAAAGTCTATTTTGTACTTTGTCAAGGCAGGATAGGCTGTTTTTAGCAGCTCCTGCCCAGATATGGCAACAGTATTCCATCCTTCAATTCCTATTTGCCTTAAACACACACACATTAATTTTTTATATTTTTATTTTATTCATGTATTTATTTTTTTACTTATTATATTCATTATTTATTTATTCTATTTGTTTATTTGTCTTCTTTCTTTTCGATATGAGCATATCTTAACTCAGCAAATATGTGAGACACAGATGGTAAACATTAAAACGACACGTGAAACACTAGGCTGTTGATTAAAACAGAAAATGCTAAAATTATTAAACGTCCAATTTTTATTGTGTTGAACAGTTCATTTAAATGCAGTTCAGATAACGGAGCCTTACATCAGCGAGTTGCTTGAGTCTGTGATAAATAGAGAAGTTGTCAGCCACCTCAGCAAAAACAACCTAGTCAATGATAAGCAGTACGGTTTCCATTCTGAGAGATCAACAGCTGATGTGTTAACTGTAATATCATACAGGTTCAGTGAATCTATTGACTGGCAGTTTAGACCAAACATGCTTGTTACCGTTAGCTTTCTATAACCTATAGGTATCAAGGGCTACGTAACAAAATATTAGCTTATAGAAAAAGCATCAACAATAACGGCTAATGATAATGAACAAATGCCTTATTTATAAAATGTAAAATGTTAGTTTGTTATTAAATCTATTGACAAATGAAAACAAAATTTACAAATTCTTGTAGCTGTTCAAATAATGCCAAAAAGTAAATTAATACTTTCATATTGTAGATAATACTTTCTGATACCGCATCTACCCCACCCCAATAAGATTCAACTTTTTAAAAATAATTACATGTGAACATTCTGAAAAATTTAGCGGGAAGAATTTTAGAATTTAGAATGAAAGAAATGTTATTTTCTGCATTATAGAAATGAACAAGCAAATATATGCTACCTCCAATCACCATTTTTGTTAAGCTGGTAGATCCACTTACAATGTAAAAGGCAATTTTAAAATTATATAACACTAGCAGGTTACTCGGCATTGCCCAGTTGTAAAATATACATGAATATTATATTTTAACTAGCGGGGGTACCTGCCGTTGCCTGGGTGTTTAGAGGTGTGGGGGGGAGTAATCAAAACATAAGAATAAGCGAAGTAAATATTTAAAAAAAAAATAAATGTTAAAATTTTAAAAAATCGAAAAAAACAACACAAAAAAAACTAACGTAAGGCAGATGAACAATGTTAAATGTAAAAATGGGAAAAACAAAAAAAGAAAACGCGAATGTGATGGAAAAAGAAAACAGAAAACGAATGTTAAAACTGAAAAATAAAAACAAAAAAAAAAAAACATGTGAAAAATGGCTTAAATAACCTTTTTTCAATATTAAAATTTAAAAAAATCGAAAAAAAGAAAAAAAGACATCTCACACCACAATTCGAACCCAAAACTTTTAGATAATGAGGCTGCCTTTTAAGCAACTGAGCTAAGACGACATCGACGAAATTGTGTTCATTTTTTTTAAATATTTACACTAAATCATGTTCCGATGTCATTTGCGCATGCATAGAAGCGAACTTGTCATGAGAGGACGGTTTTTGCTGACCCCTCTCTGTAGAAAAAGGTGGTGAAGAAATTTATGTTTTTGGCCGATTTTTCAATATTTATTGGGTGAAGGTTGGAACTTAAAAATGATACTAATCTCGTGAAAATTCGTGACCTGTGTCGAAAGTTTTTGCGAGACACACAAACACACATACATACTCACATTTTCACTTATATATATATATATATATATATATATATATATATAGACTAGCAAGGGGTACCCGGCGTTGCCCGGGTGTTTGTAGGCGTGTGTGAAAAAACCCGAAAATGTGAAAAAAAAACAAGTGCCCGTGAAAAAAAACAAAAAAAACGAAGCGTTGACGACGCGCAGTTGGAAAATAGTAAAGTGTGAAAAAAAAACAGGTGTGCATTTTTGATTGACGTGACGGCGATAGGTATTCAGCAGTTACGATTTTGTGCGGGACAGTTTTTAAATAAATAAATAAATCAATTTGTTTGTTTTTAACTAAGTCCGGAGAAAACCAGCTCCCTGTTTATTACGGGGAGTGTCTCGTCTCGAAATGAAAGCTACCGTCTGATATGATGAAGTCGACATTGAACAAACGTTACTTAGCTCTCTATAGACCACTGGCTCTGGGCTTGTGATTAGAGTCGAGTTTCGCTTTTTGTTTATACCGAAAACCGAATGTAACGCGTGCCAATGTGGGAAATGTGGAATAATTAACATTTGAAAGTCAATAAAATTAAATAGACAGGCGAGCTCCATGGTTAAGTGTGAGATATTACAATTTATAGATGATATAAAAAGTTTTAAGAAGTTGTGACGCAAGCAAGCGCTTCTCTGAAAGAAGCCTTTTGTGGACATCGAAGAAAAGCGTACATACATACATACATACATTTTCGCTTTTATATATATAGATTAATGCAGATTTCTTATTTATTATACACAGAAATACCGTAGTTATTAAATGTAATGTTAAATTCCTTTAACAAAAAGTGGAAAAAAAAACTGAAACATGTGCATGCGAGTATTATGATTTTTTAAACAGTTCACTTCTTGTAAGTAAAAAAAAAAACTTAAGCTGGGATCGAAACCAAAACCTAAAGACAGTGAGTCAAGTATGACAAGAATTAGGCCAGCTTAACATGATCTTTAAAAAGTGTTTTTAAACCTACTTATTCTTAATATAAAGGAAATTGTCATGTTTCACAACCGTGCTTGTGCAGTCGTGAAACATTTGACAAAAAGAAAAAAAATCCGATGACCCTCTTCAGTGCTAATTTTCCAATTTTGACTCCTTAGCAACCCTTTTTTTCCGGATGAAAATCGATTAAAAAGTTTTCCACATGCCTGAATACTCTATATACCAAATTTAAAGTTTGTAGATCAAAAATTCGTTGAGTATATGGGTTGAAAAGTGTCCTCACACACACATTGTCACTTTTATGGATATACAGAGGTTATGTATTTAAAAACTATACATTGATGTACTATATATTTTCACAAATATATGTTTTGAAACACAACATAAATCATAAAACTTTGATGTTATGTCAAACTTATAATTATTTTGTTGAGGTAATGTTTTAAGATTTATTTATATTTATAAGAAAATCTAAATAGCTCAGTTTGTAGAAAATCGGACTAAAGATCAAGGTTTCAGTTTCAATTTCTGGTCTTGGCATCTAATTTGATGGTAATTTATTTTCTAAAAAAGTACTTAAAAGCTCTGATGGTTCGAAAGGAGACAAATTTTGCAATGTATTACATGATTTAAAAATTCAGACTGACTGACGGACGGATGGACACACACACACACTAAGAAATATACACATATATATCATAAGTGGGTGAAGAAAATGGAAAGTAAATAAAAATGTTCGATATTGGCATGAAAATAAAACCGGCATCTTCGATGGTATGTTGGGAATGGATGAGAGTTCTTTGATTAGATTTATATATTTTATTTTGCCAAAGAAAATTAATAAAACAAAATTAGGCACAAGGCCAATCAAAAAATTGGAGGGGGGGGGTCTATGGTCATTCTTGTCACTGTACATTTGGTTGTCTACATTAATCCTAGCTGGAGTTCTCATTCAACACAATACCACAAACACACAAAGGGTCGTTCTACTTAAGATTCTCAAATTATATTGCAGCCGGAGAAGGTTATTTCGAAGGAAACTAGAGTTTCATGTGTGTACTATCAATAAAAGTGCCCATTCTAAAAAAAGTCTGGAAACTTATTGAAGGCACCTCATAAATTATCAACGAAGCTCTAACCTCTGTCCCATCATTGCAATATTGTATCCCTGTGCTTGTTTTCCAAGTATTTTAATGAAATGTGCTCTGATGAACTGATAGTTTCAATTTCTGGTTTTAATATCCACTTTGTTGGTAATTTATTTTCTAAAAAAGTAGTTAATATCTTTGATAGTTTGAAATGAGACAAATTTTGAAATGTATTACATTTTGACTGATGGACCAACAGACACACTAACAAAGTGTCCTTTTAAGAGTAGACATTTTAATATATGGGCAGACACTTTTCGAACTGATATGTGAACAGGTATCTCATGTACACCAACATATCTCAATTACGCATCAATTATTTGCCCTTGTCTCAACTTTAGATTTGCCTGACAGGTTGCATTTTCTACTTCCTGTTCCGCTTTCTATCTACTTTTGTTATTTATCTATTTCTCCCTCTTTTTTGTCTGTCCGTCCATGTAGAGAGTCGCAATTTTCCATATGCCTCGACAGGTGCATTTTTGTTAAAAGGTAAGATGATGATGTATACACTAACCCACACATGCATGCCCAATGAACATACCATGTATACTGAACTCAAATTTATAACTATGCTGAAATATATTAGAACATCAAGAAATGAAATTTACTTTAGTTTAAATATTTAAATAATTATTTTTACTGATATTTTTTAAGATTTAAAATAATTCAAATTTATTTTGATTCGTTAAAGCCATTTGTTGTCTTACAGCTCCATAAAAAAAATTAAATAGTAACATGACTGTATGCACAGTTTTTTTTTTAATAACTTGACTTCATATTGCAAATGTTCTTTTCAATTTTACTGTCAAGTCAAAAAATTGTAACATTAATATTTGATATTTTTTTCTTAAAACCTTCTAACCAACATCATATCACAACGAATTTTTAAAGTTCTATGTGTTTTTTTTTTATTTGCAGATTGTTATCCTCATCTTCAGAGTTGTTTCACCACGTTTCGGTCAACTATTCCTCTAGCCTTCTGCAGGTGGTTAACCTCTATCCACCACACCAAGCGCCCCAAAAAATCTCTCCGGTTCCAGGTGAACATTATCTGAAGATAACGATTTCAATCCTCCCCAAAGCAGTCCAGAGGATTAGTTAGCCAAAACATGGTGAGACAACAACTATGGAAGGCAGTAATTACTGAGGATACAGTTAAGAGACTCAGCATTCCTATCTCATCGTTGTTAACTAGCTGAAGAAGGGCAGAGGAATCGTTGGCCGAAACGTGGTGAAACAACAACAATTATGAAGATGAGGATAACAATCCGCAAGTAAATAAATATACAAAATGCTCATTTCAAAGGATTCCAATCAAAAAATAATATATAAGATGTGTTAACATTGATATTGTTGGTTGATATGCATTTCTAATGTTTATATAATTTTATTTGTGTGGGTGTGTGTGTAGTGCCTATACCGAGAATACTCAGAATAATAGGAGAGAAAAAATGTCAAACCTACATAACTTCCAAAATACTGATTATCATGTTTATACACTTATTGAATACAATAACACAGTACATGTGTGTATATTATATTCGCTTAAACATAAGAATAATTGAGCAAATAAGAAACTTGTCTTGTTTTGAATAAGTAATTAAAAAAATTAAAAAAACACTTAATGGAGAGAAGTTCATGATTAAAATTTATTTTTATTATTCTAAACTTGGGTGCATTGTTATCAATAACAATTTGTTTTAGGCAACTTGTTTGAAAGTAGCAAATGATTTCTGTGAAATCAATAATTTTGGAAACTGGCATCACTTACAGAAAACACCATCTTTGACTCTAAAAACAGAGCAATATCTCTGTGTCCATGCTTTTCGGCAATGTCACAGGGGGTCAACTGATCAACATTCTCAATGAAAAGTGGAGAACCATTTTGAACAAGTAACTGAAAAAAAAGAAAAAGAGAAAAAATGATAGATTAGAGTTAAGTAAAAATATAAAAAAAAGACAGCATTTGATCAATTGGTTAAAAGTCACAAAAATAAATTTAAATAATCACACAGGATTGGAATTACAGTAATTTATTTAGAAAAAGAACAAAAATAAAAACTCATCTATAAATATAAAAGCGAAAATGTATGTATGTATGTGTGTTCGCTTTTTCTGTATGTCTACAAAAGGCTTTTTACAGAGAAGCAGTCTGTCGCCTAACAACTTTTTAAAACTTTTTATATCACATATAAATCGTAATATCTCACAGTTAACTACGAAGCTCGCCTGTCTATTTAATTTGCTCGACTTTGGGAAGATAAATATTCAACATCTGTCGCTCACCGCATGTGGGTTAGTCTTTTTCCTATAACATCTTGGGAAAATAAAAATTTTAAAAAAGTGTTCTCGCAGTAAATGAAATACTATCTCGCAGTCAAACTTGACCTCATTAAGTCATTAAAACGTGCACCTGCCAAATCCACGTAATTAAATAAATTCAAACGTGTTTTCATTAGCATCTCGCGGTGGCCCAATGGTTAAAACAGTCGCACTCTTTTTTTTTTCACACTTTAATTTACAACTTTGCCTCAACAGTTCGGGTTCGATCCTCATACTTACCGACAAACACATTTTTTTTTATTTATTTTAACCCCCCACCTCCCGGAGTTTTGATTTACCCAAAACCACACACACCTTCAAACACCCGGGCAACACCGGGTACCCCTCGCAAGTCTATATATATAAAAGCGAAAATATGTGTGTGTATGTATGTATGTATGTGTGTTTGTGTCTGCTAAAAACTTTCGACAGACAGAACAAAAATTGACAAACTTGGTATCATATTGAAGCTCCATCCTTCGCCCGAAAAATATCGAAAAATTGGCCAAAAACGTTAATTTTTTCACCCTGAAATCAAGAATTTTCTACAGGGTGGGGTGGGGGGGTCAACAAAAACCGTCCTCTCATGACGAGATCGGTTCTACGCGTGCGTCAGATGACGTCGTGACCTGATTTAGTTTAAATAGTTAAAGAACTGACTAAATTTCATGTACATCGTGTTAGCTCAGTTGGTTAGAGTGTTGGGTCATTATCTAAACGTTTTGGGTTCAAATCGTGGTGTGAGATGTCTTCTTTTTTTTTTCGATTTTTTAAATTTAAATATTGAAGCAGAGTTATTTAAGCCATTTTTCACGTAACGATCGTTATTCTTAGGTTTTCATTAACACCCCCACCCCTGACCGATCACATACATCCAAAAATACCCGAGTACCCTCCGATTTTTAAAATTTTAATATCAAAACAGGCTTATTTAAGCCATTTTTCACGTGTTTTTCTGTTTTCTTTTTTGTTTTTGTTTTTGCGATTTTGCATTTAACATCGTTCATTTGCCTTATGTTAGTTTTTTTTGTGTTTTTTTGTTCGATGTTTTGATTACCCACCGCCCGGGTACCCCCCGCTTTATTTTTCAGATAAGTTTTAACGTTTGTTTTATGGTTTTCTTTTTTTTACTTCACTTATTCTTAGGGTTTCATTAACAACCACACACACCTCCAAACACTCGGGCAACGCCGGTAACTCCCGCCCCCCACTTTATTTTTTTTTTAACGTTCGTTTTTCTGTTTTCTTTTTTTACTTCGCTCATTCTTTTTTTTTGTTTCTATTTTTCAGAAGTTTTAACGTTCGTTTTTCTGTTTTCTTTTTTGTTTTTTCGATGTTTACATTTAACATCGTTCGTTTGCCGTACGTTAGTTTTTTTTGTGTTTTATTCTTATGTTTTGATTACCCCCCGCCACCGCCCGGGTACCCCTCGCGTTCGTTTTTCTGTTTTCTTTTTGTTTTGTTTTTTACTTCGCTTATTCTTAGGTTTTCATTAACATCCCCCCCCCCGACCACACACACCTCCAAACACTCGGGCAACGCAGGGTACCCCCCCCCCGCTAGTCTATATATATATATATAAAAGCGAAAATGTATGTATGTATGTATGTATGTGTGTTTGTATGTCTCGCAAAAACTTTCGACACAGGCCATGGATTTTCGCCACATAGGTATCATTTTAAAGCCCGAACCTTCGCCCGACAGATATCGAAAAATTGACCAAAAACATTAATTCCTTCACCCCAAAATCATCCGTTTTGTACAGGGAGGGGTGCCGAAAAAATCGTTCCTTCATTTTCTCTCATCCTGCTACTATGAGAACAACGTCATGTTTGACCTAAAAAACGTTGACGTTAGTTTCAACCACCTGCAAGTGTCTTTAAAGGTTTAATTTTATCCGTTATTAAGTGTGTGTCTCTTTGGCATAGGGGTAACGTGTCGGGCATTTTTTTTTCGCCTTAGCCTCGATGCTTCGTGTTCGAGCCTGTCTTTCTACCTAAACTTTTTCCTCTTTTACACCTTTTTTTTCTCCTTTTTTTTAACGTTTGTTCACTGTTTTGCTTTGTTTTGATTTTTCCAATTTTTTTTTAACATCATGTTTTTTTAATAATATTAAAACAGGGTCACCCTCTCCTACATACACACCTCCAAACACCCGGGCAACGCCGGGTACCCCCGCTAGTCTTCTATAATAGAAAGGGCAAAAATCTGTTTAAATGTATATATGTATGTCTGCATATATGCCTAAAACTTTTGACAGAGGCAACGGATTTTCACAAGATCGGTATCATTCGGACGACAAATATCGAAAAATTGGCTAAAACATTAATTTCAACACCCTCAACTGGGCCCTTTTTTTCTACAGGGAGGGGTAGCAAAAAATCGTTTCTTCATAACAATTTAGCCAAACAAGCATGCGCAAAAACGTTCTTTCTTGAATTAGTTTAAACCTAAAAAAAATGACCTAACTTCGCTCACACGATCATAGACCAGTCGTTATAGTGGCAGCGTCATCTTAAGATTGTATGTTCGAGCCAAGATATCAGATTTTTTTTCTTTTTTTTTTTGATTTTTAAAGTTCTAATATTGAAAACTGATTATTTATGCCATTTTTCGTTTTTTTTTTTAAACTATATTTTTCCATCACGTTCGCTGATTTTTTGTTTTTTTGATTTGTTTTGTTTTTAAGTTTTAGCACTTAAACATGGTTATTTATGCCATTTCTTTCTCGTTCGCTTGTTCCTTATTTTGCATCACGTTTGCTGTTTTTTTTTGTTTTTCCGATTTTAAAAAAGTTATATTTAAACAGGGTTTTTAGTTTTAACGTTCGCTTATTCTTTATTTTCCATGTTGTTTTGATTTACCCCGCACCCAGGCAACGCTGGGTATCCCCGCTAGTTAAATATAAAAACTCAAAATCTGCAACAATAATTATAACAAGGTTCAAAGGTTTTGTCAGAGAAGAATCAGCCACAAAGGTAGTTATGACAATCGAATGGTTATTACTAGAGCATTACAGAAAAGAATACAAGAACTTCATGCCGGTCACCTGAAAAGCATTAAAAATGCGGAAAAAATATGAAAAGATTGTGTTTTGACAGCTAAGATACTTCCTATAAAATTCAGATCCTAGCCAAAACCAGATTTTCCTTGATCTAGGATTCATAAATTTTGCTGAATCATGGGATAGTTTCTATTATCTAATAATAGTGGACAGTTTCTCAAAATCGTAGAAAATATTAAAATATAAGAAATTAACTATGGAAGTAACAATTAAGTTTTTACATGAATTTTTTGCCCGGGGTTTGTTAACTGTATTTTATTGAGTAATGGAACGCAATTTACACCTCATGAATTTAAAATATTTGTCAAACTTTTGGAACGAAGCATATATCATGATCATGCCAATGCATGCAAGAAGTATTGGTTTGGCAGAATGCTTCCTGAATATGTTCAAAACAGTGCTTAAGAAAGCGAGGAGTACATCTATTGAAAAGATCATTCAAAAAATTTTTTGTGGGTATATAGGAATATATATATTCCAATGTTTTATCTTTGATGAAGCCAGCAGAAATAATGTTTGCAAGGAAGATGAAAACAGTGCTGGATAGATTATTATCAACCCATGCAAAACTAGTACATGAAAAAAAATGTGAAAAATGACGCTTCAAAGTTGTCGAAAAAGGTTTGTTAGGATATTCAGAAACAATAAATCCTACTCAGAAACAGGGATAATAGATAAACAGATGGGAAACATATTTACATGGTAAAGGGATGAAAATTTACCCACAAAAAAAGCATGGATCAAATAAGGAAATGATATTTAGATGCTATTGAGAGTAATACTCCAAAGGACGAATTAATGAATGTTGTGTTCGACACATTGTAGATAGAAATCTTGCAAACAGTTTTTTGAACAACGGCGCTCAAAAAGAAAGTGAAAATTATAGACTTCATTGAAATAAATTCTAGAAGAAAAAACTATCGACTACACAAAGAGTGTTATAATTATTTACCCTATTTTGGGAATATATGAATTTTTCCAGACACTATGTATAGAACTAACAAAGAAGTGTCGCGATGGTCTCAGACGCAGTCTTTCTTTAACATATTATTCTGTGTTTCTACACATACACACTCTTTATAAATCTATCATTGTGTTGTCTGACATATTATAAACCCTTCAAAGCCACAACAGTTTATTACATCTATTGATCCAATCAATCTGTCACCAAAATATTGGATTTATTCTATTCTTCTATTCGACTGTTATCTAAATATTGCATCTTCGCTGAAAGATCTGAATGCTCAATCCTAACGTTATCAGTTATATCTTATCAGCTTGGTTTAAAAAATTATAAGCCTTTTTTTTTCTGAGTCTTTAAATATTGTGAAATTTGATTCCAACCTTTTAAACAGAAGGTCTAAAATTATAGCTCTATGTCGACATGAGAGTAAACTTATGACCAATACAAGCTAATGTAGGCAATTAAAATTCACCTTTATTGTTTTTGGTAAAGATCCTTTTTGCTATAATATTTACAATGCTCAAAGAATGTTTAATTTAAGCATAACTGATTTAGTATAGTTATAAATTTGAGTTCGTCATTAATTAAGAATATTAAATTTAAATTTATAATTGTTATTTATTTATTTATTTATTCAAGACGCTCCCTTGGTTGAAAGTGGTAATGCTCTGCTGGGTAGTAATGAAGGAAGTTCTCTGAATATATTCCACTCCATATGCTGCAATCAGACAAGCACCTGCTTCATCCTGTACTCCAACGTCATCACCGAATTAACAAAACTTCTCAATTTCAATAGTTTCACCATTCAAATATACGTTGTCCACATTTGACTCCTCATCGATTCCATTGTCTTACATTTCTTGCATATAAACTGATTATGTTAAAATATCAGTAATTTAATTGCACTTCTTGTATCAGTTTAATTGAAAATATATTAACATATATCTCTTGACTAGCTGTATATACCCAGTATTGCCTAGTTGAAACATATTGCCAGGCAGAGGCATTAGTCACATACTATTAGAAAAATTGACCACATGTTGGATTTAGGGAAGCATAAAACACATCCATTTTTGTCTATGAAAATCAAATGCAAAGTAACTTTCATAGCTTCGACAGGAAATAACTCTCATAACTTAAATAAATAAGTTTACTTCCAGTTTTAAACGCAACTGTTGTCAGCTATAAATAATTAAAAAATTAAATTAAAAATGAATTAAATAAATCAACTTTAAATAAAAATTTCTAAATAGAACAATTAAAACGATTCTATTACAACAATAGCATTGAGATAATTATTAAAATAGATTTTCTTTGATGTAATATGTAAATGAGTGTACTCATTGAATGTACATTTCTTTTGCATAAAAGCATGTAAATGAGTGTACTCATTGAATGAACATTTCTTTTGCATAAATGCATGTAAATGAGTGTACTCATTGAATGAACATTTCTTTTGCATAAATGCATGTAAATGAGTGTACTCATTGAATGAACATTTCTTTTGCATAAATGCATGTAAATGAGTGTACTCATTGAATGAACATTTCTTTTGCATAAATGCATGTAAATGAGTGTACTCATTGAATGAACATTTCTTTTGCATAAATGCATGTAAATGAGTGTACTCATTGAATGAACATTTCTTTTGCATAAATGCATGTAAATGAGTGTACTCATTGAATGAACATTTCTTTTGCATAAATAGTATATATAAAAATCATACTGTAATAAAAGTGTATAAAAATCCATTTTTAGTATGAAAATTAATTTGCGAAACAGTGTACCTTTTGTACATATTAAATTGTGAACACACAGACAGTCATACAACTTTATTATAATAGATTTTATATCATTCAAACACGGTAGTGTTTGAATGATATAAAATCAGTAAGTATAAGTATATAAAATCATAATATATCAGTAAGTATATTATATATAATAAATCAGTAAGTATAAGTATATAAAATCATAATATATAAAATCAGTAAGTATAAGTATATAAAATCATAATATATCAGTAAGTATATTATATATAATAAATCAGTAAGTATAAGTATATAAAATCATAATATATCAGTAAGTATATTATATATAATAAATCAGTAAGTATAAGTATATAAAATCATAATATATAAAATCAGTAAGTATAAGTATATAAAATCATAATATATCAGTAAGTATATTATATATAATAAATTAGTAAGTATAAGTATATAAAATCATGATATATAAAATCAGTAAGTATAAGTATATAAAATCATAATATATCAGTAAGTATATTATATATAATAAATCAGTAAGTATAAGTATATAAAATCATAATATATAAAATCAGTAAGTATAAGTATATAAAATCATAATATATCAGTAAGTATATTATATATAATAAATCAGTAAGTATAAGTATATAAAATCATAATATATAAAATCAGTAAGTATAAGTATATAAAATCATAATATATCAGTAAGTATATTATATATAATAAATTAGTAAGTATAAGTATATAAAATCATAATATATAAAATCAGTAAGTATAAGTATATAAAATCATAATATATCAGTAAGTATATTATATATAATAAATCAGTAAGTATAAGTATATAAAATCATAATATATCAGTAAGTATATTATATATAATAAATCAGTAAGTATAAGTATATAAAATCAGTAAGTAAGTATAAGTAAGGAACGTGAGAGACTATTTCTTCTGATTGGCTGTTGGTTACCATAGCAACTTTTTCAACATTGATGTTTTAGAGACAATTTCTTCTGATTGGTTGTTGATTACCATAGCAACTTTTTTGTCATCGACACCTTCATAAATCATAGTGATAGTGTTGCTCGCATGCTATCTTATTTGAGTTATATAGAGAGAGTTAACAAAAGTGATGCTCTTTGCCGTGCTAGGGCTACTAATACTTCGCTTATGATGTTGCCTGTTAATTCTGTTTCTCTTTTTTTTTCCATGCTAAGGCTGATAATCTTTTGCTTACAATGTCGCCTGTTAATTCTGTTTCTCTCCTCCCTTCTTTCTGTTTATTTACTTAATTATGTCTTTATTTGATTTTTTTTTTATTTAGCCAATTTAAGAAGTTGATAATTTATTTTATGGATTGTTGACAATGCATATGATATTGAACACAAAAAGAAAATATTATTTCAAAGCAACGCCTGGAAAAATTATGGATTACATAGAAAAATGCGAGCACGAAAAGTAATATGGTTAAGATTAAACTTAGAAAAGTAAAGGACTAGTTGTTAAAACTGGAAAAAAAGACAGTATATTTTAGTAAAAACTATAATAAATTTATAACTTAAAATATTGTAGCATTAAGAATTTTTAACATTTCAAATCAACATTACATAAAAATTCTTAATGCTGCTATATTTTAAGTTATAAATTTATTATATTTTTTACTAGAATATCTTGTCTTTTTCTTTTCCAGTTTTAACAACTAGTCCTTTACTTTTCCATGTTTAATATTAACCATATCACTTTTCATACTCACATTTTTCTATGCAATAAGGAACTCTTTGTATTAGTCAGATTATTGTTTTCATTTTGGATGCCATTCTCACAGATAATGCAAATTATTAATTCTTGTCTCAAAAATTTTGAAACAAGGAATTCTCCAATCAAAACAACAGACCTACAATTGAAGTTTTTATTTTTCTGACTATATGAAATATTAAATATGCAGTTCAGATTTCTCAAATTTACTGCTGTTTAATACTGTTTATTTGGTTGGCTAACGTTATTTTCTAATGAAAGAGGAATTTTTAATTTTTTTTCTTTAAAATATGTTATGTCTTGAATTTCTGCCATTTCATTAAATTTCTTCCAGAAACATATGTAATAGTTATATTTTTTGAAACTTCGCATTTTTTTAAATTTGAGATTTGTAAATCATAATAGTATCAACTTTTAATTTTTGTGTTTCTACCTATATATACAAACACTTTGTATGTGTGAATTTCTGTGAGTTCATTCCCAGTGGACTCTGAAACGGCTGGGCTAATTTTTTTTTAATTTCACACAAATTTACTTTATGTGTCTGTTAGTGTTCTTAGACAGGTTTTGTATCAAAATGCCTCTGATAAGTATCGAAAGTGCATAATAAAAAAATCCAATTAAAGAAAAAACAGCCCCATTTCGACCAAAGTTAACACTCTTATACAGTCTAACATCACTAGCGCATTTAAGAAGTTTTATTACCACACAAGCAGAAGGTCTTTGTATAAAATAAAAAAGTAGGTTCATTGATAAGACAGGGGCACATTCAAAATGAATGTTTTTGTTTATACCACAATTGGACCATGATACCTGACCTCTACATTTTAAACTTTAATTCAAGCCAATTATAACTTTTATAAATCAACAGTAAGTTCTCTACAGTGCAATGTAGAGTACACTGTATTGTGGACAAAATCACTGTGAGGAAGCATGTGAAACTTCTTTGCAGTGCACAGTGGTGAGTTCCGAACTAGAGTAAGCAATCAATTAATTTGATTGAAAATGTGCACTTCCATTGATTTCGATGACAATAAAATTATTGGAAATGTTGATTGTCAGTCAATCCTGGCAACGTCAAGTCTCCCTACTAGTAATGAATATTAAGCTTTCCCATGCCAATTCAGAATTAAGTTGTATAGTTAACTTGAAACAAGAGTTTCTCATACAAATTTGACTGTAACTATGTAGAATTTATTCCATGTGTGTGTTTGTAATGTGGTAATATAATCTAAGAGTCTGACTTTTTTTATTTAAAGCATTTTTTATTATATTTTTTCTTTATGTGGTCATTTCTACCCTATTAAATCATATATATTTCTTGTTTACAATGAAATTAAGACATGCTTAACATTTTTTTCTCAGTAATTTTAATACAAAAAAAATCATTTGAAAAAATAAAATAAATATTTTTCATTCACAAATAACTTGAATAAAAATTAGCAGTTACATACTTAGTTACAGAATAGGCACATACAAAGCAACTGTTTTTACTGAAACCATAATAACTGAATTCTGAGGTATTCCAGAGGCAATATATTCTAAGAAGTATGAATTCTAGAAACAATGCATTTTAGTATTAATGCATCTTAGGAATATAATTATTCATCTTACCTATAGAATTAGATTTGACAAATTTATTTGGCATTAAATAACTCATAGATGGTTGATATGTCATAAAACAAGCCGAGTATGCAGACAGTCCCCCTCCACAAGAGAAAAATTTACTTTCACCATGACTAATGTTTACACAAACTTAAAAAAACAATACTAAATGTGGTTATTGAGAAAGTGCGAGCAAATGAACAGCTGATTGATTTGGGGGCAATTTTACACCTATAGTGGAGGGGGGGGGGAGAACCCAGAGTTATCCCGGAAAATCTATTCTGGCAAAAATTTATTTTCTCCATGACTAATGTTTGTGCAAAATTTCACAAAATCTGAGGCATGGTTATTGAGAAAAGTGAAAAAAACAAAAACAAAAAACAAAACAAATGGATGAACAGGAGTGAATTACTAGGTCCAACAAAAAACAACCCCCCCTTTCTTGAGGGGACCAATAAATCAAACCAAAATAACTGGATTCTTTTTTTTTTTCTATTTATTTTATATTTTTAACATAACAGGCACCACTTATCAAGGCCCAGAGGCCACTCGAGGATAAGGGTCAAAGGGAACATGTCGTAGTCATTGTTAGTAGTGGAACTTTGGTAAATTGGATTACTTAAGGGAATGGCTCATCAAGAATTTGTTTACAATGGACATGAAGACAACCATATTGTAGTCAGTTGGAAAGCAGAAAACGAAACAGAGTTTCATAGACGTGCAGTTCTAAGAAAGAAGCTTTGTTCATGGAATTTACGTTTAGGTTTAGGCATAGATAAAGAGTGGGGGAAATTATTGATAGTGGTTTCAGCTAGACAAGTGGTTTTCATGAAAGTCAGGCCAGGGGGGGCATAGATTGGAGCTCAGACGAGCACTTTCCATGAAAATAATGATAAAGCAGAGACAGGCTTGCAACGTCTCTTTTGTGGGAACGAGGTTGCAGAGAAGAGAAAAGGGCATCCCTCACTAGGCTACAAAGTCTATTCTGAACTCTGTCAAGGCAGGATAAGGTCTTTCTAGCAGCTCCTGCTCAGATGTGGCAACAGTACTCCATCCTTGGGTATACCTGGCTTTTATATAGCTAGAGAATTGCATCAGCTGTGAGATATCTAATGGAGTGGTAGAAGGCTCCCACTATTTTTCCAGCAACCTTGGCAACAGATTTGATGTATATGTTCCATTTTAGATCAGGAGTAAAGGTCAGGCCCGGAAGCTTGTCAAAACAGAGAGCCTCCTCAAGATGAAAGCCATTCATTTCGATTGATGGCAGATGGGATCAGATAGAACCTTGTTTTTAGATGCATTAAAAGTAGTCAGCCACCTCTTTCTCCATTGTACCACATGCTCAAGATCAGAGCAGAGAGAATCAGAGAGGAGAGAGAATCAGAGAGAACTTGATCATTTACAGCCTTTGATGTGTTGCCATAGATGGTAGTGTCGTCAGCATAAATGTCTATAAACAATCTTAGGATGTGATTTCGTATATCATTGATGTAGATTAAGAAGAGAGTTGGGCCCAAGATGGACCCCTTAGAGACTCCAGCATTAATACTGTGAGCTTCTAATTTCTGTCCATCAACAACTACTCTTATAAACCTATCAGAGAAAAATGATTTAATAATTGAGAAGACATTTCCAGCTATACCGTAGCTGGAGATCCTGTGAAGTAGACCTTTATGTCATACCCTATCAAAAGCCTTTGATATGTCAAGAGCAATTGCACGAAAAAGGAAGCCTCCATCAAGAGATTCACTAATCTTATGAGATATAACTGTAAGCACATCTGCTGTAGATCTAGCAGAATGGAAACCATATTGCATGTCACTAACAAGGTTATTTTTTACTGAGGTTCTCTATTCAACACATTCAACTTTAAATATTGCAAAAGGATTGCCATGCTGTAAATTGAAACAGCCAAACTAGACAGAGTGAGAGAGACACCAGATTTTGGAAATTACACAGTTGTTGACCTTTGATTAAGAAAAGTTCATAATAGTTTCATTACCAGCATATTTGGCTGAACATCCATTTTACATGTTAACATATATTAATTGGCTTTAAGAAACTAACACATCTCTAACTACGGCTTTATCTTTCTTTCTCTCAAGTTGATTTTGTATAGATATATTTTTACAAAGTCCTTAATGCCTAATCAAAACAACATATTAAGAGAAAATCTTCATAGAAGACAATAACCACAAAACCTTCTGATATGAAAAAGCTGTACAATAATTCCCAGCTTGTTTGAAAGCAATCCGAGAGAAATTTGTGTTTTCTCTGTCTCGTTTCAATTTTCTCTTTATCGCTATTTCAGTAAAGGTTACAGGATGTATGGCCGTGTGATGACAAGGGACGAAAGTGATTTTTAATCCTGGTTTATGTCCGTGCGTTAACATGACAAGCACTCAACCATAAAGAACAATTTATCGCTTGCAAGATTTCTTGCCAGCCTGCTTTTCGCAAATGATGAAAATGACAAAATGGTTTAGAAGGTGCTGCAGGGTACAAATCAAAAACAGATCATTTTGAAAATGAGGCTATATACTATTAACAAAACTAAAGCATGGATATCTTGCTTGTCACGGGGCACATTTTTCTTCTGTACATGAATATTTTAGATGGTGGGAGGAAGAGGCAATTAGAGTAAATAAAGGGTCAATGATAAGAAAAATGGTGGGAAGAGGTGAATGACATAAATAAGAGAGAAAAGAGAGAGGAGAAAAGAAGGAACAGAAGAGAGAAGGGAAGAGAGAGAGGAAGTTATAAAGAGAGAAAGGAAGAAAGGAAGAAAGAAAGAGAGAAAGGAAGAAAGAAAGAGAGAGTGAGATAGATCACAAGAGAGTATAATAAATATAGAGAAATTCACACCGTTTTTACAAATATTAATGAAAATATTTTGGGATTTCAAAATATTTATAAAACTGTGATAGTCTGTTTTCTCCTCTATTTGAAAATTCCAAAAGGTTTTCAAAGTTTTCATAAATATTTCGAAATTTCAAGAAAGTTTTCATAAAACTTGTCTATCTTGTAATAATTTGGGCATAAAGGTTCACATTACAGAAGGAATAAAGGAAATAAAACTTGGGTTAAATCCACAAGAATAGACAAACAGAATGGCACAAATATAAGAAAGTACATACAAGTAAAAATCCTGAAACAAAATGTTAAATTACAATGAAACTCTGAGTTCAATTTGTCCATAATCTATTTGTATACATGGAAAATGTTGAATAAACCAACTATACTAAAAATCAACAAAATTATCAAATCAGTGATTGGTACAAAAATTAAATGCAAGAGTAAAATGATTACTATCCTTACTTTCAACAGAGTTGCAAAAAATTAAAAATGTATATGTTAAAAATGCCAACAATTTATTTGGAAGAGACTGGATGTAACAATCTGTAGTAATGTAATCAATATCCAAGTTGAAGAAAGTCCAAGAAATGAAAAAGTACCATGTGAAATCCCTCCAGAATCAAGCTTCCTATGAAAAACATTCTCAGATTTATTAAATGAAATGCATACAGCAAATCAAGGAAAATGCTGAAAAAAATAAAGCATACAATTCAAAACAATGTCGAGAAATAAAGCAGCTATGACAAAAACAATTAAAACGTGAACAGATAATATAAGCATGAAAAGCAGATAAGCGTCAAAAGGAAGTTATTTTAAAATGCAAACAAGAAATTGAAGCATTAATAAAAAGGTAAAAATCAAAGTCAAATCGAGCCACAAGTATAATTGTTACATGATAAGGGCTGTCCCCTTTTCATGTAAGTAAAAAAATAGGGAATTATTTAAATGTAAATATGAAATAGGATAGTCAAGGATTCGAACTTGCGAAGCTAGATTTGGAATTGAAAATTCCAATCATAAGTTAAAATAAATACAGAATATTATCGAAATAAAGAATGTGGAATTGCAATTGTTTAGCTTACATATCTGTATATGGAAAAGGAATGTAATAATGAAATTTATTTCTGTGAAAATTAAAATAAGGAATTTAATCGTCAATTGAAATTGCAAACATATTTTGTAAAGAGGTTATTTGAAAAATAAGTTACTGAACTCGGGGTCATGTCAAGTTTGGCAACGTGACGCATGTCATCCAACGTGCTTTATGAGCACATGTTTAATCATGCAGCAACGTGACGAGTTCTCAATATAGGTAGAGTTTTAGATGCAGTCTGAGAGAAGAAGAGAAGAGTCGGAGAGAAGCAGAGAGGTTCAGACTGATTCCCCATTAGAATCAAGGCATCCTCTAGAAGTGAGAGGGTTTTAGAAATAGCCATGTAACAACTTTGAATCCCTGAGATAAAATCATGTCCGACTGGTCGAAGATGAAATAAAGGACGTCAACATGTGTTTTTGTATCTGCATCTCCGTATTATTATTCAACAGAAAAGGTATTGTCCATTTATATTATAATAACTTTGTGAAAATCATCATCTCAAAAATAGGTCAGAAATATATGTATCAATGTTTATAGAAACACTCCCGTTCATACAGAACTGTATCTCTCTCTTTATATATACCTGTTTATGTCTCCAATATGCTATCTCTTACAACATGAACATCTTAAGACATATGAACACTCAACACATGAACACTCCTAGGACTCTAATCTCTCTTACTAAGACTCTTACAAACAAGAACACTAAATAAGAACACGTAACATACGCACATATTTGGTACCTCTTTAAAATACCACCCATTACATAACATAATTAGCAATCACGAAGTTGGCTCAACAATATCAGCTTCTAACATTCCAGTTTCTTTGTATGAACACCTAAATAGTAATACCAAATTCATTGAGCTTTCAAAATTGAATTAAGAGGTTATTCAGAAACTAATGGATCATATTACTAAAGAAACAAAGGCCTTAAATTTAATTGTAAAGGCTGGAGATATAGTCTATGTAGTCCGTGGGCCCCAAACAGAAATCTCAAGACCATATCATGATAAACCTTACAAGTAAATGATGCTAGATATATGCAGAGTTAAGGTTTGGGAGGAGGGTGTTGTGATGTATCCACCCTATTGACAATAATGAATTCTTCCACTTATCATGAAGACTGGGGGAATATGTCTCTCAGCGTTAGCACAAATTATGCGCAAGTTATATGCACTTGGCAGTCAGAATAACATATAATCACACACTTTATTTCTTGTAATAACTTTTCTGTTCAATATATTTTTTTCACTAAATACAGAGCTGTGTGTTCCTTATGGATCACAACAATTATATCAGTATGCATATACGTACACCTATATACAGTTATTGAGGAGTTTAAGAAGGCTATAGCAATGCAGAGAACAGGTTATTGAACATTTCCAGTTACGTTTTAAAATATTTAAAAATTTTTTTTTTTTTGTACGGGATCACTTTCCTATATAAATTCGATGTAAAACGAGATCCCACTTCTTGATGATATAGCGAGACATGTAACCATTAGCATTTTTTCAAGTTTGGTGGCAGGGGTGTGAGCAGAAAGAGGGAATGAGATGGAGGGAGGGGGGGGTCATAAGTTCCAAACATTTTAAAAATATGTAGAAACACTTTAAAACGTGTATGTAGGGAAGGGGGACTTTTCATTTTTTTAATGATTTGCTTTGAAAAGGTTTTACCGTTAAATATTACTTAATCAGTCAATTATTATTTCCTGATATTTTTAAGGCTGTTAACACACACACACACAAAAAAAAACTAGGGTGAACCTGTACAATGGACACTTCCCCATTGTATTTTTTCTTCCTGTTTTTTTCAATGGATTACACCCCTCTTATAGAAAAGATTTTTCACATCAAAAGCCGTAAATGACAAAGTTCTCTCTGATTCTCTCTCCTCTGATCTTGAGCGTGTGGTACAGTGGGGAAAGAGGTGGCTGGTTACTTTTAATGCATCCAAAACCAAGCTTCTATCTTTATATCATCAATGCTCTGATCCCCATCTGGCAACAATTGAAATCGATGGCTCTCGTCTTGGGGAGGCTCCATGTTTTGACAAGCTTCTGGGTTTGACCTTTACTCCTGATCTGAAATAGAACACATACATCAGGCTTGTTGCCAAGGACGCTGGGAAAATGGTGGGATCCTTCTACCACTCTAGAAGATATCTCATTACTGATGCAATTCTCTATTTGTATAAAAGCCAAGTACGTCCAAGGATGGAGTACTGCTGCCACATCTGGGCAGGAGCTGCTAAAAGCAGACTATCCTGCCTTGAAAGAGTACAAAATAGACTTTGTGGCTTAGTGGGGGATGCTCTTTTCTCTTCCCTGCAGCCTCTCTCCCACAGAAGAGACCTTGCGAGCTTGTTTTTGTTTTATCGTTATTTCAATGGCAAGTGCTCGTCTGAGCTCCAATCTCTGGTCCCCCTCGCCAATCTTTCACGAAAAACACCTGTCTAGCTGAAACTACTGTCATTAATTTTCCCCACTCTTCATCTGTGCCTAAATCCAAACATAGATTCCATGAGCAGAGCTTCGTATTTAGAAGTGCACGACTGTGGAACTCTCTTCCGTTTGCCTGTTTCCCACCTGACTACAACTTGGATGTCTTCAAGCCCAACATAAACAAATCCTGACAAACCGCCCCCCCTTAAGTAAGACACTTTATCAAATCTCCAATACTAATGATTACTATGATACTATCCCATTGATTACTGTACACACAATAACCTTTATCCCCGATTGGCTTCCAGGCCTTCATAAATGGTAACCTCCATGTAAAAAAAAAAAAAAAAAAAAAAACTTAATCTAAGGGCAATGATGTTAAGACCTTTATTATCTAATGTGTTTCATACTATTTTCACTGGCCGCCATGTTTGTTTTTGTGCGTGCGTGCATTCAATTTTTGTGCGTTTGTACATAAATTCTGTATACTTACTATTCCATAGCAAGCTATAACATATACTGACTAAACAGGACACGCGTAGTCTAGTCTGTGTATATATATATATATATATATATATATATATATACCACTCAAATCAGATGTCCGAATTGCATATTTTTATTGTTCAATCCATTTTTCCTGTTGTCCTTTTCTTTGTTTCTTTAAAGATTTTAATTTTAAATATATTTTCAATGTATGTGCTAAATAGCAAAATTATATCAAACCATAATAAATATTTTGTTAATGACTTTTCTCTGAGGAGATGAGCCTTACATCAAAAATCTATGGATTAAGGAAAGAACTTTGAATGTTGTGCATTCTTTGTTCAAATAATAAAATTTTGTTTTGTAAATTCAATATTTGCTGAAAAAAATTTAAATATAAAACCTATAATTTTTAATTTGCTCTGTCTAGTATATTGAGCAATTTTATTTTACTGGGATTGTCTTATGTTCTCCTATACATAATAAAATGACTGCAAAAATTCCCCTCTGGACTAAAGTATCGTAGGTTTGTAATAACAGATGTCACATACAAATTCAATACATTTAGGCTAATAGGCACCATCTTATGTGGCTTTCAAATACCATTTTAGACATATTCAATCAGGATAATAATATACTACATTGCATCCTACGAGCAATACCATCAAAATCACAAAATCACAACATCTTTAGAGGAAAAAGTCCCTATTTTTCTCTTTAAATATTTTCCATAAATATTACCACTGCTACCAGTTATCACTGGAAACAAATTCTACAGATTCTGTGATTACACTGACCATAACTGGCTAGTAGATGCATGGACCTAACATAATATTTTCCATTTCCCATTCATAAATAATTAAGGCTTCCTTGTCAAAGTCTGTCCATTCTGATTGGCTGAGCTCTAAAAATTCTCATTTTCTGGAATGCAGTTCTTCACTTTATCAACGAACACTTACGAACATTAAAATATGGTGTCACTAACATATATTATTGTGCCTAACATCAAGTTCATTTATTGCATAGGTCATTTCAGGCATGTAAGATCAAAAATTACAAGAGAGAGAAAATCATTAAACGAACGTTCAATAACCCATTTACTTACTTTCTTTTACAAAGTTTAAAACACGCTATCCACTATAAGAATCTTCTTCATCAATGTCATCTTTGTCAAAACATCAACAAAATTACAGTTTCTTGAGTTCTTTTTACCATTAAGTACACGTGTATACTGGTGATGTTTCAAACCATTGCATTTCACATATATATTTATATATTGAAAAGTTAGCTGCCAAATATTTGCATCTTTTATATTAAGATTTCTCAAAAAGAAAAAAAAACAACAAAATACAGAAGTGTATTTGTTAATTATTTTCTCTTTTCCATGCGATTTGACATTTTATGTTTTCTGATATTATGATGCTGAATACCACATGTACAATTGTCACCAAAAAATGTATGCTTTCCTACAACCAGCCAAACAATGCACATATGCAAGTTATTTGACTTATGACAAGATTACTTGTCAGCGACAATTTTACATGTCTTATTTGTTTACAGATTATCAGAAAACCTATAAATATTGCCAAATTAGGATGAATGTGAAAGGCTGTGAGAAACAACCAATTTAACTTTTTTGAACCTTGAACATTACCTTCATTAATTCTATATAGAGAATATGGCTATATTGAGGATGTTAACTCGTGACTAAATTGAAGAGTTGCATTATTTTTTTTAAATTATTATGCTGAAAGAGAAACAGAGAAGTTTATTGAACGATTTAAAACTTATTTTTTGCCAATAATCTTATTTCCACAATACATTTCTTTTTATAACATTCCATATTTTTTTCAGAACAAATCATAATATAAAATCACTATTATTTGGAAGCTAAACACTTCAATATATAAATATTGATATGTATGAAATATGGCAGTATTTTGCCACAGTACATTCATTTTGGCCACGTGTGCCAGCACCTTCTATTTTAATAGGCCTAAATGGCTCCCACTAACAACCGTAGTTAATTGTCTTTTTGTTTTTACAGGTGGGGTAGGTAGCATACTTCCACCAGGCAATGCCAGTACATGGGTCCTGCTAGTATAAAAATAATTTCTGCCCAACAATATTTGTAAGACTGTGAATCACAAGATTGATTAATCTGTTAGTTAATTCATCTGATTATTCGGAATATATATATATATATATATATATATATATATATATATATATATATATATATATGAATGATTAAAATCAAAACATGATTGCTTGATTTAAAGTTCCAATAATTGCATTCATTAACTTCAGAGTGAAACACAGTTTCTATACTTAAAATTGTCACCATTTACCTAAATGTATATAAATATATGTATGAATGTTTAGAAAGCTTAGTAATACATAAACTGGTCGTTGTTAAATGAATTTGGCAAACACTATTCGATTTGCTTATTATGTTGAAAGTATATGAAATAATTGTAAAATAGTTGAGAAATGAAGTGAAAAAAGAAATAAATTGAAAGCTAATCAATAAAATAAAATCCAATCATATTTACATCACAGTATTTTTATTTTATTTGTTCAAGTTTGATTGAACACTATTTTTTTCCCCACCATATACATACTGATAATATATGTCTTTACACACATGTGCATTTAAACAATACATAGGCAAGAAAAAGAAAATATTGAAAAGTTAATGTCTTTCTTAATCATTCCGTTGGATTATATATATGGAAATAATGGTTGTTGAAAAAATTGCTTGTAGAATACTATATTTCCATAGAGAATGCTATATATATCCATTTATATGATGTTAGGTATGCGTGTATATATGTGTTTATATATATTTATAATTAGCTTTTTTTTTTGAATAAAGAAATCCAGCAGAGTGCTCAATTATAAGGAAAATCCGAAAATAAGAGCATATCTTTATATATTTTTTGTTTACAGAAAGTTTTTAGATGAGACGAGTCATTGGTACCGTCAGTTTCAAACCCGATAATTAGGACTGTATCAAGCTCTCTTCAGCCAATACTCATCTCTTGAGATGAGCATTGGCTGATGGTTTGAAACTGATTGTACCAATGACTCATCTCATCTAAAAACTTTCTGTAAACAAAATATATTTATACATATACACACAGTATATCAATTACAATGTGACATGAATTCTATATCGGTAGAACAGTGAGACCATTGTATATAAGCATCGAAGAACAAAAACTAGAGGGTCCTCATTTCACAAACATATCTCATCAAACCACACTCATTAAAGATATCCGATTAAAAATATTTGTTACCAAAATAGACTTCAGCAACTTCAGAAGGAATCACTACTGATAAGAAAATTTAACCCCACAATAAATAATAAAGCAAAACTCAATTGTATTTTTTTAAATGCAACTACATATGAAAGCCACACAATACATATAAAGTAAATAAACGAATAGTAAACAATAATAAACTACTACTGTTAGCATTTGTTCATTATTGTTTGCTGTGCATATGCGTTTGAAGGTATATGTGTACTAGCAAACAGTAATAAACAAATACTATGACTACTAATATATATATATATATGTATATGTGCTAGTGTTGGGATGATTAATCAGAATCGGGTATCAGAAAAATCAGACTTTTAAGGGGTATCGGAAGCAGAAAAACTGGAGCCTAATTTCCAATTCCAAAACGATTCTTTTAATTTTTCACTCAATGAAATGAACACACATTTATTCATTAAAACTTGTTCATTTACAACATAAGAGTAAGGACCACAGAATGGGTTATAAATCCTACTTGTAAATTTAACATTGATTTTTAAAGTCTAATTTATTGCTTTTATTGGTACATTCCTAGTAAATATCTGTTTGTAAACCTTTTAGCATATATTTGTTAAACGTCTCAAGCAGTTCAAAAGAGTTAAAATGCTTTGGACAAGGTTTTTCAATTTTATTGGCACCGTCTGGACACTGTCAGTGTCAGTCATCGGCTTCATCTGAAATCTATATCATTATAAAACTCAAATGACCTTGTAACGAGTGATATAACCCACTTTTCGGTTTACAACATCCGGTTGCGCATGCGTGCATAAACATTAACCCATAACACCGTAAACAAATAAACACAAATCGCTTCTTTTGTAGATTTTGACCTGCGCATTGAAATATTAATGTTATTATTTCAAAATTATTATTTAACATGGGAAGAGTGAGGGTGTTTTGCAACTATTCTTTATTACAACTATACTGTCGCTATTTTCTTACAACTAAACAACTTAACCCGCTGACAAACATAAGAACAATCGTAGTAAAGCCAAGACTACTACTACTACTCTCTATCCATCCCTTTTCCTTCCTTCCTTCCTTCTTTTTTTATTTTTTGTTTACATTTCTAGATACAAAATAGTTGTGTGAGAACGGTGAATTTGTTGAGACATTTACTAATCTGTTTCAATATTAGTTTTATTCTATTTTATTTATTTAGGTTTTACTTTTTTGCTTCAGGTTTTATTAATTATTTTTTTTAGATTTTAAGTTTCTATAACTTGGTTGAAAGATTCCAATATGGATTTTTCATTCTTATATTTCTCATTGGTAGGTTCATGTGCATTTTTGCTGCTAAATGACGTTGGTTGGCGTTCGATTCGTAGGAAAATCATGTTTAATTTTCGATTTTTGAGCGATTATTCAGAAAAATAGGTAACTTTACACGAATAGGGAGGATTTTTTTTTTTCATGTTTGAGTGATCCGTCCGTGATTTTTCATTTTAATATACTTTCATAGAAATGTTTCTGTTATGTAAAAAAAAAAAAAAACTATTTTCTTTACGTCACAAGTGTCACGCTCATACATGAATTCCATAGCTAACATACTGACTCAACGGGTCACGGGTAATCTAATAATTAATATTTATGATATTTCTTGGCTTTGGGCACAAATGAAAAATACAGATAAACTTTTTTAGAAGTTTTCCAGTTAAAAAGGAAATAATACCTACATTTAAACTTAGACTCCTTTCCCTAAAGAAAAATGAGATTCAAGCATTTATTACTGTAACAAAACAAAAAAGAGATGGAAAACAAATATGCAACAAATAAATGTTACCAAAGGCAAGACTCTTCTGCATACCTGGATAAGTTTTTTATATTTAAACTTATTTTAAACCATGTTTTTAGTTCAAAACAAACTCAGTGTTCACTCTGTTGAGTTAGAATTTTAAAAAATGGCTGTCCTTAAACCTTCACAAGGATGTTTGAAAACCGCTCAAAACCGAAAATTAATCAAACATTAGTAGAAACACATTAAATGTCAGCAATTGAGCGAAAATGTTATGTTCTACTAATATTTTATTTCAATTTTTGAGCACTTGGACAAGTTAAAAAAGTAAGAATAGGCCGGAAATAATAACCATTTTATGTTAAATTTATGTACGAAACTGCTTCCCTACTCGAATTTCTAAAATAACTATTTTCTTTTCGCTACATAATCATCTCAAAAAAGTAGAATCTCATTTCAGGAGAGTGATTTTGTTAAAGGTGTTAATCCATCATCATCATTTATATATTTATTCTTTACACTAATGCAAATCAATCTAAAAACCGACCAAATCTTTACAATTGCAAACAAAAACATCATTATTTCTTTATAGAGGGAAGGTAAAGAATAACTGGCAGATACCCATCACAATGTTACAAATGGTTTTCTAAACATGAACATTATTATGTAGAAGCTTATGTTGACATGGGACTGGCTTTGTTAACTATTCTGTTCTTAAACTGTTTTCTTATTTTGCATACCAATCGTTGATTCATTTCAATCATTTATGAAAATTTCAAATGACGATCAAATGCAGTGAGATTTGTTTTGAAAGAAAAACAAATCTTGTCTCACAATTTTCAATGAATTACAAAGGAAACATCAGAGAAAATATTTAGAAAGATTTACACTTTTAATATACGTCCTCCCATGTATTTTTATGCTTTGTAAAATATATGCAGACATAATATGGTGTGTGTGTGGGGGGGGATACAGTCATTGAACATTATTTAAAAGCATTAAATCTTTAACTGTCAGAAAATTTTCAAAGAATTGGAATCAGTACTTGTATTGGAATCGGGGATTTAAAACAGAATCACTAATTGTATGGGAATCAGGAAAAATTTTGGAATTGTCCCATCACTAACATGTGTATATGCATTTGAGGGTACATGTGTTTGTGGATATGTATACTCATGCATATTTAATGTTTGTAAAGGACTTAGCATAAATGCATCACCTACATCCATTATATGTGTATGTGTATGTACATATATGTGTATGTATATTTGCATGCACAGGTTGTGAGGGTGCGCATGTGTGCACATGCATGTACATATGTATGAATAGCAACTCTTATATAAGAACAGATGGAATCAGTTCAGGGAACTTCTCACATTACTAACAACAGAGCATTACCATTGTATTTCAGGTTTGTGTATGCGATGATGCATGGAAGTGAAACCTGGCCAGTGAGAGTTGAGGACATATGTTGCATGGAGAGAAATGATATGAAGATGGGTAATGTGAGTATAAAAAATAAGTTTAAATCTGATAATCGTAGAAGAAGATAAAATTTGGACAGTATAGTCAGATGTGTGCAGAACAGACTTTCTTGGTTTGGTCGCGTTGAAAGAATAGATGAGAATTCTTGGTTCAGCAGATGTAGAATGGTTGAGATAACAGAATCGGTAGGCAGGAGGTAGCTAAGGAAAGCAGATAGAAAGTGACAAAAAGGGAGATAAAAACTGGTCAAAGACAAGTTAGATCAGAAGTCAATTTCTGAAAGTTGTCTAACACATGCCAATATCAAAACTAGCAGTTAAGAGTAATCGGTGATGGGCAGAAATCAGAAACTGATTGTATTAACGCTGGCATCCCTCAGGGTTCTATCCTGGACCCAACTCTCTTCCTGATCTTTATCAATGATCTCCCAAATCACATTCTTAAATCATTTGTAGACATTTATGCAGACAGCACCACAATCTATGGCAACACTTGAAAGGCCAGCAATAACCAAGATCTTTCTGATTCCCTTCCTTCTGATCTTGAGAATGTGATGCAATGAGAAAAAGGTGGCTGGTTAATTTTAATGCATCGAAAACCAAGCTTCTCTCATTTTATCATAATTGTTCTGATCCCCACCACACCCCAATTGAAATGAATGGCTCTCATCTTGGTGAAGTTCCATGCTTTGACAAGCTTCTGGGATTGACCTTCACTCATGATCTGAAATGGAACACATATCAAATCTGTTGCCAAGATCGCTGGAAAAGTGGTTGGATTACTCTACCACTCCAGTAGGTATCTCACTGTCGATGCAATCCTCTATCTGTACAAGAGCTAGGTATGCACTAAAATCGAGTACTGTTGCCACATCTGAGCAGGAGCTGCTCGGCGCACCCTATCCAGCCTTTATAGACTTCAAAACCAGCTTCTAAACCTAGTAGATGATGCCCTTTTTTCTTCCTTGCAACTTCTTTCCCACAGAAGAGACGCTGCGAGCCTATCTCTGCTCTATCACTATTTTAATGGCAAGTGCTCAACTTCAATCTATGCCCCCCCCACTGATCATAATTTCTCCATAAAACACTCAATTAGCTACAACCACTATATATGATTTTCCCCACTCTCTATCTGTGCCTAAATCTAAACGCAGATTCCATGAACAAAGCTTTTTTTTCCAGAACTGCCCACCTTTGGAACACTGTTCTGCTGGCCTGCTTCCCGGTTTAATACAACATGGTAGCCTTCAAATCCAATGTAAACAAGTTCTTGTTAAGCCATCCCTATAAATAATCAAATTCTACCCAATTTACACTATTCACAATTATTACACTACCACCTCATATTTATTGAACCTTATCCTCTAGTGGCCTTCGGGCCTTGATAAGTGGTGACTCCCAAGTAAAAAAAAAAAAAATGAATATGATAACGATGTATTTGTCTATTTATACACAAAAATTATGATAAAAAGTGAAAATGGCTACTTATTAACTTTGTAGAGATGACTAAGAGATTTTTAAAAAAGAAAGGAAAAAAGAGGGGAAAATATGTAAAAGATTAAAAAGTTTTCAGTTTTTCAAAAGGTTTCATAAAAATGAGCAAAAGTAAAGATTATACGACAAAAAAAAAAAAACATCTCTCCTTGTTTTGAAAATGAGTAAATTCTTTGTAGTCGGATGTTTGCAATGTCTTATCTGCCTCATCTTCTAAGTTTTTTTTTTCTTTTTTGATGCTTTTGTATGAGAAGTTATTATTATATTGGCTTTATGCTTCTTTTATGTTCATATTTATGTTAGGTAAATGCCGGATAGAAGCATTTGTCTGTTATCTATCTGTCTAGTGAAGTAAACAAGCGATTGAATCGTGAGAAACAATAAGTTGAGTGAGCATGCTGGTGCAGAAAGGGTCAAAGGATAATGTTGTGACAGTTATTAAACTTAGGTGACCGATCAATTTGCACCGGAAGTATCCGAATGGGGATTGGACATGGCGTGAATCAGGTTCCGGTTGGAATAAGCCGAGTAAAGTTTAGTGAGATAGGTTTGGGAATTTGAGGAAGCAAGATGGGCTAAACAGGCCTCCCCATAAGGGGATGACGGTCTTAAAATTGATGAAGAGAAATGCTACAAGTCCGAGATCATCAATTTCACTTCATGCTGCAGAAGATGAGATGTCTGGGAGTGACTGGGAATAAACCAATATATAAAAACATACATCATCTTGTGTCTGTCTTGAAGCGTTCCCTTTAAACAGAACCCAGCTCCCCAAGATGTTGGCCAATCCCTTAGACAGCGGCCAAAAAACAAGGCCACACAGCAACAAGTATGTTGTTACAAATGTATGTGAATTATATGTAATAAACACACGCACCCACGAACACTAGATAAGTCATGGACCGTTAAGACATTTATGACACGAGGACAATAGTCCGTGAAATACGCAGTTAGAAACGCACAGGTAAATAAATTAGATAACACACACACATTATAACATTTATATTTCGACCGATGTGCTCTCCAGTCTTCCCCACATGCATGGCGTATGAAATATGTCATATTTTTATTCAAAAAATTCAAATGTAGCATAACATGAACACTTGAAACAATTGCATTTAGATTTTCTTTTTTGTTCATCAATTGTAAAATGAACATTAAATAGTATAATCATCTTAGTAGATAACATCAGTCCATGTTATGTTATGAATCTTTTTTTTTTTTTTTTTCAAAAAAGGAAAATTGAAAATTGTTTTTCTTCTCACATTCCTCAATCCAAATAACTAACAATTGAAAAATAAATGTTTGTTTTCATTTTCCTCTCAAATTTGAAATTATCAAAAGAACCACAGTCACATTCCAAACATGACCTCTATCCACACCCCAATCTACTGTTGAACAGGTACATCCTCTAGTATATAATTTACTTTAGAATAATATAAAAGTTATGACAACAGAACCATTGCCAGCACCCTCAAAATACAAATCCAGATGGTTCAACACTTGAAGACAGAGCTTAACGAATTTTCCGGCCACAGTTATGGTCTTTGGTGTGGTTTCAAGTGAAGGTCACATCATGCCACTTCACATCTTCGAAGTCCGCTCGAAAGTCAACACCAAAGTGTACCTGCATGTGTTAAAGAATGTGGTGATCCCCTGATGCAATTAAATCGCCGCTGGCAGACCCTGGGTGTGGCAGCAAGCCTCAGCGCCGGCTCACAAGTCCAAAGAAACCCAGGCTTGGCTTCAGAAGGAGTGCTACGACTTTGTACCCTTTTCTCACTGGTCCCTCTCCTCTCTGACGTGAACCCGCTGGACTATTTCGTTTCATCACACATTGAAAATGTCTCCCAACAACATTAAAGCCAGCCTGATTGCCGTTATCCACCAAGTATTTGCTGAGCTCCTGCCAGGGCTTGTGGAAAAGGCATATTCCCAGTTCCAGACTGGTATCGAAGCGATGATTGAGGCTGAAGGCGGCTACACTGAATAGATTTTCAGGAGATAGGTATTGTTTTGAAGTTCGACCATTTGAGTGATAAATATCGAAAAATTGGCCAAAAACAAATTCCTTCAACCTTAACTGAGCACTTTTCTACAGGGAGGGGTCGCTTTTTTCGCCAATATTTTCAAAAGTCATCCCCTCTTTTCGATTGTCTAGTCTTAATTTAAACCCACATCATTTCCGGTTTGGCAATGGATGCAACAGCAAACATGTCACATTTTGTTCACAGAGAGAGAGAGAGAGAGAGAGAGAGAGAGAGAGAGAGAGAGATATTTAGATAGGTAGAAATAATTAGAAAACGCAGATAGACCAAACAATTAGATTAATTCATATAGTGAGTTTATATTTTATTTTCATTATGAAAATACTTCATCTTCTGGTGGAGTCTTTAAAATAAAGACAAAATAAAAAATCTCACAATGAGTTGATTTAATTATATTGTTTTTATCTATTTACGTTTTCCACACTAATATGTGTGTGTGTGTGTGTGTGTGTGTGTGTGTGTGTGTGGTCTTCTATAATTTCATGCATTTGGTTGCTTTGTTTGTCAACCTCATTCAAAATATATTTCAAACCGCGTCTCATATATTGTGTTTAAAGTAGTAAAAAAGGTTTTAGCGTTAGAATGTTTGCAAGTAAAACTATCGTTGTGTATCAACACAAGAGAATAGACAAAATAAAACAAAATGGTGTCTATAATGAGATTACACTTTTCTGCAGAAGAGTACTCTATTCTCTCTCTTAACATCTTCACACATTTTTTTTTTCATTTTACCAGCAAAGATTTTATTAGGTCAGCAAGTATTAATCTCGTCATATTGAGACTTCTTTAGAAAAGTTTACAATACTCTAACTGAAAATAGTTTGGACAAAACTAAATTGCCTGCAGAATAATGAAGATATTCATGTTGCTTGTAGATATAATTATGGTGGTTTTATAATTTTTTTTTTTTGACCAAGTAAAAAAAAACAAAAAAAAAACATGTAAAATTCATCAAAAGGTTATTTCAGCACTTTTATACTCCATTTAAAGGAACAGATTTCTAGCTAGAATGTGAGCAAACTAGTATTTCCAATTGATTTCATAAACTTTGGAATTTAATCCTTAAAACTTAATGTCTATGTTTCTGTATGTGAATGTGTGTGTGTGTGTGTGTGTGTGTGTGTGTGTGTGTGTGTGTGTGTGTGTGTGTATATAAGGTTTGTATGTTCCATAAAGAAAGAAAGGGTAGAGAATTTATATGAAATGTAAAAGTGTATTCTCATGTAAAATTTACCCGAGAAGACACTGAAACTATTCCTGAATTTCTAAATGCAAACCTAAGGGGATTATGGGAGTATTAAACTTTAAGTATATCGAATTCTCAGAGAAAGCTCATGGAAGTAGTTCTGAATCTTTGTTACTCTCTATATGCCAAATATCTAAGTGTCTCTGCGAGACAGAAACCCCTGAATACTTAAAACTGTGTACGTCCAACTTTAATTACATTCAAACCATATGGATAAGACATCAATTCAGAGAGTTTTCTAATATTTAAGTTTCTTCTGACTACATTAGGAGGTAAAAGAAGGAGGGGAGTAAAAACAAATATGATGTTATTGGCATAATGAACAAGCTGAAGGGGTCCTGGATATGACCTTAAACTATATCCAGTGGTGAGGCCCCAGCTTGTGGGCTTTGGGGAGTGTGGAGCCACCCTTTAATTACCATTGCTCCCAGGTCCACTCTGACCCGGAGTGGTAGTACCTGTTAGGGTCCCAACTACGGGTTAAATAGAAACCGACGTGAAAACAACAAATATATTCTATTAAAAAGAATTTTTCTTCAAAATCTTTGGATTCGGCATTAAATAACCCGAAAAGGGTTGATATGCCGTAAAACAAAAACAACCAACCAACCAACAAGCTGAGCATGCAGGAGTGAATAAATCCATTCTGGCAAAAATTTACTTCCACCATGACTAATGTTTATGCAAAATTTAAAAAAAAAAAAAAAATTTCAAAGAATTGTTATTGACAAAAGTGCGAACAAAAAAAGGATGAACAGGAGTGAATTACTAGGTCCAATCCCTCCTTTGTTGGATGACCAAAAAGTACATCATAATCCTCATTCAATCTCATGTTACGTCATGTCTTCTTACCAGTTATCAATAATACGTGCCATTTTAGTTTTATGCCAAATTTTGTTTTTCTTTAATTTGATTTATTATTTTTGTTTTAACTATGCTTTGGAATTTGTTTTTGATGAGTCATAATTTGTATTTTTTTAATTATTCAGACTATTATTCTCACCTTGGTTGCTATGTTCACAATGTTTCAGCTGATGTAACTTCCGATCTTTTTCAAACTTGTGAATCTTTATCTCGAAAGATTCAAAATTCTGAATTGGTTCTTAAGTTTGACAAACATTCGCAAGTGCAAAAAGATGCACCTGAAAATGGTCAGAGATTACATTAGTCGAAACATCGTGAAAATAACGAAGATGAAAATCGTGGATGTATATTCGAAATAATACAAACGGAGAAAGTGAAATAACATATTTTTATTAGTATCAGGATGATTAATTGGAATCAGAATCAGAGATTAGAAATATAGTAACATTTTTGTGGATCAGAATTGAAAAAAATTTTAGCCTCATTTCAGATCCCAAAACTGATTCTTATTTATTTTGTTGTTTAAAACTTAATTTTTCTTTATTAATATTAATGATTAAATGAGAAATATTTATCGTTTTAAGTTTTTGCAGTAAAAGTGAAATCTATGTACCATAGGAACGAATTTAGGTAAAATGGCACTGGAAGAAATATCACAGTAAAAATGACACATGTAAAATGGTAAAAATGAACAAATAGGGGGAAAAAAAGCACAAATTAAAAATATTGATAAAAATCTCACAATGAGTTTATCAAATCAATATTTTCAATCAATAATAAGGAAAAGATTAGATAAAAAAAAGAGATGTTTTAATGTAATGTGAGTATGCCCATCGAGTGTAGTTTCATTTTTATGTAAATATATGCATACATTACATGAGTTTTTTACAAAAATGTAAAGGTTAAAAACAAAAAACAGCTGTATAACTAAATATTTATAAAATTTGAAAAGAATCGAAATTGGAATCAATATCAGAATCAGGAATCAGAATAGAATCAATAACTGTTTCAGAATCAGGAATTTAGAACAGAATTGGTAATTGTATCGGAATCAGGAAAAATATTAAAATCATCCCATCAATAATTTTTAAACACCTGTGTTCACGTTTTTAACTATTGACAATATGAAGATCCTCCGTTTGATGTTATGGATTATTTTTACAAATAAACATGATTCATAAAAGAAAAATAACACATCATCTCTGACAAAGTAAAAAGTTTTTAAATGTATAAATAGTATAAATACTCCAGCGAAAGCCTTTCTCTTATTTGGTAATGCTTCTCACTTTTTAATCTAGTGAGTTCAGGGATCACAAATTTGATATTAATGAAATTAACTGGGAAATTTTATGAAGAAAAATTAATTTGTTCTGTTGTGTTCAGAGAAATGGGATGTCAGAATCATTGGAGACTGCTTTATCATTATTTTCATGGCAGGTGCTCTACTGAGCTCCAATCTATGGTCCCCCCTCGCCAAACTTTCAAAAGAAACACCTGGCTAGCTATCAATAATTTCCCCCACTCTTTATCTGTGCCTAAACCTAAACGTAGATTCCATGAACAAAGGTTCTTTCTTAGAACTGCACGCCTATGGAATTGTCTTCCGTTTTCCTGCTTTCCAGCTGACTACAATATGGTTGTCTTCAAGTCTAATGTAAACAAGTTTTTGATGAACTGTTCCATATAAGTTTACAAATTTACCGAAATTCCATTATTAACAATTACTATTTTGTCCAATTACTACTGTACACTCTTTAACCCTTACCCTCGAGTGGCCTATTGGCCTTGATAAGTGGTGATTCCTATGTAAAAAATTTTTTTTAAATAACAAGTAGACAAGCTCATTATATTTTTAAACAATTTATTCATGGCAGAAACATTAAATTATTTACAGAACGATATTTAGCACCAAGCAAAGCTGCCATATTGTCCTCCGTTCCTTCACTAGAACTCTAGCATTTTCAAAGATCTATAAGGGGCAATACTTTCTTTATTTAGAGTTATTCCTTCTTTTATCACTATAACAGTTACAATTCACAAAATAAGGTAAAAAAAAAAAAATTTTTTAAGTCCAATAAATCAGGAAGTAGTTCTTTATATTTTTTCATGTTTTTTCCTACATAAATCAAATCAAATATAAATATGAATGGCCTTCCCACCCTTTCCGGAAAGGACCAGAATTCTAGAATGTACATTTCAAAGAGTGTTTGATTCTAAGAAACTGTTTTTTATGTTTTATGATAGTCTGACATCATTGGTGACAAGTGTGAATTTGGCTCTGAGCTGAAAAGTCTTGTTCACAACCAGCTGCATATGCAGTCAAGAAATGAATTTCTCTGATATTTGTCATAAAATTCAATGGTCTAGTTACAGAGAAGCCAATGGATAGGCTGGGTCAACCATAGTTAAAAATGGAAGAGGAATAAAAAGTATAGAAAGAAAAAAAATTAAAAAGGAAAGTAAAAGACAGCACATATGAAACAAGCGACATCGACTTGCACCCTGCTGAAATAGTAACATTATTTAGAAATTTATTCTCTAACATGGGAAAGGTGTTTTGTAACTATTCTGTGTTTTCACATAACAATCTAATAAACAAAGGATGCCATAAAAATAGAGCTTGAAAATCTTATCTAAAACATAGGACGGTCCATATTTTGCATAAGTACTATGAGTTGTTTCAAATTTTTATGCATCTCTGATGTAGGATGTGCAGTCACCAGCATCTCTGCTTACTTGTTAGCTTATTATTATTTTTTTTTAGATGCATCCACGCATGTGCAGAAGAGGCTCTGTCCAGCCCACAATATTTTGGTTTTGAATTGATAAAAACAGACTAAATCAGCACATCTTAAAAATATGGTTATACTATCAGATGTACCCGGCGTTGCCCGGTATTAAACGAAACGTGAATTTTCTTTTAAAAAAATTAAATAAAAAATATGGAAAGAAACTGAGGCATGTGCATGCGAGTATTATGTTATTTCTAAACAGTTCACTTCTTGTAAGTAAAAAAAAAAATCTTTGAGCTGAGATTGAAACCAAAACCTAAAGACAGTAAGTCATGTACGATAACCATTAGATTAGCTTGCCACAATCTTTAAAAAATGTTTTCAAACTTACTTATTCTTAACATAAGTAATCTGTCATGTGAACCATTCACGTATGCGCATTCATGAAACAGTTGACGAACAGATAAAAATCCAATGAATCCCATGTACCCATTTTTCAATTAACAGCCCTTTTTTTCTAGATAAAAATAGATTAAAAAGTTTTCTACATGTCTGAATGCTCTATATACCAAATTTCAAGTTTGTAGATAAAAATTTCGTTGAGTATATAGGTTGAGAATTGTTCTCACACACACATTCTCACTTTTATAGATAAATAGATTATGCCTTACTGATTTATGTATAAACCCTTTGTAACTTGTGTCACTGCTATCATCAGCAATGCTATTGTGAATCCAAGATGTTGATAAAACGCACACCAACGCTCATTATGTTAGTTTATAAAAGATCCCTTCAGAAAGACAAAAATGGAAACTTCACATGCATGAGAGGAGGTGCATTGATTTCACAACATCAGGAGCTGCCAAAAACAGCCTATCATGCCTTGACAGAGTACAAAATAGACTTCGTGGTTTAGTGGGGGATGCCCTTTTCTCTACCCTGCAACCCCTCTCCCACAGAAGAGACGTTGCGAGCCTATCCTTGTTTTATCGTTATTTTCATGGCAGGTGCTCGTCTGAACTCCAATCCCTGGTCCCCCCTCGCCAATCTTTCACGAAAAACACCCGTCTAGCTGAATCCACTGTGAAAAATTTCCCCCACTCTATATCTGTGCCTAAATCAAAACGCGGATTTCATGAGCAAAGCTTCTTTCTTAGAACTGCACGCCTGTGGAACTCTGTTCCGTCTGCCTGCTTCCCTCCGGACTACAACTTGGATGTCTTCAAGTCTAATGTTAACAAATTCCTGATGAACCGCTCCCCTAATTAAACACTTCATAAAATCTCCTCACTAACGTGATGTACTTACAATAACCCTTATCCCTGAGTGGCTTCCGGGCCTTGATAAGTGGTGATCACTGTGTAAAAAAAAAAAAAAAAAAAAAAAAAAAAAAAAAAAAAAATCACTTGACACATGCTGCTCCAATTTTGGGGTAGAATGTAAAACATGTCTTTTCTCACTCAAGTTTTGCCAGCTAAGAGAAAAAGACAGATCTAACTGACAAAAAGGGTCACTTTTTGGCCTTATGAACTCCTAAAATTTATTGTAAAAATACAATAAGTAGAATAATAAGAAATAAATAAAAATAATTATAAAAGTGTATATATATAAAAAAATATATATTTTTGTCTGTAAAGTTCAATTTGCTACTATAAAAATTTTCAACAGCAGAGGGGGGGGGCAAACTATCCTACTCCCTGATTTCAGTGTAACAATGGACTGGTTTATGATTATAAATTATTCTAATTCTTTACTGACTTTACTGAATAAAACCTAAATATGGTGGGAATGATTTGTGTCAGTTTTAGGACAGGGATGGCATACAAATGTCTTTCTTTGTTGAAATCTCACCAGCTAAAAGAAAAAAAGAGGGCTTCCTCTAAAATTCACATGGACTGCATAATTTCTATCAGCGTCTCCTTTTAACCCTTGATCTCTAAACCTTTCTACTTCAACACGACTACTACTACATGATAATATAAATTTTCATTATATTTTATAATTATCTCCATTATTAGCAGGAAAACCCAACGTCATCCGGGATTGAATGAGATCATTAAATGTTTCACCCTCTCATACTTTTATTGTCATCAAAATTGGTGAAACTAGTCACATTTTAATCAAATCGATTGTCTGCTTTAATTAGGGAACCCCACCTCTGCCATGTACCGGAAAGAAGTATCACATGCCTTCCTGCAATGACTTAGTCCACAATACATTGTAGTTTACACTGCATTGTAAAGAATCTACTGTTGATTTTATAAAATTATCTGTAAATAATGGCTTTGCTTAAAGTTTAAAATACAAAAGTTAAGTATCATGATTAAATTGTGCTCTAAACAGAAGCATTTATTTCAAACGCGCCCCTGTCTTATCAAAGAACCAACTGTTGATTTTATGAAATTACTTTTACAAAATCACTTGAATTAAAGTTAAATGTAGAAAAGTCAAGTATCATGCTTCAATTGTGCTCTAAAAAGAAACATTCATTTCAAATGCACTCCTGTTTTATAAAAGAATTTACTGTTGATTTTATAGGCTGGGCCTTTCTGCTTGTGGAGCGAGAAAACTTCCCAAACACACTTGTGATGTTAAGTTGTATAAAAAAGTTAACTTTGGCCAAAATTAAACTTCCTTCTTTAATCAAGCCTAAACAAAAAAGTCTCTGACAGCATAGATACAGTACTCTCCATTGATACTAGCGCACAAGTACATGTATTTGGTGACTTTAATGTCCACCACAGTAATTGGTTTGGTTTCTCTACTTACACAGACGCAACTTTTAGCATAACATATAGCTTCTCTATATCTCATTCCCTATCACAGACAGTTACGTTTCTGAACTGTCTCCCAGATCAACAAGATCAATAAGTCTCATTTCTAGATCTGTTTCTGACCACAATTTCCAATAATTGTGTAACGAATGCCCATAGCCCACTTGAGAATGTTGATCACGCTGTGATAATAATAGAAATCACCCTAAACTCTCGACCCAAAGCTGAAGAGCCATTGCTCAAAACAACAAGGTACTATAGGCAGGATGACTGGGAAGCCATTAGGGATCTCAGAGATGCCCCATGGGGAAATATCGTTTATCTTCCTGCAGAACAGTGTGCAAATGAGACCACTGAATGGTTCAAAACAGTAAGTTAAACACATATTCTCACACGTAAGTTCTATAGCAAATTCCCACTCTCTCCAATGGTTTACTTCTGCTTGCACAGCTGCTATTGTTCAAAGGTAGCATGCATACTGCAGATTTATCTGACATAAGTCCACTGCAAACAAACAAATGTATATAGAAGCTAGAAGTAATTGTAAGAAAGAAATACTGCCAGATAAGAGAGGATACATCAAAACCACCAGAAAATGCATTGAAGTGCAGAAATTAGGAACTCGTAATTTCTGAAAAATCTACAAGTGTAGTAAATAATGGGCAACAACAATCCCTCCACTATCCAACAATCATGAGGTTGCTTGTACGGCAAGCGAGAAGGCTAACATGCTTGTCAGTCAATTTGTCTCAAACTCTACATTGGACCCAGCAAACCACTTCTTCCCTGATTTTCCTTTGCACACACTAGATGATCTGAAAATCACCCCTTCTCAAGTGCATGATATCATAAAAAGCGTAGACACCTCAAAAGCATGTGGACCTGATCTTATCCCTGCTGTGCTATTAAAAAAATGCTCCGTTGAAGTTGCTCAAGTTCTCTCCAAACCTTTTAACAAATGCCTTAACGAATCTTGCTTCATTTGTTTTGAGTGTTTTGGTTTACAGCATGTCAACCATTTTCAGGTTATTTAATGCCAAATTTGTCCATTTTGGTAAAATTTTTTATGCTTCCAATTCTTTATATCTTCAATAATTTATTCATGGTGTTTGGTTTGTTTATTTTACGGTATATTAAACTTTTTTGGATTATTTAATTGATTAATTTTGGAAAAAAATTTTATGCTTAAAGTTCTTTATATCTTCAATAATTTATTCATGGTGTTTGGTTTATTTATTTTACGGTATATTAAACTTTTTTGGATTATTTAATTGATTAATTTTGGAAAAAAATTTTATGCTTAAAGTTCTTTATATCTTCAATAATTTATTCATGGTGTTTGGTTTGGTTGTTTTGATTCATGGAAAAATTAATATTTTTTTTTATTATTTAATGTCGAATACAGTCGTTTTGGTACAAGTTTTTATTTTTCAAGTTCTTTATCGCTTCAAATATTTATTCATGATGTTTTGTTTGGTTGTATTTTATGACATATCAACCCTGATTGGGTATTTAATACCAAATCTAGGTATTTTTATAAAACTCTTTTGCTTCAAGTTCTTTACCACTTCAAATATTTATTCAGGCTATTTGGTTTTATGGTTTGTGTAGGAAAATTGTTGTTTTTGTTTTTGGTGTCACAGAACATCATTGAATTTTACAAAGAGAAAGAAAAAACAAAAACAAACATTGATATTTCGTGCATTTTAGTTCAGAAAGCCGGTATCTTCAGATAGCCTGATCTGCTTAGTTGATGCTACGATTAAAAGTACAAACAGTAATATTTTCAATAAAAATTTAAATAAAAAATTGTTTTTCAATGAAATTCATTAGGATTGTAAGAGTTTATGGATATTAATTGTAAGTTTTATGATTAAATAAATGACCTTTTTTTTCATTTTTAAAATATTAATGCATTCTTTTTACACATGCGTGATTGTGAAGATTCACTGAAGATGTGCGATAAAAATGAAAATAAAGAAAAGATGCACCAGGAGAAAAAGAACAAATAAAAGTAGGGTTACTCACTTGTACACAGTTTTTTAAGCCGGATGAGGATGCGTAATGAAGAGCTGTGTTTAGCTTCTGTGAAGGAAAAAGAAGAGAAAAATATTTAATGTTATCTTAGAGGAAAAGAGAAAGAAAAAGAAAGAAAAAAACAAGAGAAAGAAAAAGAGAGAATGAAAAGAGAAAGAGAGAGATTGTAACATGTCAGTTTTTATAACAGCCAGTTCATCTGTTTATCACATTTCAATTTGAAAAAACATTTTCATCAATGTGAACGCAGATCGAATGGACTTAATTCCATTTTTCTTTAAATTCAACAAATTTTGTGTTGCAATGATGATTAATTTGCATTTGTTTGAAAAAGAGACATCAACAAAATTGAAAATAAAATGCAATACAATAACAAAAATTATTCCAACAATCAAAGATATAATAAGCAGGATCACAGACTCAGAAAGTATGAAGCCCAACACCAAGTCATAGGATTCATGCTCTTAGGATTCAAAAACATTCAGACTCAGCCTTCCAGGATTAAAAAAAACATCCAGACTCAGCCTTCCAGGAATCAAAAACATCCAGACTCAGCCTTCCAGGATTCAAAAACATCTAGACTCAGCCTCCTAGGGGTCAAAAACATTGATTCAGGCTTCTAGGATTCAAAAACATCCAGGCATTGACTCTTTATTTTTGAGTCTTCCAATCTTTCTAATCTTTTGTGATGCATGCTTCTACTACTAACTATTAGGAGACAAATATTACAGCTAAGAACAATAACTTCACACACAAACATGAACTACTTTCAACAGACCTGTTTAATCATTAATCTACGTCTCCATACAGGAACACTTTCCATGACTTTTTCTTATTCTTACTAATGAATTGACCAATAAAGTTGTTTTTAAATGTTAGAATGAGATTTCTTGTCTTTTTATTCTACCGACTCCTAAAATTCAAAAACATCCAGACTCAGATTCCTTATTTTTGAGTCTTCCAATATTCAAACTCTTGTGTCATCTAGCATTCTTATGACTCAAACTCATTCCAAAACTCCTGACTCCCATAACCTTGATAGCAAAAAGTATCTATGCTCATGACTGCTATATTTTTTATTTTTCTATGTAATAAATGATATGCATTCAAGCCTTTTTACACAATGTGGATAGTTGACGAGATTTTTATTTATATCAAATTGCAGTTGTAAACAGAGCAAACAAATTAATATAAAAAGTGGAGTAAAAAATTCAATCTTTTGCTTACAAGAGAGGATATACTTATATATACTTTCACTTATAAATCTCAGAAACAATCTCCTCTCGTTGAACAACTGAACAGCTTATATTCACAAAGCAAATTTTCTGTGGTTAAGCAAAACAGGGCAGAAAGATAATTAGCATAGTTCTTCTGATACCTGAAGTGGCAGGTTTGGGACAGTAGATTTTATTTTTATTTAGAAGGTAACTCACACACACACACACAAAAAAACTTTTTTCCAGATGTGAAGTATTGTTGCTACATCTGGGGACGTGCCACTCAGAGGATTATATCTTACTTTGGCAGAGCGTAACCAAATCGGGAAGGGTTGTACAATTGTGCCTCACAGGACCAATTAGGGTTGTGTTGTCGACCCCAGCACAAAGGCGCCAACCCCAAATCCCAGTGCCTACACTTGCATCTTAATCTAGTGATGGACCCTTCAAAATGTAATCAGACACTCACTGGAATTACCAATCTGATGCTCTGAGCGTATGAAAAAGAAGACATTAGATTGATCCTTTACATAGGATGGAAACACAGTTATAGTGTGCTAAAAACGTCAAATGATGGTAAAATATAAATGTGGAAAGAAAAAAAATTTGGATCAATCTGTTTTGTTTTTTCTTTTGGTAACAATTGTAAGCCAACATCTAATTTTGTGTTCTGCCAGATTCATCTTAGCCCAAATAAAAACCAATGAAGCTAAACTTCAAAGAAGAAATATAAAAATATCTTATTTTTAAAGAACTAAATTCGAGTGATTCATTTTATATGTGCTGTTTCAGTAGTATTCAACCTGATTCAACCTGATCGCGTTATACCAGTTTCTATCCTGACCTGCACTGCATCTTAAAGCATGGCAGCCCATGTATGGCGGTCCTAAGCAAGGTCACTAATGATGGCTAGCCAATTGCAATTCCACCATTAACAATTAAGCTAAATCTTTCTTGATAATCGTTGTCCAGGCCCTCAGATGTCTACCAATATGCTTGCACCACCCAGATTAGTATTGGGACGATTAATTGGCATCGGGAATTGGAAAAATATTAACTTTTTGCGATATCAGAATTGGTATCAGAACTGGAAAAAAATGTGCCTATTTTTCGATTCCAAGAAGTGATTCTTTAATGTGTGTGTGTGTGTGTTTTTTTTTTTTTTGTTTAAAATTTAATCTTTGATTGCTGGTACTAAAGATAAAATAAATATTTATTGAGTTTAAACTACCAGTGTAGCGTGTTCGACACAACATTCTTCTTAAGTACATTAGAGTATGAGATAACTTTTGAACAAGAAACAAGGTGTAATTCTAGAAGTACCTGGAAATAAATGTCTGTTGTTTTAATTGAAAATAAAGCGAGTCAAATTCTTTCCTTGTCTTTACTTCCTTGTGACGTGTCTACAAGTTAGCATGTGTGTAATGTTACACACATAAAACTAAAATCTATATATCTCACAATAAATGTATTATTTATGTTTGAAGAAAATATATGCTCATATTACATGATTTTTTTTTATGGTAATCCAAAAATAAAAAATAAAAACAATTCTATACTTAAATATTTACAAGTTTGAAACAAATCAGAATCGGAATCAGTAACTATGTCAGAATCAGGAAAAATATTGGAATTGTCCTATCACTAACCCAGATAGAGAAGTGGGAGGATTTTCTCTCTTTCTAGGTAACGACCTGCATATGCAAACCATCAAAAACATTGCTGCAATATTACAAATGACAGAGACTTAAGATTGAGGTATTGGTGAGGAAGAGCAGTTGGGATACGGTCAGCTCATCAGAAATGCAAGATGTGATGAAGAATGTCATGGTTTAAGACCATCCACTATTATTAGCCATGTCTTGCAGCCATAGAGGAGGATCTACCAGATGACAGATGGGTAATAAATCTCTTAGTAAATATTAAAATTTCCCTATGCCACCATAATAACTGCTGGTAGCATACAAAAGAGGGTCTCACAGCCCCAACTCAACAATTAACTTTCACTGAACTCTGCCCAGACGGAATCAACCTCATACCCTCATCACATTTTCAGAGCTGATTTGAATTCTGTGCTAAAACCAATTTTATTTTTTATTTCAATAGAATAAAATAGATATAACCTATTGCATTTTATATATATATATATATATATATATATATATACACACACACATACACACTAGCAGAGCGGGAGACCCAGCATTGCTCAGGATTGAATGATAACTAATGAATGTTTAACACTTCCATATTTTTATTGTCATCAAAATTGGTGAAATTGCTCATTTTTCAATCAAATTAATTGATTGCCTACTCTAGTTGGGGACCCATCATGGTGCACCAAGAGGAAGCTTCACATGCCTCTCGCAGTGACTTACTCCACAATACTGTAGTGAACATACTGTTAATTTTATAAAATTATTTTTTATATATAATGACTTGAAAAATGAGAAGGTCAAGTATCATGTGAGTTAGGTTGTGTAAGGTGTTAACTTTGGTCAAAATCACCTGCTCCTTCTTTCCTAGAATTATTTTGATTATCGATACTTATCGAATATATTCCAATACAAAACCTATCCAAGAACACCGCCAGACACATAAATATCTTCTTGTGAAATTTTATAAAAATTGGGCCAGCCATTTTTCATAGGAAATGAACTCACACATACACAGATAAAGTTCTTTTTATATATATATATATATATATATATATATATATATATATATATATATATATATATATATATAAATTTTTTTTTTTTTTCCGGTGTGAAAATGATATCACATTCGCATTATGTATATTTTCTGTGTGAAAATGATATCATGCTTGTTTTATTTATTTTCGTTTTTATCAAGCAATGCTTATTTTAGAATTAAATTATTTCTATCGTAGCAGTTTTCATTTCATTTAATATTCAAATTCAATGAGAAAGAAATAAAATGCTGATACCTCTTTCCCTCTCCCTGATATCTTTTCATTTATTTATTGATTTTTAACACATTCACAACATCGATTGCAATGACTGGAAAGCAAAAAAATCTCAAAAGAAAAAAGAAATTAATTAAGCATAATGATTTTAAAACACCATTTCTTTCAATATTGATAACGGATTCTCATGTTGGTTTTTAAGACATTGACACGATCATATCTTTTCATTTCATTTAAAATACCATCTATTTATCATCACAATTTCATAAACACAGTTACATCCCCTTGCTTTGCAACTAGTTTACTGGTTAGCTGATTTACTCTTCATTTAGAAGTTAGATCTAATTAGTTTTTAATATGAGGAAAAAATTGCTCTAGAAAAAGAGGCACTTTGGATTGGAATAAAAAAACATTGCCTCAATATCAAATGATTCATCCTTCATTGACCAAGGACAGATACAACACTTTGTTCTAGCCCAAAAGGCAGGTTGTTTTGGATTTATGGAAAAGTAAACCTTTGTGTTATTCATTGCCCCCAAAATAATATTCTTGCACATAATTCTTTGAGCCATTTCAACCATAGATGTAACGGACATGTTATAGAGCAAGCCAAATTTAAAAAAAAAATAATTTAGTACATCTAAAAGGATAACTAATACAAAGAAAAACATAAGTTGCTTCTTTTTAACAATCGAAAGAATATGAAAATGGATTATTTTCTAAAAATTATAAAGCGTTTAATATGAAGGGTAATTAATTCTTCCTGACTGGATATGACTGGTCAATATTTCTGAAAAATGAGTAATATGATTAATGAAGATCAAGCAAGTGGTGGATGGCAATATTGATATCATTTTTTTTTAATCTTTTTTTAACCTCTGAGAGATGCATGATTTGCAAATCAACCTATTACATTTTCTCAACTTAAAAAAAAAAAAACGGCTTTAAAGTATATGAAAAAAAAATTACTTAAAAAAGGTAGAAATTTGTTCAATTATATGGTCGAATTATATAATTAATTAACTATAACAGAAATATTTTGAGGTTTTAAATTTATCTTTTATAATATACTAGTGCCCGGGTGTTTGTAGGTGTGTGTGGTGTTAAATAAAAAAAAAACTTCAGGGGGGAGGGGGATCGAACCCGAAGCCCTGAGGCGAAGTTTGAAAATAAAATCGGCCAGCCAGAATGAGTTAGTGAAAGATGTTTGAATATATTTAAGAACGAAATTGACAGGTGTGCGGCCGGAAGTCGTCGAGCGTTATGACGACGATGATGACGTAGGTTTGTTTGTTATAAGCGAAGTAAAAAAAGAAAACAATGATAACACTTAAGCGGGAAAAAAAAAACACAAAAAAAACTAACGTAAAGCAAACGAACGATGAAAACAGAAAAACGAACACGTGAAAAATGGCTTCAATAAGCCTGTTTCGATATTAAATTTTAAAAAATCGGTGGGTAAAAAAAAGAAAAGGAGAAAAACGAAACACTGGTTCAATATTTAAATTTAAAAAATCGTGAAAAAAAACAAAAAAAAAAAAAAAACATCTCACACCACAATTCGAACCCAAAATATTTAGATAATGAACCAAGGCCTTAACCAACTGAGCTAACGCGACGTACATGAAATTTGTTCGGTTTTTCAACTATTTAAAGTAAATCAGGTCACGACGTCATCTGACGAATGCGTAGAATCGGTCATTGTCACGAGAGGACCGTTTTTGTTGACCACCCCCCCATTGAAAATTGTCGATTTCGGGGTGAAAAAGTTAACGTTTTTGGCCAATTTTTCGATATTTTTCGAGCAAAGGATGGAGCTTCGATGTGATACCGAGTTTGTGAATTTTCGTTGCATCTGTCGAAAGTTTTTAGCAGGCATCCAAACATACACACAAACATACATGCATACATTTTCGCTTTTATATATATAGATGTATATCTTCTCTATCTATCTTCTTCTATCTATCTATCTTCTATCTATCTTCTTCTATATAAATAAAATGAACTCATTTTTTCCCCTTCAACTTTGACCTTAATAGGATTAAAAATCATGACATTACATGCAAATGTAATGCGTATAGACTGTAGCACATTATCTGAGGTTTGCTATAGGCCTATTACCTCTACAGTTTCTCGACAATGGTACACTCCTATATTTTTTCCGATGAGAATCCACTGCCAAAATCGCTTAGATTCAATGGAAGTTGCAACATCTTTTCTCTCTATTAGGTTCCTACTTTCCCCTCTCCCTATTTACACCACAGCAGATGCGTTCACAAGGAACACTACGAGGAAATACACCAGTTTGGAATCGTACAAGGTTACTTATGCCATTTCTTTTTTTTTTTTAATCTTTTTTCCCTCATTTATGCTTTCTGTTTTTTTCCATAATAAAATAGAAATAAAAAAAATTTAAAAAAAAAACGCGAAAATGCGATTACTATTATTGTTTTCTTTTTGCTTTTTTTTCGTTAGTGTAAGACGCAATCTGCGAGACTAACCGGATTTTACTTCCGGTTTTAACGACTCTAATCGTGAAATCTAACTATGACCTTTATTTATTAATACTTTCAACTCAACATTTATTTTTACACAAAGATTACAACGCAATGATATCATGAATTCACTTGCATTACACTTAAATTAAAATTAAAACAAATAAATTAATTTAGAATTCGAGAAAACAAAACATTCATTTAGAATTAGAGTGTGATATGACTACTAAAACTAAACCAAAACAAACTTCACTGCGGAATTGATATTTGACATAATTCACTTTTTAGTTAATTCATCGTGTTTTCTTCTTTTTTTTTTTTTGGCACTTTCGCCTAAATGATTCAATTTCGAACCCTTCCCCCTTCAAACTTTTTTGGGATTTTTCAAACACACGGGCACCGCCGGACCGTTCCTATTGCATCACGTTCATATTTTTAATTTTTTTTTTTGTTACACAATTTTTTTTTAATAGTTTTAACATTGTTTGTTTTTATAATATTTAAACAGGGTTATGACTTCGCTTTGTTTTCATTTTACCCCCCCCCCAACCACACACGCCTCTAAAAACCAGGGCAATGCCGAGTACCCCCCACTAGTATATATAAAAGGTTATATGTGTTTGTTTACAAGTTGTAGAGTGGCGCCAGGAGCCCCAAATTATTGGATTTTTTATGGACTATTCTTTTATGGGTCTTTAGCCGGTTAAAATAGTTTTTAAGGGTCTAAAAATGGGTCATTATTAGAGTGGTAACGTCACTAGCTTTGAATGAAGTTTAGCTTTCGATTCTAGTTAAAGGCCAAGTACTTTTTTTTTTACTTTTAAAATCACAACGAACTCAACTCTATGAAATCTGGACAAATTTAAATATCATATTTAAGCACATTTTATGCCCCCCACCCGCCAGTCTAATATATAAAAGGCTATATGTGTCTGTCCGGTCGGTCTCCATATTTTCAAACTATCTCTTCCAAAACTAAAAGTCGCAGAGAGGTGCTAGGGGCCTCAAATGATTAGATTTTTATCGACCGTTCTTTTATGTGTTTTTAGTTTTAAGGGGTCAAAATTTAAAATATCGTTATACATTTTGTACATTCATCTTAGTTTATTTTTAAATTTTGATCAGTTCAAATGCGTGTCACGTTGGTACAGTGCTAATGTCACCAGCTTTAAATGCTACAGTTTTGATTTCAGTTTCGATTCTAGCTGATGGCACACCAATACTTTTTTTTCACTTTTGAAATCATGACTCTATAATAATACATATGAAATCTCAGCAAATTAAAATATCATGTTTAAGCATATTTTACGACCGGGCATATATATATATGAAATAAAATGGCGGTGGAAACGTTGAGTATCCAGGTCCTTCCACCTCCATTTTATTTCATATCGTCGGATTTAATCCAGCTCAACAATCATATATATATATATATATATATATAAATACAAATAAAACGTGGGTGTAGAAGCAAAATTTACAATGAACATTAAATTGGTTTTTAGTAGGAATTAAGTCAATTGTTTTGAAACCTAGTATATATTATCATAGCTAATACTGTTATCGTAACTTTTTCAGAAACTTTTGCCCAAATGAGTAATCAAGAAAGCAAACATCAAAGAATATAAAATTATTCATATTTGGATTCTTAGACTATTGTTATCATTTTGAGTGTCATTTTTACAATGTTTCGGTTGATGTAACCTTTGGCCTTCTTCAGGTGTACCTTGTCAAATGTGGGAATGTTTCTGTCAAACTCAGGAATCTGGACAGAATTTCAAATGGAGCACTTTATTTACTTCACGGGGGTAGCATGTTCTTGTTCCATCAGTCATGAATGGATAGAGGTCCTAAGTAATTCACATTTTTATTTTTTGGTCGACCATACTAAGAATTGAACCTTCAACCTTCAGGAGAATATCACTTTTGCAATGGATTTTTTCCAAGTACTCTAATTACTGTGCCATGGTTCCTTGCAGAAACGTGAAAATGGCACTAAAGATGGGAACAGTAATTCAAGAAATCCTAGTAATATGAATAACCAATCCTCACCTCAAAAATTCAAAAACATAAGAGTATGAAGTATCTGAGCTTTCAATAGTTGGAATATCTACAAAACGTGTTTACCATGTAAACAATAAAATGACTATGAGCAAAATTAGTATGAAGAAATTTGGAAGTGGAGTAATCAACAGAAAACATAGCAAAGCGTTTAGTAAAGCTTTCAAGTTCTAAATCAAAAATCCTAAAAGCTCCAACCAAATCCATACAAACAGCGACAATTGAACTTGAGGTAAACAATAAGACAATTCGGAATGCAGTAAAATATGATTTAAAATCAAGAACAGTAAAACGTTTGTTGACAAAAGCTATGAAGAAAAAGAGATTGGAAACCTGCAATAAAATCATTACATGAGTAAAAGGAAAAAATGTCCTTCATTGTAACAATGCTTTCAGATAAAAAGATCATCACTATGGATACTGTTCTGAATCACACAAATGACAGATTTATTGCAAAATAAACAGATGAGGTTAAGAGGACATTCACAACAAAATATCATGTGTGGGTGTGTGTGTCTAGGTAATAAGTCATTTTCATATATATCTATAGAATTATAAAATTTAAGGGATGAGAGGCGAATATATATATATATATATGTATCTATAAATAAAAAGGAATAAGGGTGGAGAGTTGTATGTTTTGGTTTCAATTCTAGCTGATGGCATATATATATATATATTATATATATATATATATATATATTTTTAGTTTATATATATATATATATATATATATATATATATATATATATATATATTAGCTTTGACTCACTACTATGTATTAGATTCAATATAATAATCGATATAGAATATATATTATTTAAATTCTTTTAAATTCACAGAACAGTTGGATCAATAGTGTATATATTATTAAAGCTAAAATATAATATTTTAATAAATGCTACAAATTAATTTTATAAAAACACCTTTATTGATAACAAATAAGTTTGATTCCCAGCTTGGGATGAGTACTAGTTTAGCCACTCTGAGGAGCTGTAACACAGCGATACAGTCTATGTGTGGCTGGATACATATAAGCCTCCTTTTTGTGTTGAGAACAGTCATTAATGAGATCGCCTGCTACTATTCGGCATAATATAGACAGACCGCTTTGAAAATCAACAAATAGAGCAATGTTGAGTAGTGGTCAATATTTATGTAAAAACACTGTAGATATCCCATGGCTTAGTGATTAGAGTTGCCAACTATCGTCTACATGGTTATAAGTTCGATCTCTGGCTTATTTGGTCTAGCTGCACTAAAGAGCTGTGATATACTGAAACTGCCTGTGGATTACTATGGATATAAATTTGTTTATGCAAAAACTATGTACGACTTACAGTACTTTATATTAGCTTTTGCAGAACCTATGATTAAGCACTTTATTGTTTGTTTTTTTTCAACTAAGTTGTGATACATCATATATATATATATATAAAATAAAATAAAAATTACAATTAAATTTATCAAAATGATCCAAGATGGTAAAATTAAAGTATAATATAAATATTAAAGAATTAATATTTATAAAGTTATCTCAGCGAGATGTAAAAGCTCGATAAAACCAAATAGGAGATAGAGCTTATAATACGAGCAAACAGTTAATAAAACATGTTAGAAAACACTTTGAAAAAGAGTTAAAAACATATTTATTTTCTCTTCACCATATTCCCTCTGCTTCACTTTTTTGTTATCAAGTAAGATCTTTGACTTACTTGTTATTTCATCAAATACTTTTGCATGCAAAATCCGATCCTGCAGTTTGCTAATTCCTACCCTCTGATGAGAGGGAAAGTATTTCTTCGAAACTCTGTGGATTAAGGACTATCCACTTATCAAGTGCTTCCTTTTTAGATTAAATGTTTTTAACATGTTTTATTAACTGTTTGCTCGTATATATATATATATATATATATATACATATATATATATATATATAATACTAGCAGGAGTAGCCGGCGTTGCCTGGGTGTTTAGAGATGTGTGTGTTGAGGCTGGGGGGTGGTATATCAAAACAAAAGAATAAGCAAAGTAATAACCCTGTTTAAATATTATATAAAAAACAATGTTAAAACTTCTTAAACTTCTTAAAAACATCGTTGCCTGGGTGTTTGTAGGTGTGTGTTGGCAGGGAGGGGGGTAAAAAAAGTTTTGGTAGGTAGGTAGGATCGAACCCGAAGCCTTGAGGTGAAGGTGGAAAATAAAGTGTGAAAAAAAACCTGACACGTTACCCGCTCGGCCAGCAAGAAAGAGTAACTGAAACACGTTTGAATTTATTTAAGTATTAAAAACAAAATTGACAGGTGCGTGCATTTAATGAGGTCATATAGAAATAGCGCAGTTAACTTTTACTGCGGGACAGTATTTTGGGGTTTGTTTTCCCAAGTTTGGCTGGATTTATTTCCCCAAGATGGCCCCAGCTCCCCATAAAAAGGGATTGTCCAAATTGAATAGCAATTGTCTGATATAAGGAGTTTCCCCCACATTGATGAAAAGCTGATTACTTTCCGGTCATTCCCGGCGTAATTGCCGGGAACAATGCCTTAGCTTCGAATTAGTTTCGCTTTTATACGAAAAAGCCGAATCAACATGTGAGAAGCCAAAATAGCAATGATTTTGTAAAAGTTGCTGTAAATAAATCTAGACGCGATGCACGTTCCCAAATCCTAAATATTATTATCTAGGGGGTATATAAAGGCTCCTAGTACCCCCTCCCAGGTATCCCAGCGAAAAAAGCCTTTCTTGGACATACAAAAACTCTCGCGTGCATTTTGCCTTTATATATATATATATATATATATATATATAGAGAGAGAGAGAGAGAGAGAGAAGATATATATATATATATATATTCAAGCGTGTCTGATTGAACATGACAGAGTTGTTCTTTTCTGTGCCATAAATTAATAAGTTTGTTTTGATAACATTTTTGAAATGTGATTTTAAGAAAATCATTTGATTCAATTTGAAATTTAAATCAATGAGTTAAAAAGTCTGATTGAAACCGAAACCTCCCAAAATAAATATGGGCAGCTGTTCAATTTTCCCGTCAGTCTTTTTTTTTTTTTTGAAAATGGAACAATGGCTGTCAAATGTCTAAAAAAAAGTTTTGTCTGCCTCAAGCAAAATATCCACAACGTTCTTTAAAAAAGTAATAAAAAAAAACTATCAATAAAAAGTTAATCTGAATCTTAACGCTTTCTCTATAGATTGACTTCCATCTTTGCTCTGCTAGAAACACTATATGAACAGACAGACACAGTTTCTTGATAAGAAATTAGAGCTTGCCGTGGGCAAAGTAGAAACAAACGACCCAATATTCTTGAGCTGCTAACAATCAAACGGATCAGGAGATTGAACAGAGAACCATAATTAGCCGAGATTTTTCTATTTGCTGCACATCTATTCACTTTTGTCTCTCACAAATATTGACCTATGAGCAAAAGGGTAAGCAGGAAAATTATAGGAACCCATAGCCAAAGGCACGTCACCAGTAACTGTGCACCGCAGCAACGGGGTTAAATCAGAGTGTTATTTAAGCTTTGATCGCCAATTTGTTTGATTACAGGATCCGAACATCTAATCAAACACTTTATACAGAACATTAAAAGACAGTTCCATTTCGGTTTCTTTGGATCGTTGGCCGATTCTCTTGAAAACTTTTCCTTTATTTATTTTATAACTTTAAAAAAACATTATATGAAATAGATTCTTTCCTGTTGGATATTTGCGAACATTTATGAAAAAAAAAAAAAACCTTTGCTTTATAATAAAAAAAGTCTACTTATTTGTATTTATATAAATATCCAACTCGTCATGGAAAAGTTAAGAAAACAGCTGGGAAAAAACATTTTATGTGTTAAGAAGAGGAGAGAAAGCAAATAGCAAGTAAGACCTCTTCCCCCTGCAATTTGAAGTAAATGCAGAAAGAAATCCTTCATTACTCCAGACATTTTCTTTTCTTTCTTCTTTCTCTACCGATTGAGCTGGGTTTTTTCTATCTTTATGCTTCCTTGAAACAAGTACTACTGCTGCCACATCTGAGACTGCAATTCTGAGCACTTTTTGTTGGCAGAGTACAAAATTGACTCCATAATTGTTGCAGCGTAGCTCTTGGCGGAATCGGCAGCAATGCCTGCTTTGAGGAAATAGTCTTCCCAATCTTCTGTCTCGAATCCTGTTCGTAGTGCCATGTTGGATTGTGTAGTGGACTTTCGGTCAGCGTTCAAGTTGTGGATAACTTGACAAAGACTAAAGTTACTTCTCATGAAAGAGGAGAACTACTTATGGCACAATGGGAGATTCCATTGTGCACACATGGGCCAGTCTATTCCTTGGATTGTGATTGGCTGAATCACCTGATTGGATATGCTTGTACATAAATACAAGCCTTAAGTCCAGCTTAATCTGGTGTCTGTATTGTGCATAAGCTGGATCCTTGGTAAGTGTTGCTGCTATTATTATTATTGTTGTTGTTGTTGTGTGTTATTGACTAACACAGTTCTTTTGATTATTCTACAATAATGTACTGGGAATTCTTTCTTCCCTACAGCCCTTTTCTCACAGAAGACATATTATTAGTCTCTCTCTCTCTCTATCCATCTTTACATACATAGGTTCTTAACATAGCTCCGATCTCTGATCCCCACCTTGTAAAACATTCATAGCAAGTACTCATCTAACTACAATCATAACAAAAAACTTTCCTTTGATTTAACTAAAACCAAACAAAACTTCCATGAACAAAGTTTCTTTTCTAAAACATTCCATCTGTGGAACAAAATATCATCGGCTACTTCCCAACTGACAACAACATGGTTGTCTTCAAGTCTAATTTTAACAAATACTTCTTGAGCCGTCCTCTTGGATAATCAAATTCTGATCATTACAACCATTATTCATAATCCTCTCATAGTATTGTTCATCACTTAACTGATAATCGCTTTAACCCTTATGCCTGCATGCCCCCACCTGGGCCTTGATAAGCAGTGCTTCATTAGTAAGAAAAAAAAAAAAAGGAAATGTATCATATGAAAGAGGTGTTACTTTTAAGTCTATTTCAATTTTCTATTTGAGCAACTTCGAGGACATGCATGACATTTCACATAACAATTATTGCTCTTCTTCTGTTAAGCATAGCTTTCACTTATCCCATACAAAATAAGGGTTTTATTCTAAAACCATTAGTAACCAAACACCCCAGACATGTTTCCGACAACTCTGTTTTGTTGAGAACATGCAGTTTAACTAAAATTTGCGGATATATGCACAAAGTTAAGTAAGTGCAACTATTTTGTCCACAAAGACTGCACCAGAACGAATTGGGAAGGTGGAGAGTAGTGAATGGTCGCTGTGCAGGGTAACTAAGTAATATAGATAATGTTAAATGGTTGGTGTCAGTTAATATGGCTGGCTGACATTTATAAGCCTACCATTATTCTTCTGGAACAATGTCATTAAATAGCATCGTATAAAGTCAAGAGTGCCTTTCTCTAGGTTCTACAAGAAGGCACTCTTGATATGGCTATCAATGTCCAATAAAAGGTTAAATAATAACATTGGAAGAAATTGTGGCCATTCTGATGGAAATAATGTGGTTACTGTTGATAATGATGATGATATGATGGTTATTATTGCCAATATCATCATCAACATCAAGAAGAAGAAGAAGGCAGCAAAGAAACCTGACAGAACAGAAACTGTAAATCTTTTATAAATTGCACCCAACCCCCAAAGCTGATACCACACAAAATGGTAGTGAATAGTCATGGAGGGGGAGGTGACAAGACCTTCACTGGAAGGGTGCAAAGAGTAATGTGATCTTGTGGGGGGGGGTTATTGTCGCTCAAATTCCAGAACAAGAAGCAAAGTTTACAGTGAGAAATCAATAAGAAACGACTGTTGCAATAATGCAAAATAATTTGCAATGATTATCAAATGAGCCTGAAAGTGCTAGAAACACCATTTGTTAGTGAACATTTTTGTTTCATTGAAAAACAACTTATTGAAGGATTTTTTTTTTATATGATATATAAAAAATCCTTTAAAACGCTTTTCAATCTTTCTTAAAATTGTTTAAAACTTTTTAGAATTAAAAGAAAAAATTTAAAGCATCCTGCTATTAATAGGATGTCTTATTTCTCTGATGAGAAATGAATCCTTTTTTAAAAGCCTAAGAGAAATGTAATCATTTTGAAGACATCAAGAAAATCTATAGAAATAAAACAGTAGATGTATGCGTGTCTGTGTAAAAATATTTAACCGATGAACTCTTAAACTACTGGTCACAAAACACTGAAATTAACAAGAAATAGTAATCATATAACAAGGTTTATAACGAGCAAAATCTTTGTTTGGATGGATGAATCATGCATACAGAAATATGTTGACAAGTGGAAATGCAAAATGTTCATTTCACTTTGCCAACATATTTCTATTACTTTTGCGCATTCACAAATTCATTCATAGCTTGAAGTGGTTTAATTTTAAATCTTTCTTTTCTGTCGATAGTTAAACTGTAAAGAACAGTGCTGGAGCACTAAATGTTTTGGTTCTAGCTGTTAGTACTCAAGTAGTTTTTTTGTTGTTTTTTACTTTGGAAATCAGGTATTATATATTAGGTACGATATTCAATAAAGAATTGACTCTGTAATAATAAATACGAAATCTGCATTAATTAAACTATATTTAAGCGCATTTTACAACCCCTGATAGCATTTCAAATAAATATGTTCAGTTTTGAATAATACATTTTTTTTTGCACGTATAAGAGGGAAAAAAAAATATATATATATATTCATAACCCCTACACACTGTATTGTATTCCTTTGTTTCAAATTGATTAATAAATCTATATACACCAATATATATATATATATATATATATATATATATATTGTATTCCTTTGTTTCAAATTGATTAATAAATCTATATACACCAGTATATATATATATATATATATATATATATATATATATATATATATACTGGTGTATATAGATTTATTAATCAATTTGAAACAAAGGAATACAATACAGTGTGTAGGGTTATGAAAGCTTTTTATGCCAGGCATTTTGAAGCTTAATGCTTTTCACCAGAAGAGGAGAGGAGATGCTAGGTTACAAGATAAAGATGTAACGTCTAGTAATAGGCATATTAGGTTGGTTGGTTGTTTTTGTTTTACGGCATATTAACCCTTTTCGGGTTATTTAATGCTGAAGCCAAAGATTTTGAAGAAAATTTTTTTAATAGAGTATATTTGTTGTTTTCAAGTCGGTTTCTATTTAACCCATAGTTGGAACCCTAACAGGTACTACCACTCCGGGTCAGAGTGGACCTGGGAGCAATGGTAATTAAAGGGTGGTTCCACACTCCCCAAAGCCCGCAAGCTGTGGCCTCACCACTGGATATAGTTTAAGGTCATATCCAGGACCAAGGCATATTAGGGATCTTGTATAAGGTGTATATATTGGAGGGGTAGAGATGGTTATCGAGGGGATTATTAGATAAATCATGGCACTTTATATAGGTTAGCGAGAGGCTTTAGTAGGATTGGCCGATAGAGGATAAAATATGCTTTAGGGAGTTACTATATGTTATGGGATTTTATTAACTAATTAATCAATTAGGGTCCAATGAGAGTCACGTGTGCTGATCTATACAAGTAGAATAAAGAATTTAAAAAAAAAAAAACATATGTGTGCATAAAGCGCATTCATAACCCCTACACAACTATATTTTATTCCCTTGTTTCAAATTGATGAATAAATCTATATACTTACATATTTTTCTATCATCAATATATTTTCCCCTTGTATCTAAGCTCCAGCTGTATATCAAGCTTTTTATTATATTGAAAAATATCAATTTAAAGAATCCTTCTTTAATCCCCCCCTCTCTCTCTCTATATATATATATATATAAGGTATATGTCATATCAAGTAGATACAAAACAAAACTGGTGTATATTTGTAATGATTTTAAAGAAAGCGCTGTCAAGTAAACAAGGTAACTATGACGATACAAGTGTAAATCGAGTAAATAATGCAGTTTTACTTGGTAAACGAGAAGAAGACGAGGAAGAGTTTGTTTCACTGCAACTCATGCAAGTGATTCTGGGTCGGAAGTGAGATTAATTCTGTGATAAAAGATGATGAAACAAACGGAAGAAAGGAAAGAATCTTTGAAGCAAGGGGAAAATTCAATTTCCTGACAAGATTGATTTTTCAGGAGGATTTTCATTGAAGCAGGGAAAGAGTGAAAGAATAGATATGTGAAGCACGACAAGAGAAAGATGAAACAAGAGAGAAGAAAAAAGAGAGAGGAGAAAAGATAAATAGAGAGAAAGATTAAAAACAAGAGAGAGAATGATGAGAGAAAGTGAAAAAAAAGAGAACAAGAGAGAGAGAGAGAAAGGAGAGAGAGAGAGAGAGAGAGAGAGAGGAGAGAGTGATGAAAGGAGAGAAAGAGATTGAGAAGAAACAATACATAGAGAAAGTGAAAAAACAAAACAGATCGAGTCAAGTGCTCTTCAAAAGTGTCTCTACATAATAAGCTTATAGTCAAGCTAGACAGTATATACAGCATAATCACGCTGACACACCAGTTCTCGTCAGATCATCAAAGTTAAACAATGTTGAGCTTGGCAACTACCAGGTGGGTGACCATTTGGGAATTCTAGGCACTGCATGTGCTTACCGCTTATCTCAGCATTTTTTCCAGTCGTCCTGAACCTCCACTTACCATTGGTATTTAACAATGCCGACTCAGGAGATGTGTGGTTGGAGATTGTGTAACTCTTGCCACAAAAATTTCATGTGCAGGCACCCTTACAGAGGGTATCCATAATCTGTCAAGACTGAAAGAAGCTACCAGTCAAGCTAGAGTTGCACAATCCCTAATCAATGATTTGGAATATCTTAAATGGCAAGGATAGATCTCAAATGACCAAAAGTTATTTCTACATTTTCATCTTTTTAGACTCATTGCTTTACCAAGGCTTGAAAGTTTAGTCTACCCATTGCTAGAAAAGAAGAGTCACACATTTCTGGAAAGCATTAAAAAAAAAGAAAACTTTAAAGCTCAAGCAAAATATACCATCATGTCAAGTCCACAGTTCAGTAATTGTAAGGAACAGTGCTCTTCAATACTGCTTCATTAACATTTCATATTTCCATTGCAAGTATGGGCTACAGGATCCAGAAAATTATTTTTTGTACGTGATGCCTCCTCCAGTATTTCATTTAATGAAATAAAACCAAAATGTATTACACTTACTCGGGAAGTAATATTTATTTTATCCGTTAATAAACAATGCCTATAAACAGTTTCATAAAATACGCACAAAATGATGACGTCACTGATTCTATGGCAAGCATTGGAAGTCACTATTGATCACCGATTACAAAATAATACAATTTTATTAATTTACAAGATTCAAATAAGAATTAGCATGAAAACAAAGCTTATAAATTATAATTTTGGGTGTTTACATGTAAACACAAATTAATTTTAAGCCTATATTCATTAAAACAGAATCCTTAAGATTTTTTAGTTAGCATTTTTTTTTTAATTCCCCTGGGCAATGCCAAGGAATGGGGCCTGCTAGTATATGCATGTGTCTGTATATATATATATCTCACTTCACTGTGAACAGACACTCATTTTTATGTTCATCTAAAAAAAAAAAAAAAAAAAAAAGGTTCAATTTTATTTACTTTACAAGCATACAGTTGTTTCGGCCTTTTACTAATATTTTTATATATAGTTCTCTGCATATGTTTTTTTTTTATGTATGACTGTGCATGATGATGGGCTATAAAAAAAATTTTTAAACTGTGATTATATCAGACTGTAAGTAGAGGGATTATTTAGAAGTTGATGCAACTTTTGTAATTTTGGTTTTTAAGTATATTTAGCACTGATAGAATGCCCCACTGGTATAAGAATAATAAAAAAAAAAAACATGTAGAGAACGATATAAAAATATCAGTAAAGGACCAAAACAATTGTATGCTTGTATAGTAAATAAAACTGAACCTTATTTTGAGATGAGCATAAAAATTAATGTGTGTCCCAATGAAATGGTATATTATTTATAAGTATTTAGAGCTCTAGTATTGCACTATTGAGCTATCTAAATGAACTTTGTGCTATTAATATCTACTTTTGAATTGAATATTTTTTGTTTCAATACTATATATATATATATATATATATATATAGATATGAACACCATTGAAACATTTTGTTTCTGTAATTTTGGACGGAGGGTGCACTAGTAAAAGCAAACTTTGTAAAAAGTTATGCAATGTTGAGAATTACTGAAACAAAAATGAATACAATTTAACTTACATCATCTTTTGCTCCCAGATCAACTCTTTCAAATTGCCCATCTTTGAGAATAGCACCTCGCCACTGCAAGATGAGGTTGAGACAGTCGCATCGACGCTGCCGTACGGTGTAATACTGGCTGTTCTTTTCCTGACATACATAGTGGAGGGCAGTCTCTTGACGAGAGTTGGTCTTATTGGGATTCCCTTGGTGATTGTGCAGAAATATTCTGCAAGGTGAAAAAAATAAAAAATAAAATAAAAACAATTATTCAAGATTGGAATAAAGAATCTTGAAAACTAATGAGTGAAAAAAGAAGGAAAGGCAAAACAACAAAATATTGATAAAGGCTGGCACTGAATATCTGCTTCATGGCTAGAATGATTGGAAATTATTGGTGTTTTTCTTCACCTCCTCTGCATCAATGTTTTTGTAACACACAACCATATCTTTTTGATAAAAGTTAAAGAAAAGACCAAAAAGGAAGGAATAAATATATTCCAGTAGACAAAACTTATTTCACTTCCCCTTTCAAATGTTGCCTTCTCCCAGATGATAAATGGCCAATTAAAGAATAAGAAAGCATGTTAGTATAGGTCAAGGTGTCCATACTGGTCAATATGAAAATAAATTATCCTACAATATTTAAATAATCTTTTAAAATAATAGTTAGTAAATTCATTATTTGTTAAATAAATTACATTCTCAGCAAATAGAGTAATATTCATTTTCTGCTGACTTGCTTCGACTTATTGCTTTTGTTTTTTGTTTTACAAATAAAGTACTATTTACTCAAATCGCTCCATTTATACTGACACATTGTTCCTGCTTATTCATAAAAAGCAAACAAAAAAATATTTAATACTAATTTCCATCATTTAGCTAATAAGTACAACTTTTACAATATCAATAAAACAATTAAATAACTACATAATAAATAAAATATCCAGTATTTGAAATCATAATATATGTATGCGTGTGTGTTTTGTAATTGACTAAAGAAAGCAGAAAATCGTTTCCTTTACCTTTGCATATAAATTAGGGAATTCAGTTACAACAGCTATAAAATCAAACTTGTACACACATTTGTGATAAAAAAAAAAAAAATAGATTATTGTGATGGCTGACAATACTGGACACAAATTAACATTTATCTTTTTGCCAGAATTTGTTGAATCAGAGTATGATCACAAAATTCTATAAAGATGTTTGCAGGTGAGAACACACTGGCTAGGATAATTGGCCGAAGAAAGACGAATACATGGATATTGTTGTAATAAACAATTTCATATAATGCCATGAACAAGAAAAACATGAAAATAAGAACATTGTAAAAGAAAGGTTTTTCTTTGGATGCAGTGTATGCAGCATTTAGTACACATTTTTATGCAAATCGAAAATTCAATAAAGTCTAAGCTGTACTTGAGTGTTTAGATCACTTTGAATCAAATTGTAACATTATAAGTTGTGAACCCAGGAAGAGCTACTCGGTTTGTCATGGGAATGTTTCTTGAACTGTTGTTACGTCCTGACAACCAGCTTCCAAGGTGTTTAAACGATAAGAAAATAAGCACATCCCCTTTAAATCAAAGGGTTGAAATAATATCAGCTATATCTGTCAGTAGGTCTTGTCTCTGAGTCTTCTTGATGTCATTACAGGCAGCATGTTTACCATGATTAATGGCAGGAACTGTTTGGCTGGAATTGAACGCTTGTATAAAATAAGCAACAGTGCATCTTTGTTTATAAAAATAGAATTATTTTATTTCTAATATTTAAGGAACATTTTTAATTTGAAACCCATTCTTGACTGTCCGTCATCATCTGCAATTGGACACAAAGTGTTATAAATCTGTATACGGCGATGTACACAGCAAAAACTCTTCAATCCAATTAAAATTTCACCTCTTTTTTAAGAGAGAGAGTGCTAGAAAGATGGAAGAATGAAAGAAAAAGAGAGAGAAAGAGAGAAACATGCATAAAGTTCAAATAAAAAACAAAGGCACTAAAATATTGTCATTATTTAAAAAAATATTCTAATGTCAACAAGCAAATTTGACCCTTGCCACTGTAGACCAGTTGAACAATTTGGCTCAGCAGTCATCAGCTGTCAATCTGGGCCCAGTTAATATGCACTTACATTTTGAAACATCTGCGCCAACATGTCTATGTATCTCTCCATGAATATAGGACAAGTCTGATACAAACTTCATTAATGCAGAAGCCCCAGATACCCCAAACGGGCTTATCATTGTGTCACAAAATACATAACAAGCCTTTTTCGATAATTTAATTTGTTCACAATTCTCATAACAGAAAAAAAAATATGCATTCAATATTCAGCGTTTTTATATTTTCTTCAAATAAAATTCATTATAAAATATTTACATAGTTTCAGGCATGTAAATTAAATATCAACCAAAGATATGCTTGTGTTATGTTGATTAATTGGACTATTATTTTCATCTTGAGTGTTAGCACAATGTTGCAGCGACTGAAACACCCAAGATGAGAATAATAGTCCGATTAATCAACATAACACAAGCTTTAACATCTTATCTCAAAAATTCGGAATTACAAAACCACAAGATATGTTTATAAATCTTTATATTACTTTACCCTCATTCTCTCACCCTGTCTGTCATGTCACAGTAAATTATGTGCAAATTTATTAATATCATTAAAATAAAACTAGTAACAATTTAGAGTTTTTTGGGGTTTTTTTTATTATTTTAACTTTTAATCCTTTCATATTCTTCTTTGGAAATTCTTTACTGATGTATATGTTACGTTCGCTCAATCACATCACATTATTTATTTATTCAATAGTTTTAAGCAACAAAAAAAGGTATTTTGTATTAAAAGAGAACACAAAGTTCTAAATGCTTAACAATTATATCAAAGAAATATATTGTTCTATAGCTTTTAACAATAACAAGATAAAATAAAAGTTTCTTTCCTAGAACTGTCCCTTTGTGGAACACAATACAATGGGGATGCTTCCTGATTGACTACAACATTGCCATTTTCAAACATTAATTGTTGTTGGACTGTGTTCTTAATAAATTTCTAACAGTTACAATCATTGTTACAAATTCCCTTGAAGTTTCATTGTCCACCTGACAAACTCAATAGCTGTTATCCTTGAGTGACCTTTGGGCCTTGATAAATGGTAACTCATTAATAAAAAAGACATGGACTTAAGAGAAAGGGGATAAATAAAGACCTGACTAAAAATAGTTTAATTTGAGATTCAATTTCTAAAAGCCGTCAAACACATGCTAGTATATAAAACAGATGTGTAACCGATGATAATGATGATTATTTATTTATCATCTAAGATTTATCTGAGAACATCTTGTGGTGTTTTTTGGAGTATGAATGACAACAAGTCTAGCCAGATTTCCAGTACTCTCCACCTCTTTCGATAACCTCAGTAGATGAATTTGCATTATCACAATAAGCCTCCCCAAGATCCCAGTCCTCTTTACACTCATCCAGCGGAGGTCTGGCTAGTGCTTTTTTTATTGTTATTATTATTTTAAAAAATTATGATGATAAACTGTCAGATTCATTATAATGTTAGATATTTTGATATTCGAAATACCCCCCCCCCAAAAAAATATATATAGAAGAGAAACAAAGAAAAGTGGCTTTTGAAGGAGAGAAAGAAGGTTATCAAGAGAAAAAGAAATTAGTGAAAGAGAGAATCGTTGAAGCCAAGAAACAAGTAGAGAGAGGTTGAGAAATACAGAAGTGAGAAAGAGAGAAAATTGTTGAGGGATGTAGAGTGAAAGAAAGAAAAATCAATAATCTAAAAACATAAAACAGACATCAACAATTTTGATTTGCTAAGATAATATGAGATGATTTGGTCTCATTCTAAGTTGACTATGGTCATTTTGGCTGGTCCAAATAACATGCCAAAAGGAAATCTGATTAAGCCCATTTTTACTGTCTTCATCCATCTCCAAACACAGCATCATATGTCATTATCCATTCAAAAATGACAAACTCCATAATGTCTGTTCTTCATAAGCAGCACCAATTTGAAATCTTCAGAGTCCAACATATTCCATAAAATCTAAACAAATTGCTTCAATATTTCACTTGCTAAAATGATTCCAATTGAAAATAGTCACATTCGTAAATTTCTTTTAAGACAAACTTAATCATCACTTATCACCTGAATCAATTGGCATGAAGCTGGATTCTTGTATTTTTGATGCTCATATAATAAAAGTATAGATGTATAACATAACAGCAGAGTTACACTCAATGAGAGTATCTCTGAGAAAATTGACCACATTCTGTCTGTTCATCTCTTGGCTAACATTCACATCTGTGGAGACTTCAATATTCACAATGTTGAATGGCTGGCTGATTTAAACAAGATGGATGACGAGGGGAGATACTGTCATGATTTCTCGATTGTTTATGAACACAAATTATTCATGAACCCACCCGTATGCCTATGCTCATCCTCTTTTCTGTCCCCATAGGGATCTTCCGATCACTCAGTAGTCTCGATTAAGATAAAAACAAAATGTAATAAAGTCCTCAGATGTGCCTCTCCATTGTACTGCATGTTGATACTCTTTGACTGATTGGGATAACATCTGAACATTTATATCAGATACCTCTGCGTTCCACATTTAAAAAGAATGTCTCATCTATAGTACCTAACCTGACAAAAGGTTATTTATTGATATAGACCGCTTTATACCATTCAAGGAATTCCAGCAAAAGCCTAATAGCCAGCCATGGTTCACGCCAGAATGTGCACTTACCATTGTGCACAGAAACCACTATTTTCATTGCTTTCAACAAGACAAATGTTATGAAACTAAAGCCACCTTTCAGGTTCCTGGCAACTACTGTGAAAGAGTAATAAAGAATGCAGCAGATTCGTATATTCAGTATATTAAGTTTACTGTAACTGAACAGCAGCTTGGTTATCACCAATTTTGGCAAGTAACAAACAGGGTCCTGTGTAACAGAGTGTATATGAACGCATGGGAAAATATCAGTAGGAGCTGTAAGATAGCTGACTTGCCAAAAAAAAACCCAAAAAAAACAAATATGCAAATTAGGAAGTGTGTCAGATGAAAATGAAAAAAAAAGGACACTACATGGATGGAGAGAAGAAAAAGTGCAGTTGAAAAAGATGGATGTTTAATGTTGAAGAGAAATGGCTGTCTATGGATGGCGTGTAGTGAAGCAGAAAGAAAAACGTTTGCTAGGAAAGATGGACATGTGGCCCCATGACATGTGGCAGCAAGAGACTCTTTAAGCTGGTGTTGAGACAAAGAGAAAGAAAAATGGTAATAAACGACTCAGAATTAAAAACGCAGTCATAAATAAGAACTTAATAATAAACCAGGTGGAAAGTGGAGAACTTGGGGGAAAAAAAAAGGATATTGCATTAATTGGTGAGTCAATTGTTTGCTTCTTTTCTTCTTGTCTGCTCACTTTCGAATTTTTTTTTTTCAGTCTTATCAGTCATATTTTCTTGTTTTGTAGGGACCATGGTTTTCGTATTGTTACATAAGGGCTGTCTCCTCCTCATGTAAGTAAGAAGCCAGACTAGATAAGTGAAAATATTAGAAAAAGGCTAGAATCGAACCCAGTAGGCAAGTGTTAAAAGATAAATGATAATTGATATCCTAAAAATGCAGTCGATTATTAATTCTTTTAGAAATAACTAAATATTATTTATGTCAGAAAAAGAGTGATTGTTCATTCTTTTAGAAATAACTGAGTATTAAATATGTCAATTAAAAGAATTGACAATGTGAGTTTATAGATGTCACAAACAAAGGAGATTCTCAATATATTGAGACGAAGATTCGAAGTTAAAAGAGGGATCACAGCCACAGTGATAGAGTCAGTTGAGGTGAAGGGTGAAAGAGAGACCATGTAGCTATACAAGTTTGAATTCCTGACATCATCAATCAGCTTCTGATGAATAAAGAAATCACCATCTATATTTTGTAACTGTTTGTCTTCGTGTCGTCATTCCACCAACTGAAAAGGTAAATGTATCTTATCATCATCATTATTGAACTTTGTATAACCCCCTTCAAGTATTGTCTGTCCCCTCCTCCATCATAAGTGAAGTATCTCCCCTGTCCCCGCTCCGTAATAATAATATGAAGTCCCCAAGAATCGTCACAGTTGTCGTCACGTGTGTAATCTATATAAATGTCATTATCATTTTTGTTTTGAGTCCCCGTTGTACATGTCTCCAATATGTACCCCGACTATTCAACAAGTCCCCATAATGTACCCGCTACACAACAATATTAGAGGTGAATGTTCTAGTCTTATGGGTTGGTTATGCATGATTATAAATGATATTGTTTCATACTCATTTTAATGTAGCAAATAGCTTGTTTTGCTGTAGAGAGGAATTTAAAATAAACCATTTTTACTTGAACATATTTTTGTAAGTTTGCATCTGAACTGTTTAAGTGGTATCTCCAGTTTTATTGTTATGAATTAATAAAGTTTTAAAATTTGAAAAAACTTGGCTGGAGGTTTTGTAAGACTGGAACAAAGGTTTAAACAATTATAATGCATGAAAAAGTAAAGGTAAGTACCAAAAAAACTTTGAACTTTATTTCTATAGAGACTAGTAATTTTGTTCTAAACTTATGGGTCATTTATAATTGACTATTAAATCTGTCATTGTGAAAAATGACTATTAAATATGAAGACATTGTAATTTTTAAAAACTTTTTTTTAATAAAGAAATTGAAAAAGAAAAAAAACATACTCATTTTTAGTACAGACTATGCTGAGCAACTTATAAATAATTTTGTTTTATTTCTGAGGTTTTTAACCATGTCTGGAGCTTTTATTTGTCAGTATTTTGCTACTTGGATTCAGATAAACACTAAACACTAGAAATATAAAAATTTTAAAGTCATTTTAGTTTTAAAATACATGACAAGACTGCACGACGGTCATGTAAAACACTTGACATGAAAGAAATTATTCTTTGAAACTGAAACTCTTGATGATAAGGCATAGCAGCTTGCATTACCACTGTGGTAGAAAGATAAGTGACCGCTATACATTTGGGGTGCTCACAGTCTTCAGTTATAGAGATGGAGGATGTAAATAGCAACAATTTTTTTTCTATAGACTGGCCGAAAGTTGTTGACAAAATTCGGACAATGGATCAAATTTCCAGGGTATGCAATGTAACCTAGCCATCAGAAGTTAGTGACTGAATTTTTAATGGGTTGGTTTACAAACACAGAAGCTTAGACGATAGCAGAAATTACAGAATTAATAAGTGAATAAACAGTACTCTCATTCGATAGATGCATTGTGGCTGATTAATTTTAATGTATCTAAAACCAAGCTTTTCTCTTTTCATAATCGCTATGACCCCTATTTAATCCCAATTGAAATGACTGGATCATTCTACCACTCTAGTAGATATATAACTGCCGATGTAATCCTCTATCTGTCTAAGAGCCAAGTACATCTTAAAATGGAGTATTGTTGCCACATTTGGGCAGAAACTACTCAGTGTGCCTATTTTCTTGATAGAGTTCAAAATCAGTTCCAAAACCTAGGTGATGCCCTTTTTTCTTCCCTGCAACTTCTTTGCCACAGAATAGACATTGCAAGCCTGTCTCTGCTCCATCTTTATTTTCATGGCAAGCACTCATCTGATCTCCAATCTATGCCAAACTTCCACAAAACACTTGATTAACTACAACCACTATCAACAATTTCCTCCACTATCTATCTGTGCCTAAATCTAAATGCAAATTCTAAGAACAAAGCTTCTCTCCTAGAACTACCCGCCTGTGGAACACTTCCCAGTTGAATACAATGTAGTAGCCTTCAAATCAAATCAAATGTAAACAAATTCTTGTTTAGCCGTCCCCATAAATAATCAAATTCTACCCAATTTACACCATTAACGATTACTACACTACCATCTTACATCTATTAACCCTTATCCTTAAAAGGCTTTCGGCCTTGATAGGTGGTGATTTACTTTGTGAAAAAAACAAAAAAAAACAGGCCCTGAAAGCATATAAACAGAAAAAAAGAGAACATATTCAAAATAGGAAAGAAAGGAAAAGAGGCAAACTGCAAGATTATGTGGGAGGGAATATGCAAAATTAGAGGAAGTCACATGAACAATATTTTTAGTAAATATTTCTTTTAATGAAATTATAACACATACCTATGTTAGTTAATTGGTATTTGTTTCATGTCAAATTTTATTTTGTTAATACTGGATTTTTAAAAATTAATATATTTGTACAAATATGTTTCTTTAATAAAACCTATTATTGCAGAAAAAGCTATATTTTTCAAATAATGTTTTTATATTTGTTATTTTGCAATATTTTTTAATTGTATGATTTTGATTCGAGATAATGTCTCAAATTTAAGGCTTAAATATGATGAGATCCATAAAGCTGCCTGAATCCTTTTCATGCTGCAGTCATAGTTGTGTCAGTTCGTCCATGGGAATCATCTTTTGTGATACCACATTTTGTATTTTCTGAATTTGATAAAGTTTGAGTGTCAGTTCCCAGTTGTTATGACAAACAGATTTCTAGATGAGCATTCAGATAAGTTTCAAAATTTAAAGTTTGGAGATCTAGTTGTGGTCAGGTTTTCATGAACATCCAATCAGGAGGAATATGTACAGAATTTTCAACTGAAAATTTTATTTAATCCAGGGGGTCAACTGTTCTTGTTCTATCAGCCTTGAGTACTTAGTAATTTTTTTTTTATTCATTAAGTTTTTTACCTGGTCATGGCTGATAGAATGAGAACAATATACCTTTATGGATTGTCACCATTATTATTATCATATATATATATATATATATATATATATATATATATATATATAAAAGACAAAACACCGCGTGCGTTTTTGTATGTCCAGCAAAAGCTTTTTTCACCGGGGGGTGGGGGTGGGATTATTCTTAAGGACTTTTTATATACTCTCTAGATCATAATGTCTACGATTTGCGAATGCACGTCATATCTAGATTTATTTTGATCCACTTTTATAAAATTCACGCTATTCTTTCCTCTCCTGTGTTCAGGTTTTTCATATAAAAGCAAAACTAAATTGAAAGTGAAGGCAGCTTCTCAGCCTTTCATGCCAGGACGTCCAAAAAGCAATCAGCTTTGATCAATGTCGGGGAAACCCCTTATATCAGACAATTGATATTCATTTGGACACTCCTGATTTTTCCCAACATCGCAGGGAAACAAACAAATAAATGAAACAGTGGAAAGCTGAACTGGCCTCCAGCCAACGTTTGATTTCTGCAAATCAAATTTTTTATTGACATCACTAAATTTGAACTTTCTGTGGCCTTGTAGCGTAGTGGTAAAATCTCATGTTTTCTTTCACTTTCTTTTCCACCTTCGGGTTTGTCAAGGGTCCGAGGTTAGCTTTTACACCTACAAACACCAGCACAATGCCGGGTATCCCTGCTGGTTATTACTAAAATACAAAGACTTGATTAGTAGTGACTATTATGTGAAGTTATTAGCATTAGCCACAGATCAGTAGTTATATGAAGTTGCTGACAGACAAGGCTGAGGTTAAATGGAGGTCATAAAAATGATCTATTGCTTTTAACTGTAATCCAGTGTCTCATCAGTTGCGTTTCTCAACTGTATTTCTTTTCAGCACTGTGACATTATGAAAACCTATTTCCTTGCTGGGTAGACCAATTCAATTTTAGCAGGAAGCTTTTTGATTTATGATCCGCGATCAAACGCCTTTGAAGTTTATACTGATATGAAAACAGAATCCTTTACTGGAGATTTCTTAATTGGAGACACTTCATTAACTACCAAATTATATTTAGATCACACGAAATGACTTGGCAATATGGCAATGAAGACAAGATTTCCCAATTTATATGTTAACTAGCGAGGGGTACCCGGCGTTGTCCGGGTGTTTTTCGGGGTATGTGAAAAAAATCCAGAGCGTTGACGATGCGCAGTTGGAAAATAGTAAAGTGTTAAAAAAACAAACAGGTGCGCATTTTTGATTGATGTGATGGCGATAGGTATTCAGCAGTTACGATTTTGTGCGGGGGACAGTTTTGAATAAATCGGCTTGTTTGTTTTTAAAATACCGCTCCCTGTTTATTAGGAGCGAAATGAAAGCTACAGTCTGATATGACGAAGTCGACATTGAACAAACTGGCTTTCAGCCTGTGATTAGAGTCGTTTCGCTTTTTTTTATACCGAAAACCGAATGTAACGCGTGCCGATGTGGGAAATGTGGAATAATTAACGTTTGAAAGCCAATAAAATTAAATAGACAGGCGAGCTCCGTGGGTAATTCTGAGATATTACAATTTATAGATGATATAAAAAGTTTTAAGAAGTTGTGAAGCGAGCAAACGCTTCTTTGAAAGAAGCCTTTTGTGGACATCGAGGAAAAGCCAACATATATACACACATACATTTTCGCTTTTATATATATAGATATAAATGTCTATGTCGCTTTCATCCTATAATATGAATATGGCACAGGTAACATGAAAAAATACATAGGAAATACTGCCAAGTCTGCTGCAAAGATGGTAGATTTCTTCTATCATGCTAGAAAACTTCTCTCATCTACCACTATCCTATATCTATACCAAAGATAGCAACCTATGGCCTGTGGGCCAGATCTAGCCTGCAAAAGCATTTTGACCAACCCACAAGCTTGATTAACAATGATCCTATTTTTAACATGAGAAACAAGGATTTCAAATTCAACAAAATGCCTGCTGTTATCTTCCTCTGATCTATATTTAATAGAATTTGAATACTTTAACCACAAAACACAACCAAAATCCAATCACCTCCATTTCTACATGAAAATAAAATAAATAAACATAAAATGAAAGCTGATAGCCGATTTAACTGACCGACAACAAACATTAGGCAGGGACAGTTTCAAAGGACAAAGTTGTCTTCGTTAGTTTTCTATTTTATTCTTTCAATAGCGACCCCCCCCTCCAGTTTTAGATTTAGCCATAAACTTGTAAAAATTTATTGCATTATCCGTCAAGAGACATTGCTATTCTTGAAGTTTAAAAAACTTATGCATGTTGTAAAAGCTACCAATCTGGTTCTATCTCATGGATTTAATCATTAACAATTCAAATAATTTTTGTTTTAAATGCAGGCAGAATTTGATGACCTTGCGTATTTCTGTGACATACACTGGCTAAGCCGATGATCAATGTTAAAACGAGTACATGCCTTACATAAAATATTTCTAAAAAATAAACACATGGATAGTTCACATTTTCAAAATCTTGATTAGCTCATAAATTTAGCATTAATTGTGGATATAGTGACCGATTTGAATCATTAAAATGCACTACATCAAAGTAAAACTCAACTTATGAATAAGATGTATAATTATATTCAATTGTTGCTTTGTAAAACAAATGTGCTGTGGAAATATCAACTTAGAAATAAAAGTTATGCTCATTTCCAATCATTCCAAGCAAGGGAACCACAGGATTTAAAGTTATTTGTGAATGTAATCCAGAATTTGCAAAATGAATTTATATCACGTATTGCTGACTTTTGTCTGCATAAAAATGATTTCAAATTCTTTGTTTGATATTGACAGAGACAGTATTGGAATGTTTTCAAATGAATTGATAGAAATACAGTGTGATGATTAGGGCTATGACAACAGAATATTCTTTTCATTGTTTTGACTCTCGAGTATATATCCGACACAGTTAGACACAGTTAATCAACCGAGAATCAGATTACTCTATATAAAAGCATATAAGATATTAACAGATACACAGAGAGTCAAAACAATGAAAAGAATATGCTGTTGTCCTAACCCTAGTGATGATATATTAAGATCAAATTTTATTTCAAAGATATCTTATTAATTGATTTTTCACAAAATATATTCTTCCAAGTAAAGAAGTATTTTAAATAAATGAAGCCCACAAATAGATGGCATCTTTGTTTTGGATATACCTATTGATGTGAACAATGTTTTTTTTTTTTTTTTAATTGAAACACACATTTGAGACCAATTTAAGAAAAAGATTGATGATATCTTGCTCTTAACATCAACAAGTTTGAAACCAAATATTGAGACATACTTAAAAAAAAAAATACCAAATTTCCCATTAATTCTTTGGTTGTTGCTGTTAGCTTAACACCACTGCTATGTATTTATAAACAAATGATTCCATCAATGTTTTCAATTGAATAAATATTTTTAATTAATATTATTTATCTGTAGTTAATATAAAATATTTTTATGTATATTCAACATTTCCGATTAAAAGTGAATATGCAGATCTGTCAACATTTCTCAGTGTGTATGGGTATACATGTTTCGTTTTTTTTTTGTGCATGAGTAGTTCGTTTGGGGTACAATTTTTAATAATGGTTTCAAACATATATATCATAATTTCATCCATTTCACTTCGGTTGATTTTTTTCTACTTTGAAATATTTTGACGTTCCTTGAGGAAAACTAATTTTTGTTAGGTGTTTTTTAATTTTAGATTTTCATTTGTTTTTCTAATTTCTCAATGTTTATTTTCATTATGGTTTTAAATATTTAGGTTAATAGGAGTCTGTATATATAATTTTACTTAATTTTTCATTAATGACCTTCAATAGAACCATGGACCATCATTATAACGAAATCTCGTTCACATGGTCAAATAATTTGCTAACTCCTGATCTATACAATACCACCATTTGTTCATGCATGGAGTAATGTTACCACATTTAGTAGTATTTAAGTTGATTTTTTTCTTTTTCGATTATTGTTATTTTATCAACTTGCATGAAAAGAGCTATGTAAAAGATGTTTAAAACCGTTTGAATTATACAAATGCCATCAGTAGTTCAAAAGTTATGAGAATTTTAAGTGCCAAAATTTAGGCTTTAGTAAAAAGTGGGCTAGATTACAGACCTCAATATTTCAAGAAATTCAGTAATTTCGACATCATTTATTTATTTTTCAAGCTATTCTCATGAAACTTGGCACTCTTATGTAAACTTGTGTGCTCTTTCTGATTATGCAGTCAAATCTGATGTATCTCTTTACCATAAGCCATGAATTATAAATTCAGACGTACAAATTTCAATTTTTTTTAAACTGGCAAATGCCATCATACAGTGGGTGTCTATTCATGAACAAAATTAAGCATTATACTGGTATTTAAATATAGCTTTATTGAGAGCAGACATTTTCCTGCCTCCTCACCAAAGAAGAGCTTAATCTTGGGTGTATGCATTGAATGCTTAAAGAGCATTCATGGCCGATATTTACTACTCCCCTCAAAGAAAAAAAAAAATTAAGTAGATATGAATTAATCTCAGAAATAAATCAAAGAAAATTTTTCATATAGATTTTGGATTTCTGTAAAAGATGGAAATTTGATCAGAACTTATGCAATTTGGGACCAGTCCAATTTTCAATTTTGTAAATCCTCTCTATCTGGCCCAAAATATACCCCTATTTTCTGATATGCAACCATAAATTGTACTCTACATGAATTCTCGATGTAACTTTCTGATAAGCAACAGCTATATATTCACCAGTTGATGCTAATTTTTGTCATTTCTATTGTTGTTTTACTGAAAATTCAACTATGTAAACAAAGAAATAAAACGGCAATTTTTTACCTTGTTTCCACCTTAACATTTCAAATGATTACTTTTATAGGTTTTAGGGTATGCTGAAAACGAATATCGCATTTAAATTTTCTGCAAATAAGCAGTTCCAGATATCAAGCAATGTTATTTCTTATGTTATTGCAGATGGCCAGCTTGGTACGTGCAAGCGCGCAAATGTAACCCCGAAAAACTATACGCAAACGCACGCACCAAGACGGCCACCAGCAATAACATAAGAAATGACATTGCTTAATATCTGGAAAGCTACTTATTTGCAGAAAATTTAAACGCGATATTTGTTTTCAGCATACCCGAAAACTTTAAACGGTAGTCATTTTAAAGAAAAATGTTAAGGTGGAAACAAGGTAAAAATTTACAAAATGAACCACAATATAATTCTTTATCGAACCGCCTAATTATTATTATTTAGATATCCTTGGTTTTAAAAAAAAAAAAAAGTGGGTTTGTTTTATAGATTCGAAAAATGGTGTTGGCAATGAATTAAAAATAAATTCAAATTTCACGATATATTTTATTTAATTATTAGATGAAAATACAGCATAGTTAACAAAACACCCTTCCTTACCGATGTTAAGAATGGGTTTCTAAATAATAACGTTATTATTACAGTATGGTAGCATAAGTGCACAATTACCTTTTATTTGTTATATATTTGTTTTTTTTTTACCACTAAAAAACACAATTCTACCTTAAGTACAAGTAAGAATTATAAATACAATAATAACAGAAACGCATGTACTTAGTACATTTTATTGTTTTTTTTTTAATGCTTTTAGTACATGTGTACTAAAAGCATTAAAAACAACAAAATAGTATTGTTTGGAAATCAAATTAGAAAAACTTGAAAATATATTTTTTAAATTGAAACACTCAGAATAAAAAATTAAACTGATTTTTCTGCTTTTGTTTTGAAAGCAGAAAGAACAGTTTTTTTTATTTTTAAGAGAATACAAACAAAACTCGTTAATGTGCTGACTTTTAGTCAACATATTAGCACATAGCGAGCCGTTTTCCCTATTAAGCAGATTTTAATTTCTATAAAAGATAACATTTTAAAAAAATTTCCACCCAATTAATAATTATCAAATATTTACATATTATACACGAAAATAATTCTGAAACTATCTATATGAAAATGGATGATATATACTGATTTATCTTATCAATTTTGAAATATTCTTCGTCAACTTTGCTCAGTTGTAAAAATATAAATCAAAGTCCAGTAGAGATGGACTTCTATGCTTATATAGTCTGTAAAATTTCAGCCATATCCAATCAAATTTGACCCTGCACATGTGTATCCAAACGTAGCATATGAAATGTAAACATTGAAAAAACAGTTTTCCTTTTTGCTGTCACCATTTTTTACTGTTTTTTCATTTTTAACTTGGAGCATAAAAACATTGAACACATAAAAGAAAAATAAATTAACATTCCTGGAATGATTATTCTATTCTCTTTCCAGCAATGTAATTATTTTAAAAAATTGACCCACGAATAAAACAGATATGACTTGTTGAAGCACATTAGGTATGTAATATTGCCGATGTCCACAAAAATACAGCATACGCTAGTAAAGTTACATTTAGACTGATGCACTAATCACTAATCTCTCCCTCTTAGACAGGGTCTAACAAAGAGCCTCTAATAAGCTTCCATACTATTTACCAAGCTGCAGCCCATGTCCCATTGCCGCAACATTGCATCCCTGTGCGTGTTTTTAAGTACTTCAATGAAACATGATCTGACAAACTTATAGCAGTTTCACTCCTCATAATGAAATACCCCCGATAAACTGGACAATCATCAAAATCTCACTCCTTCACCGTAGAGGTCCACAAAGCGCTGGAAAATCTTTTATTCTAATAATTTCTTTTCTTGAACTGCTTGCCTTTGGAATTCTCTTCCTGCTCTGTTTCCATGTGTGTACTAACATGTCAAAATGTCCCTATAAATCTGTTGAGCCTCAGATCTCAATTCTTGGAGCCAACCTAAAAGCTGTGGACAAGTTCACTTACTTCAGCACTATTCTCTCAAGGGCAGTACACATAGATAATGAAGTTAATTGCAGGATAACCAAGGCTAGTGCTGCCTTTGGATGTCTCAGAACCACTGTGTGGGAGTATAGAAGAATTCAGCTGCAGACCAAACTCCAAGTATACCGAGCTGTGATTCTTACCATTTTCATCTATGCTTGTGAAACTTGGACTGTATATGCCAGACATACCAAGAAACTGAATGACTTCTATATAAACTGTCTCCGTAGATTATTAAAAATCAAGTGGCAAGACAAGATATCAGACAGAGATTTAAGCCCAGTCAAACCTTCTGTCAGTACACACCATGTTACAGTAGTGCCAGGTTTGTTGGCCAGGTTATATATGCAGTATGCCTGATTCAAGGTCGCCAAAACAGCTCCTTTACAGTGAACTGTCCAAAAGGAAAAAGACCTACAAGGGGACAGCAGAAACGGTTCAAGGACAATCTGAAAATCTCCCTCAAACAGTTTGTATTCTAACTCATGGAAAAACTTACCCAAGACAGATGTTCCTGATGTGCCGCAACTCACAAATAGGCTACCATTACTGAATCTGCACGCAGTGAAGAACGCAAGAGAAAACGTGGCATTAGAAAAGACAGAGCAGTCAACATCTCTGATACAGAATAATCCCACAGGTGTCCAACATGCGTGAAATACTTCAGAGCCTGAATCGGTTTCAGTGGCAATTTGTTTTAATTGAATACAAGTAAAAAAAATAAAATGGACATCAAGTCTTTCATCGCATCTGAATAAGACAAATTTCTCATCCATTTATATCTGTTTGCCTTTTCAAAGCAGCCAATATTGTGCCTTAAAGTTTCATGCATAGAATTAAAACAGCTTTGATAAAATGTTGTGAATATTGGTGCATAGCAGACATTATCGAGGTTACCTTGGATTAAATGAGGACCTGTGTATTGTTACTCCTAACCCCTTCCCATCTCTCAACCTATATACTGAACAAATTTTGTATCTGCAGACTTGAAATTTGATATATAGGGTATTCAGACATGTACAAAACTTTTTAATTGGTTTTCATTCAGAAAAAAGGGCCGCTAAGAGATCAAAATTGAAAAATTTTGATTTTAAAGTCATTGGATTTTTATCTGTTTTTCAACTGTTTTACGTCTGCGCATGCACAAACGCTCATAAAACAGCTTCCTTGTGTTAAGAATAACTAGTTATTTAATTGGAATTCATTATTGAGATAAGTATTCATTAATTTATTTGGCCAAAACATCGTGAAACAACATCTAAGAAAGATGAGGATAATAGTCTGCAATAAATAAATTTAATAAGAATAAGTAGATTTGAAAACACTTTTTAAAGATTGTGTGAAGTTGGCATTATAGTTATCGTACTTGACTCATTGTCTTTAGGTTTTGGTTTCGATCTCAACTTGAGCATTTTATTTTTACTTACAATAAGTGAACTGTTTAGAAAAACCTTACACTTGCATTCACGTGCCTCAGTTTCATTCCGTTTTTTTTTTTTTTTTTAATTAATTTTTTTTTATAAAGGAATTTAACATTACATTAAATGCCTACAGTATTTCTGTTTATAATAAATAAAAAATCTGCATTAACTAAAATATAATATTTATGCATATTTTACGACCAGACAACGCCGGGTGACCTGCTAGAATTATATAAATAGTGATTTAGTTTATCCATTCATCACAATTTTTTAAACATAACAGATTGCAGAATTTGATAAGACATTAGTGAAATGCACCAGGATTACAACTTATGTATAATGTAATTGAAATACTTTCATTTATAAAATAGAAGGCTGATATTATGCCCACTAAAATCCTTTTAAAATATTCCAAAAAAGGGGACTATTTAATTGAGGTTTAATACCTATTGAAAAAATTTCACAAAATAGAAAGTATCATTTTCATGAAAAGCTTCCACACCCTTTTCACAAAACTAAATTAAACTAAATAAAACCCACATTACCCACCCTCACACCTACTAGCTATGTTCCAAAATTACTGATTAATTAGTTTAGGAGTGAATCTTGTCAATACAAATACATAAATACATATACATACCTAACTTATATATGTATATATACACACACATACTAAACAGAGATAATGATGACGTTAGTAATAATGATGTGCTTAGATATATTTACTTACTTATCTTGTGAAGATAGACAAAGGTAAATTAAATCTGAAATTGACAACAATGGTAGAAAATTGAATCAAGAACTAAAAGCACAGACCTGAAATAGAAATATTTAGTTCATTCTTTTTTGTGTTTTTACTCTTGCATACAAGTCATCAGAAAATGAGGCCATTATTCTTATCTAATTGGATTAAGAAATAACAAAAATAGAAAGTTTATTTCAGTTCATATTAATAAAAAGTTATATATACTGTTAAAAGATGAATATTTATCAATCAATTTGGTTTTATTTTTATAAGCATACAAGCAGGCCGCTTAGCATAGCCCGGTTGTAAAATATGCATAAGTATGAGATTTAATTTATGTAAATTTTGCATTTATTATTATTATTAGAGCTACTCCTCTACTGATTGTTATATTGCAACCAATATAGAAAAAAAAAAAAAAAAAGATGTAAAAAAAAAAAACCGGAAAGAAATTAAGATATGTGCATGCAAATATTGTTTTTTCTGAACAGTTCACGTCTTATAAATAAAATAAAAAAATACTCCAGCTGAGATCATAACCGAAACCTAAAGACAGTGAATCAAGTACAAAACCCAATTGGCCAGCTTGACACAATCTTTACAAAGTGTTTTCAAACCTACTTATTCTTAACATAAGGAAGCTGTCATGTGAACCATTTGCACATGAGCAGCTGTAAAACAGTTAACAAACAAATAAAAATCTGATAATCCCCAAGTTCTAATTTTTCGATTTTGACTCCTTAATAGTCCTATTTTTCAGATGAAAATCGATTCAAACGTTTCCCACATATCTGAATACCCTATATACCAAATTTCAATTCTGTAGATCTAAAATTTGTTGAGAGTCATCCTCACACACATCGTCACTTTTATATTATATATAGATAATAATATTGCATGTCTTATGTTGACATTAAATAACATTGTCACCTAAAGGCCTCTTTAGAGCCAAATGACTTAACATAAAGTAAACTTAATTTCTTTTGTTTAGTAGTTTTCTTCAAGAGATCATTAAGTCAACACTTTGTCAATATTCATATAAGCCATATATATTGTTAATATTATAACTGTTTGACTTTTCGACTTTTTAATACAATTATACACTATTTATCAAATTTACCACAAACAACCAATTTTGGAAATATTCTTCACACACAATACACACAGACATATTTTTTAAAGTTAGGTATATTTATACATTTCTATGTACAGTAAACAAACATTAACCAATCATTATGAATTTTTCAACAAAGTTGCTACGTGCAAAGTGCCTAAATGTGAGCTGTATTTAGTTTTATGTACATGAGATAAAGAAAGAGCAGAAGCCTTTATGATAATTCATATACTTCTGATTTTTGTGAAATTTTAACAATAGGTATAGACATCAACTAATAAATATTCCCCAAATTTCAGGTGTGGGGGGGTCTGGTATTTTAAAGGGTTTCTTAGAGGAATGGGAATAATATGGCAAAATTACTCATTTGTAAATTTAAATACTTCAGATTTGCATTGACTCTGATCCATAGTCATTAGACAGCAATTAAACAAGATTACATGAATTTCTTTTCAAGACACCTTAAGCTTAAGCCTAGAATGAAAATCATGTGATGTATTTTGATCAAAATTGGAATGAACAGACTAGATGTTTAGTTATTATATTCATAATGTTTCAGCTGATGTAACCTTTGACCTTATTCTGTAATACGAACATCCCCGTCCCCCAGTTTAGACTGCTGGGAAATGTTGAGAACTAGATATGAGATGATTAAATAAGTTTCCAGACTTTTTTTTATATGAGCACTTTTATTGAAAGTACATACATGAAACTCTAATCCATTCAAAGTAATCTCCTCTAGCCGCAATGCACATGTACCGTTCTTCTGCAAGGCTCCATGGAAGTCCTCGTGTGAGCATGCTAATGACCCTTGCCACAGCCTCTTCCATCTCAATTGTCTCATAGCGACAGCCTCTAAGGTTTTCCTTAAGTTTAGGGAATAGCCATAAGTCACAGGGAGCAAGATCTGGACTATAGGGAGGGTGAGGAACTGTCTTGATGCTCATCTTGGTCAAATAGTCTGATCTTCTCTGAACACGCTTGGGACAAACTGTGCAAATCTTCCGCATATTCAGTTCTTCACGAATAATTGTGTATACAGTTCTCACACTGACATCAAATTGTGCATTTATCTGTAGAGACACACGATTTAGAACCATAGAGTTTCAACACCTCTATCCACTGCGCCATGGACCCCTCTATGGTTCCAAATGAATATTGTCTGAAGATAGCGGTTTCAATCCTACCCAAAGTAGGCCAGAGGATTAATTGGTCAAAATGTGGTGAGATAACAATAACTATGAAAGGCAGTAATTATTGAGGATATAGTTAAGAGACTCAGTATTCCTATCCCATAGCAGTTTACCACCTGAAGAAGGCCAGAGGAATAGTTGGCCGAAATGTGGTGAAACTATGAAAATGAGGATAACAGTCCGCAAATAAAATAAATATACAAATTACTCATCTCAGAGGATTCCAATAAAAATAAATTAATAATATATAGAGTATGTTTCAGTTTAAACAAATATGGTACAATAATATTTTATGATCCATGGAATTTCCACAGGTTCTGCTAGTATTAAATATTTGTCAGTGTTAACAACATCAATCAAAAACAAGAAGCCACTTTGGCCAAAGATAATACAATAATATTATACAATCTGGGTTTGCATCAGACGTTCACAGAATAGAAATATTTTTAATGGTGGCAGTGATATACATCAAAGGATACAACCAAAGAATTTCCACAGGTCGTAATAGTATTTATTATGAGACAGAAATTAAATATCCCAACTCAAAAGTGTTTGGGAAGAGACAGTTGCCATTCATTTGTGTTTCTATGATGATGGGATGACAATATGAATACTTATGAATATCCAAGAAAGAAGCAATTCCTATGAGAATGGCAAACGCAGGAAGGAGAGAACATTGATTCCAGGAACAATCACTTTGACAGCCAGACGATATTACACTTTAGCAAACCTGACTATTATCATATAAAACCTAATCATACTACTATCATAAACATATATTTTTTATCAAACATCTTTTTTTCTTCTTTCTAAGCTTTCGATGTGTACAAAAATGTTATTGCTTTCAAGGAAAATTTTTTATATACAGAGAAGAGCAAAAGACTATGACAACACTTGGTAGGGATGAAACTCATAGAAAAAGGGATGAAACTCATGGAAAAAGGGATGAAACTCATAGAAAAAGGGATGAAACTCATAGAAAAAGGGATGAAATTCATGGAAAAAGGGATGAAACTCATGGAAAAAGGGATGAAACTCATAGAAAAAGGGATGAAACTCATAGAAAAAGGGATGAAACTCATGGAAAAAGGGATGAAATTCATAGAAAAAGGGATGAAACTCATAGAAAAAGGGATGAAACTCATAGAAAAAGGGAACTCACGAAAACAAGTAGAGAGAAAGAAACTAAACTTCATCACCTTACCTAAAAAATACTCCAAAATAAAAGTGAAGCATACATGGTCCCCTGTGAGTGTACAGTGAATGAGGCATAAAAAAATGACTAAGTTAAGCATTTGCGCCTTCCCCCCCCCCCCATTTAGCCCAAAATGTCCCCAGGGGACATCGAATCCTGGTGAAAATAAACAAACGGTGCAGTTTTAGGTCTTAACATATGTAAATTTGAGTTCTGCACCATGCAAAAAAAAAAGAAATGACTAAGTCCATCATTTGCACCCCCCCCCTTAGTCAAAAAAGTCCCCAAAGCCTTAATATATTAAAATTTGAGTTCAGCACTATGCAAAACTGCTAAATAGACATGCACAGAAAATTTTGGACAAATATGGTAAAACAATCCTAAAACAAAATTATATAAAAATCAGTTAGTTACAACTTTTCAGAAAATTTTATAAAAATCTAAGGCATCAATTTTTTTTAATAAGCACAAGAGTCAATTTTAGTCATTTTAACCCGAAAGGTACCCCTAGGAAAATCTGTTCTGTGACATTTTACTCGTATCATGTTTAATGTTTGTGCAAAATTTCAAAAAATTCCAAGTGTAATTACTGAGAAAAGTGCGAACAGACAGACGGATGGACAAGGGTGAATTTACAGGTTCACCACAAAGCATTATTACAGTAGTAATAATCCATAGAAAGAATTAATGAAAAAAAAAAAAATCTTTTAAATAATTACTTTCTCCTTCAAGGGAGATAACTCATTGCCTTAGATATGAGTTACAGCATACATCACAGCTTACACAAATTAAAGAAAAAATAATAATAAAAATAAATTGCATTTAAATAGAAACATGTAATAATATAACCAATAATCTATTGTCAAACACAAAAGCTCACACTGTAAAAAAACAAAACAAAGATGCTAATATTCTATCCAAAGCTATCAGGTGCCTTAAATAAGTTTTCAGGCGTTTTTTTGTACAGGCATTTAAAATTGTTGTAGACACTTGAAAAATCACTATGTTTTTGCTATACATGACTGACCAATTTTTATGATTACAGGTTCAAATGAACAGTCACAACAGGAATTGGAATGCACCCTAGAAAAGCCTGATTGTCACAGCTAGCGAATTTCAAAAATGCAATCTGGACATGAAGACGCTTTAGAAGAACGATATGCAGTAAAATGCCATAGAAATGCATGGAATGCTTCAGACTGTTTTTGGATCATCTTCTATGAATTGAGCATCAATTTTTGAGTGGCACAAGAGATTTAAGAAAGACAGGGAGTCTGAAAGATGAGGAGAGGTGTGAGAAGAGTAAAAAAAAGTCAGAACACCAAAAGAATTTCATAGATAAGGCTTGTTGTGTGTTTATAAAGACAATAAAGTGCACAGTTTGATGTTAGTGTGAGAACTGTACACACAATTAACCACGAGAAACTGAAGATGCGGAAGATTTGCGCAAAGTTTATCTCAAGGATGCAGTCCACAACTCAATCCTTCAGAGAGTATTTGACTAAGATGGGCATTAAGATAGTTCCTCATCCTCCCTATAGTCCAGAGCTTGCTCCTGGCGACTTTTTGTTATTTCCTAAGCTAAAGGAAAACCTTAGAGACTATCATTGTGAGACAACTGAGGAGATGAAAGAGGCTGTGATGAGGGTCACTGACACGCTTACACATGAGGACTTCTATGAGACCTATAAGAAGTCGTTGGAATGGTACAAGTGCATAGCAGCCGGAGGAGATAACTTCAAAGAGGACTAAAGTTTCATGTGTGTACTATCAATAAAAGTGTCCATAGAAAAAAAAGTCTGGAAACTTATTGAAGGCAATATTGAGAAAGAATATATAATTTTTGTGGATGTGTCTTATGTAGTTTCTGAATTTTATCTGGACACACACATAAACTGACTTTAATATAATTGATGATACGTGCTTAATCACAATCTGACATGATTTTTACAAACTTTTAATAACCACGTTATATTTCTTTTGAAGCCTACTCAGGTCAAAGGTTACTTGTTCTTAGGTCTCTTTAAATAAGAATTTGGAACAATATTAAAATAAAAGGCATTAATAAATGATTTATTAAAACAATAAAAATTTTTAAATATAATTAGCAAATAATAATTTAGATATTTGATTTTAAACAATTTTGTCATCTCTCTTTGAATCAGGGGTAAATGTGACATGAAGTCCAAAATCTTTGCCATTTAAGTCACCTGTAATTATAAGAGGTTGTCCACCAAATATGTAAACTGAGCACGTAACAGACACAATGCATGTGGTAGTTAATCTAAACAAAAACTAGAAGTAATGTTTATTATTACCGTAGTAACGTCCGCATCCCATGCCGCGATGCATAATGGACTGGTGTCTCATGATTGCATGAGTCACCATAGGAACTGTTTGGGTCAAGGGATTTTCGAAATTCACTGTTCGCATTGTAGACATTTAGGGCAGCAATCTCGTCACCAGTCTGGAGGTACTTGCGGAATTTGGATGCTGAACTGCCCATATTCACATCACAGCTGTCAGGGCTGCCCACTTAAATGAAGTCTCTTTTCATCACCTACAAAAAGAAGAGAAGAATGTAGTGTGTGTATATATATATATATATATGTTTAAAGAAAAAATAGAAAAAACCGAATGAAATTATTAAAAAATCAACGTTTCGTCCTTGTTTCAGAGGACATCTTCAGGATAATTGAAATAAAAATGTGATAAAAGAAAAAGTCATAGATTGTGCGAAAAAAGACAGTTTTTTAAAATCCAACCCATGTCGGGAAAGGACGAATATGTGTGCGTATGGGAAGGTTGGGTTGTTTGATGTCTATATATACACTTTTAAAAATGCATTAAAATAAATATGTACAATTTTTTTTTTTTTTTTTTTTTTTCTTCTGCGAAACTACTCATTTTCCTGAAACATTCAAGGAAAAACGGCTAGCCAGGATCCACCCTGATACCTTGCTCTTTGATTATTATTTTCCCTATGCTAGGGGTTAAATGGTAGAAGCCTTTTCTTTGCGTAATAGTATTAGTATTCAATATTAGTGCTGATTCTAAAAGTCTTCTTTTAGCTCTATCTATCACGTATTTAATAATTTTCGCTTGATCTAAATTAAATGAGTGATCGTGTTCTGCACAATGGCAAAAGAGTGCATTTAGGGCGTTACCATTCCTTATATCTCTTCTGTGCTCGTTAAGTCTTAATTTCAATTTTCGTTGTGTTTCACCTATGTACGCTTGTTGACAGTTGTTACATGGGATGGAATATATACCGGCATCAGATGTGAGGGTTTGGGAGAGTGCTTGGTAGTTTTTAATGTCTGTTTTATGGTTGAGGAAGTTGTTTGTATCAGGTGAAAACCAAGTCTATTAAGAGTGTCGTAGATTTTTGTATTTTTGGTGTGGGTGGGAATGAAAAGATGTCTGTTTAATAGTGAGGTATTTGTTTAATTTTTCTGTGTGTTTATGTTATAGTGTATTTTCGTAGCTTTTTTCTTTGCGTAAGAAATGAAATAGGATGGATACTGTAGTTTTCTTAAAACATTCGTAATATATTGAAATTCATCATTAAGATATTGGGGACTGCATATTCTAAAGGCACGTAAGAAAAAACCAATAATCATGCCCGTCTTTACACCACAATGATAAAATAAAGACGGGCATGATTATTGGTTTTTTCTTACGTGCCTTTAGAATATGCAGTCCCCAATATCTTAATGATGAATTTCAATATATTACGAATGTTTTAAGAAAACTACAGTATCCATCCTATTTCATTTCTTACGCAAAGAAAAAAGCTATGAAAATACACTATAACATAACACACACAGAAAAATTAAACAAATACCTCACTATTAAACAGACATCTTTTCATTCCCACCCACACCAAAAATACAAAAATCTACGACACTCTTAATAGACTTGGTTTTCACCTGATACAAACAACTTCCTCAACCATAAAACAGACATTAAAAACTACCAAGCACTCTCCCAAAACCCTCACATCCGATGCCGGTATATATTCCATCCCATGTAACAACTGTCAACAAGCGTACATAGGTGAAACACAACGAAAATTGAAATTAAGACTTAACGAGCACAGAAGAGATATAAGGAATGGTAACGCCCTAAATGCACTCTTTTGCCATTGTGCAGAACACGATCACTCATTTAATTTAGATCAAGCGAAAATTATTAAATACGTGATAGATAGAGCTAAAAGAAGACTTTTAGAATCAGCACTAATATTGAATACTAATACTATTACGCAAAGAAAAGGCTTCTACCATTTAACCCCTAGCATAGGGAAAATAATAATCAAAGAGCAAGGTATCAGGGTGGATCCTGGTTAGCCGTTTTTCCTTGAATGTTTCAGGAAAATGAGTAGTTTCGCAGAAGAAAAAAAAAAAAAAAAAAAAAAAAATTGCACATATTTATTTTAATGCATTTTTAAGTGTATATATAGACATCAAACAACCCAACCTTCCCATACGCACACATATTCGTCCTTTCCCGACATGGGTTGGATTTTAAAAAAACTGTCTTTTTTCGCACGATCTATGACTTTTTCTTTTATCACATTTTTATTTCAATTATCCTGAAGATGTCCTCTGAAACAAGGACGAAACGTTGATTTTTTAATAATTTCATTCGGTTTTTTCTATTTTTTCTTTAAACATAACGTCAACCACCGCTGGTATATTTTTTCATTCCTTATACATATAAATATATATATATATATATGAGAGAAAAAATATGCTTATTCAATTATATTTTAACCTCTCTCTCTCTCTCTCTCATATATATAAATATATATATACAGGGTGGAACAATAAAATTGTCCCCATAAAGAAAACAACACTACAGTTTTATTTTAAAACTTTTATTGAAAAAAATCAATTCAGGTAACTTGATTATGTAGTAGAACTGATATCTATTCAATGTGGCTGCCTTCAGCCTTAATTACCGCCTCAACATGGATTCGGAACTGGGAGCATGCGTTTCTCACAAGTGCCAGTGGGAGCTCAGCGAATACTTGGCAGATGGCAGCGATTAGGCTGGCTTCGGTGCTGTGCAAGGTCATGTTAGCAATGTTCTCGACATATGACCAAATGAAGTAATCCAGCAGGTTCAGGTTGGGGGAGGCAATAAGAGAAGGGTGTAAAGTTGTAGCCCTCCTTCTGGGTCTCTTTGGATGTGGGCTGGTGCTGAGTCCTGCCACCACACCCAGGGTCTCTCATCAGCCACCTGATTGCACCAAGGAATCACCACACTCTTCAGCACATCCAGGTACACTTTGGTATTGACTTTCAAGCTGACTTCAAAGATGTGATGTGGCATGATGTGTCTCTCACTTGAAACTACACCAAAGACCATAATCGTGGCCTGAAACTTTGTTTTCATCACCTTGTGCATGTCCCTGTTACCTGAATTTTAATTTTGATGGGGCTAACAATCGTCCCGTTATCATAAGTTGGATTGGCAGAGAGCATGAGTTTTAGAGCGGGACATCTTTGATCTCGCTCATTGAACATAGTGTCACTTTCAGACATAATAGAAGCCTCCTGTCGCTCTTAGAATTTGTACAAACCTGGCCAACTAGTAGATAGTCTGCAACAAAAAAAAGAAAACCGATTTTCATCAAACGAAAATGGAATCATGTTGTCTTTTCTACAGCGACAATTTGATCGTTCCACCCTGTATATATGTGCACCAGAAATATGACAAAGTGATTTCCTGTATAGTAATAACAGAATGATGTACAAGATGTGTCTAAAAAGTAATGGAACAAGCATCACAAACATTTTTTTTTTTCAATTCCAAATACACTACACGGGTTTTCTCTTCAAAGTAATCCCTCCCTCCCTTCAGAGTCTGATCTACCCCATGCTTCAATGCATATCTGGAAGAAGTCTTCCTCGATACCATTCAGCTTTGTTATCATGGCCTTTTAATGGTTTCTCCGTATTAAAAATAGGATACCTTGAATATCTACTTAAAATTGGAGAAAATAAAAGTCAGATGAAACAGGAGGTTGTTCCAGCCCTGTGATATTCGTATTTGTTGCTCATTTTTACCCAAGCACTTACAGTTGAACAACCTGAAGAGGAGATATAAACAAAGGCACATGTCGAAAAATGAAATAATTGCAGAAAGCTATGATTACAATTATACACTCCCAATCTATTACACAAGATGATAATGCAATGCACTAATTCTTCTTTCACTTAGAGCTCACATAGTTTCATTACTTTTCAGACAGACCAGATATGCATCAATGGCAACCATTAGACAACATAACTTTTAATGAATACTGGTGTCAAAATAACCTTATAAACTAACAGGCTTTGTCCACTTGCTATCATTTTGCAAATTAATTCTTATTTACTAAAGATTATCAGAACGAAATTAATCAATAAAAGACAAAAGTTCTTTCTCAATAAGAAAATATAAACTAATTGTATCGCCTACGTTCTGTCTTGAGACAATGAATAAAATTAATTGATAAGAAAAAATACAACTCTCTCTCTCTCTCTTCAATCTTTTTTTAAATAAGGGAATATCTGTCTGTCTGCATTGAAAGTAAAAGAAATTCTTTTTTATTTTTGTCAGATACTATTAAAATTCAGCCTGTAATTCTTTGCTCAGAAATTAAATTTCGATGCATGAATATTTTTTCCTTTAGTTTTATTATTGTTAGTTATCATCAAGATTAAGCCTATCTTCATTAGCAGATAAAAATTAAATCTGCATCTGTAATTATTGAAGCGAACTTATGTTCACTTTTATTATAGAGAAAAGAACTTGAAATCAAATAACATTGTTCACTATATTTAAGTGCATTCGTACATAAATATAAATAAAAATATCATGATTCGACACTACTTCTGTTAAATAAATTTACAAAATCGATTTTGTAATCTAGTGGTTGGAGATCTACTCTTTTTACAAAGCTTTTCTCAAAAAAATATGTTACTAGTATTTCTTTACTCCATCGTTACTTCCATGGAAGTTTCTCAACTCAGCTCCAATTTCTGGTTCCTCCATATAAGAAATTTGCAATAACAAAATTTCCATGAACAGAGTTTCTTCCCAAGAACATTTTGTCCAGGAAAGACATTACCATTGGACTTCTTTCCTGCATACTACAACATGATCATCTTCAAATTCAATGTCAAAAAATAGTTGTCATAAAATGTCTTCATAAGTAATTAAATTTTGTTGATTAATCCATATCCTCTAGTGACTTTTGGCTTTAATAAGTGGTAACAATAATAAAACAAAAAAATTCAGTTTTGTTTTTCAATTATACTGGTACAAAATCGGTATTATAGTAAGAAAAACAAAAAAAAATTAACAGGGATTAAACAAAATGGTTCAGTTCCAAATTCTATACAGATTCCCTGAATTCAAAAAGACTGGTTGGAGGTTACATAGATCCATACATTGAGAACAGCAGTCTGAATACTCCACTCTATAATAAAAGCAATTTATATTTGTTTGTAAATATCTATCGGTCCCATCACAAAGCTGTCCAATGAAAAAGAAGACCACAAATTCATTTATATGAGTTTTCTTTCTTTTTTTTCTTTTGTTTCCTTTATCGATTTACTAACAGGGAGACCAGACGTTGTCCAGGATTAAATGAGAATCAACAAATGTTCCACCTTCCCATACTTTTATTGTCATCGAAATTGGAGAAACCAACCATTTTTCAATGAAATCGATTGATTGCCTTCTCTACTTAGGGATCCCCCTCCACACACAGCTTTTCAGGAGGAAGCTTCATATGCCTCTCCGCAGTGACTTAGTCCACAATACTTTGTAGTCTACATTGCACTGTAGAGAATCTACTGTTGATTTTATAAAATTATCTGTAAATAATGATTTCACTTAAAGTTTAAAATGCAAAAATCAATCATCATTATTCAATTGTGCTCTAAACAGAAACGTTCATTTAGAACGCACCCCTGTCTTATAAGAGAATCTACAGTTGATTTTACTGACTGAGCCTTTCTGCTTGTTCACCGATAAAACTTCTCAAATGCACTTGTGATGTTAGGTTGTATAAAAGTGTTAACTCCGGTCAAAAGCAGCATTCCTTCTTTAATCGGATTTTTTCGATTTTTGATACATAGTGGATGCATTCTGATACAAAACCTAATTAAGAACACTCCCAGACACATCAAGTACCTTTGAGTGAAATTTCAAAATATCAGCCCAGCCGTTTCCGAGTGCATAAGGAACAGACTCACACACAACATTCTTTTTATATAATAGTGGAGATATATCTTTTCCTTTTATTGCTTCTTTTTTAAAAACTTTTCAGTTTCAAACTTATCCTTTCTTTTATATGTCTTTATATGAGTAACAATTATCCTTTTTTCATTTCTAAAATCTTTATTTCTAGCATCAGATGTCTAGCAATTACTCTCTGTTATCGGGCATTATATTTTTTAAATATCTAGCTCATCCTTCTCATCGGGCATTATTTTGTTTTTTAATATCTACTACATCCCCTACCTCCCAAAAATTAAAAAAAAAAAAACAACATTTTTCCAAAAAAGCAAAGTAATTGTTAGTGTTATATTTTTTCTTTCATCAGAAAAAATGACTTATTTCCTTTTTCAACTCACAATAGTTCCGTCTTATCTTATCAAAATAATTAAAAATAAGCATTAGAAAGATTTACGTTGGAAAGCTATTAGCAAGTTGCTATCTAAATTGAATTTAGAAAAAAAAATCACATGAACAAATTTTAACAGTAGATACTTTTTCTTTAAGTCATCAGAAATGATAATTTATACATGAAAAACTAAATCACTAACATAATTCTATAATGAAAGAGTGAATTACTAACATAATTATATAATGATAAATTAAAGTGCTAACAATTCTATAATGAAAAACTAAATTACTAACATAATTCTATAATGAAAAACTAAATTACTAACATAATTCTATAATGAAAAACTAAATTACTAACATAATTCTATAATGAAAAACTAAATTACTAACATAATTCTATAATGAAAAACTAAATTACTAACATAATTCTATAATGAAAAACTAAATTACTAACATAATTCTATAATGAAAAACTAAATTACTAACATAATTCTATAATGAAAAACTAAATTACTAACATAATTCTATAATGAAAAACTAAATTACTAACATAATTCTATAATGAAAAACTAAATTACTAACATTATTCTATAATGGAAAACTAAATTACTAACATAATTCTATAATTTTATATGAATATTAATGTACACACTGGAGAAAATGAGGGTAGGATATTGAGAGTATACATATATGCCATTGTCACTGTTGATCTAGGCATTATTAGAATGAGCCTTTTCAATCATTTAGCCATCCCCTGCCTGTTCCTCTCTGGTTTCCTATCTAACACATTGATTTTTCCAAACTGATGACACTTCAGTAAAGAGCAAACATGGTGGTCATTCAGCAAGAGTTATCGTCTCTTTGCGACATTTAGACTTCAGTCAGCCAGAATGCAAGTCAAGAGAGACTCAAGTCAACAGGCATTGTTTTATAGTCAATAAAAATAATGATCATTGTCCAAGGGCAACTGGCATAACAATCATTGATGCGGAATATGCACCATTGTAAAACATTTTGAAACGATATCAGTCTTTGGACGACACACTTTATTCTCTTGAGGGAGAGCACCCCAAAAGTGTTTGCTAAAAAAAAAAGAAAATGAAAAGTAAGTCTTCCTCAGTTATGTTGGCAGACAAGGCAGCATATATAAGGCTGATTTGTATTTCATCACAAGTCTTCTTTCTATTTTATGTTTGCATATGGAGTTGAAGTTGTCAGAACATTACAAACCTTTAAACAACTAAGGGATGTGAGTATTTATTTATTAATCTATCCTCTCCAGGATATTAGACACACGGTCAAGCAAAGGTAATGGAAGATACTACTTATACAAGTGGCAGTATCTCTCTTTAGTCTATCAGGTGACAGGATTGAAGAAGGAAAAAAAAATTTAAGTTGTTAAATGGATTATTTATATACATATAGCATTAACTTACATATGAGGGGAATAGTGACTATAAGTAGGGAAAATTGGAGAGGGTGGGGGTTGAGATTTTGACAGTCGAGAGAGACTATAGATAGTGAGAATTAGTCTAAGTTAGAGGACAATGGAAATTGTATCGTTCGTAAGAAGGAGTTCTGAAAAAAAAAAAAATTAATTTTTTTTATTACATGTGAATTTGGTTTGATAGCATGCACCGCCATCAAGAATTTCCCAACCTAGGGGTCACACAGTTCACATATAATTGCCTTAAAAAAAAAAGAAAAAAAAAGAGTCTCGTTTTCTTGAGTTTGATTTAGTGAAATGTATTAATTTCCAGTACTTTTTTTTTCATACTGAAAATATTAACTGATATGTTTTAAAAGAAAAAGGTAGATATTTATTGATGAAACAAGTCTTCTATCTCTTTTACTTATAGAATCGCTTGAAGTATGGCACAACGTTTTTGGAGAGAAAAAGAAAAAGGAGGCAAAGCAAAGCAAAATAAAACGTGAAGGAAAGGAAGAGAAAAAGGCAGCAATTGAAGTATAGACTCTTGAAAAGTGTTAATTGTTCTGAAGGAATTTTTGTCTATTTTTCAGTTAAAAGAGTCTCCATATAGTGATAATGATGGAGTCTATCGACTCTTACTGATTATTCTAAAATATACCAAAAATGTCCAATAATACTGAGATCTGGCGACTTTAGTGGTCAGATAAGATATCCAGCTTGACTAGAAAGATCATCGTACGATTTAGTAAAAACTTAAACTTATGTGACTTGGTGCATTATCATTCTGAAAGATTATGTTTCCCTTCAGAAAGCCTGAAGATCAAAAGTGCAGAAAAGTGATAAGAAAGATAGAGACAGAAAAGAGAAGGAGGAAGAAGGTTAAAGAAAGAGGGAGAAATAAAAGGTTAGAAGAGAGAGAAAGGAAGGAAAAGGTTCTATATAAAGAGAGGAAAGAGACGGTTAAAGAGAGAGAGGAAGGAGAAGGTTAAAAAAGAAAGAAAAAAGATTAAATAGGGAGAAAAGGAGGAAAAAGAAAATAGACAGACAGAAGAAAAGGGTTAAAGTGAAAGAGAAAATAGGGAGAATGTAAAGAAAGAGGGAGAAATAGAACGCTGGAAAAGAAAGAGAAAGGAAAGGGAAGAAGGTTATAGAGAGCGGGGGAAAGAAATTAAAAACAGAGAGAGAGAAACAGAGAAGGAAGAGGTTAAAGTAAAACAGAGAGCAAAAAGAAAGTTAAAGAGAGAGGGGGGGAAGGTTAGAAGAGAGCGAGAAAAGAGAGGAAGAAATTTAAAGAGGGAGACAAAAGGAAGAGGTTTAAAAGAGACGAGAAGGGGAAGGTTAAGAAAAGAGAGAGAGAAGAAAGGAAGAATGTTAAAGAAAGAGAAAGAAACCGAAAAAAGTTAGAAGAGCTGGTGAAAGGAGAAGAAGAAAGTGAGAAAATACAAAGAGACAGTTAGTCAAGAGAGAGAAAGAAGTTAGAAAAGAGAGAGAGAGAGGGGGGTGTAGGGATGTTATGAAAGAGTGATGGAAGTTTAAGAAAGAGAGAGAAGAGAAAGATCAATTGTAGACATCTTCTAATCCAAAATAAGGAAGAATATTCCTGTGTAAAGTTTTGGTTGATAATGAAGCTGGTTTCCATGACAATTTCAATCCTTTGTTTATACACAGCAAACCACCATCTTATTAACATGCTATCCATTCCCTTCTGACTAAGCGATATACAAACTTGCAATCATTGGTAAAGAGTTGTCTCTCACCCACCTTCAGGAATGTTTCTCTCTCTTTCTTTCTGTATCCTGACTATGAATATTTCAACCAATTATTTCTCGGCCACTCATCTTTTCACTGTTACTCTACTGTTTCCTCTTTCTTTCCACTACTTTTCTTTATGTCAACCTAAATCTTTACTTGCTCAACAAAATCTTTACTTTATATTACTTGTATTGATTGGACTATTGTTCTCATCTTAAGTATTATTTGTGTGGCATTTTGGTCGGTTTGGCCTTCGACCCTCCTCAGGCATGTTGGTTATTGTTTGGAAAAAAAAAAAAATTACTGGCTTTATAGATATTTTTGTATTCTTTGAATTAGTTACTGTTTTATAGTTATGGTTTCATATACATGAAAAAAATTGGTTGACAAAGGGGAGGCAATTCTAATAAAGATCGACTGGGGATTATCTCCCTTCCATCGCTCAAATTTTAAGGGTGTACAAGTTTTGTTTTTCCTACCATTAAAGTCTCCCAAACGTTATTAATCTCTAGGCTTGGTCTTAGAGTTACATCCCCTTTATCAACCAATTTTTTCGCACATATGAAACCATAGTCATAAAATAGAGATTAACTCAAACAATATGAAAATATCTACAGAGCCAGTAACTTTTCTTTCTTCTTTTCCAAACATACCTGAGGACAATCGAAGGCCAAACCGATCAAAATGTTGTACAAATAAAACTCAAGATGAGAACAACAGTCCAATCAATACAAGTAATATAAACAATCAGCCTTCATCTCAAAAATTCAAAATTTTAAAATTGTTATTCTCTAAACATTTTAATCAACTCTTCCTATTTCTAAACCCCTTCCATTTCTATTTAATGTAAGCTTATAATAGTTAATCTGTTACAAACTAAAGTATTGTATATATGAATTGTTCTATTAGGTGAGTAAAAGTTTCGATTGGTCAGTTTTTGCTTGTTATGTTTTTCCTGCTGAGTCCTTGGACAACATTGATTATGCTGATGACATCACATTGTTTGAAGATTGTATAAATTCTCTTCAACAGGTTCTCAAATGAGCAGAGAAGACTTGTCAAGATGTAGGACCTATTCCGAAAACAATTTATATGCATGTTAATATATCTACAGGTACAAATTTGTTTATACTGGATGGCTATGAAATAGAATGTGTTGATGGCTTTAAGTATCAGGAAAAATACTTTGACATTCTTTATGGCTCAGAATCATGGACACTGAATGTGGCCCATAGAAAATAGCTAGATGATACATATACAAGAACATTGCAACCAGCCTATAACAGCTTCTATAAAATACATCCCATGAACAAGTCATGAATTTGTAGGAAGAAGAGCTGATTGTATGTATGTCACACATAAGATGATCATTGAGGAAGAAAATGGTTTGTCAGGAACCAATTTGCTCTTGTCAATGGCTGATCAAGAACTCTGGAGCTTTAAATTTACTGTTTAACCTACATCTACTGCCGTCAAATAACTTAAGAAAAAGAAAAGACTAAGAATGAAAAGTTTAACTTAACAAAATTCATGCATACAATAGTAGAGAAAAAAGATAAATATTTTAATCAATCACAAATAAATTTACTTAAAAAAAACATAAGTTTCAAAAACACTTTTACAGCTTGTGTGTACATAATCAATGTAATAATTTAATTGATAGATATTTTAATTATCGATAAACTAATTCCTGATTATAAAGTTGTTTCTCTTTCATTTAAATATTTTTATTTTAATATTTGACTTGATTATCTTCCCTTTGTAAATCTTTGATGACTCAAAATTATTGACTTACATGGCTAGGTGTAAGAGTGGGTCACGTGGGTTATATCTAGTTTTAGTTTTATGCAAAGAGGAAAAGTGTGAAAATGTTTTAGAAATTTCATATACCTTTGATTTTCGTGAAATTTTAACAATATGCATTAGAATCAATTAATAAATACTCCTAAAATTCCATTTTTGGAGGATAAATTTGAAGGGGTTTAAAAGGGCAAAATATGGTAACAATCTCCCTTTCAAAAATTCAAATACATCAGATTTGCACTAAATTTGAGCCAAGATCATTACATACTAATTCAGTAAGATTACTTGAATTTCAATTTTTTTATTAAGACCATGTAAGCCTAAGACATTAGCTTTAAACATTTTCTAGAAGTAAAATTATGTAATGGATTTTGATCAAAATCGGAATAAGGATTCTAAACATAAGGTTAAGTAGTATTATATCTTAATTTTTATTATTGCGAAAGAACATAAAAGTGATGCAAACTTATGTTTTGGAAACAAGTTTTACCTGATCTGAGAGAAGTGTTCAAATAATATATATAAGTGAGAATGTGTGTGTGTGTGAGAGAGAGAGAGAGGGCACTTCTCAACCTATATACTGAACGAATTTTTGAACTACAGACTTGAAATTTGGTGTATAGGATATTCAGACATGTGGAAAATGTTTTAATCGTTTTCATCCAGCAAAAGAAAAACTGCTAAGGGGTAAAAATTGAAAAATTGCTATGTGGGGTTGTCAGATTTTTATCTGTCTCTCAACTGTTTCACGAATGCATATGCATGGTCAAGAAACATGACAGTTAAGAATAAGTAGGTTTGAAAACACATTTAAAGATCCTGCCAAGCTGGACTAATGGTTATTGTACTTGACTGATTGTTTAAGTTTTGGTTTCAATCTTCGCCTGAGTATTATTTCTTATTTACAAAAAGTGAACTGTTTAGAAAAAAAAACATAATACTCAGTTTCTTTCCATTTTTTTTACTTTATTTTTTTTTAAAGAATTTAACATTAGGTTTAAAACCTGCAAGATTTCTACTTATAATAAGAAATTTGCAATAACTAATATATAATATTTATGTGTATTTTATGACTGGGCAATGCCGAGCGGCCTGCTAGTTATATATAATTTTATTTGAGTAAATATCACATTTATATATGACTGCAAAATTTATTCAAATACAGTGTTTTAGGCGTACATATATTCTCCACCCACCCACCTCACTCAGTGTATATATAGTGGATACACATAAATAATAAAATGTGGAGTTGATTTGTAGATTTTGTTTGGGTGAAAGATTCTAGTAATATCACAGATTATCTTGATCCAGATTACAAGTGGCAGAATAATCTTAAACTAATATAATCCCAGACGGCAGCCATCTGCTATTTTCTCTCCATCATTCCTTTAACTCCATGGATAAATCATTCACAGACATGGATACGAATGTTCCATTGATTATTTCTTCTATGAATACGATTGGTTGTTCGGGATGGAATAATGGAGGAGGGTTTGGTAAGACAGAAACACTTCCTTTTTTGTCTCAAACTATTTCTCACTAATCATTATTATTTTGAGAAGATTTGCATGACTCGACTCACCAGACGGCAGTGACAATAAATCTTCAAAAATAGTCCCCTTCTTCACGAAAGAAAACTTCAAAATGGATGCATAAAAGTTAATGTAGCAATCATGATGGGAGAAATGTACCGGTTAGATTATTTGATCACACAATTAGCTTGCAAGGTACATTTATTTCATCAGTTCTAAGAAAGACTATTTCGACCCCTCACAGGTTTTGCCTTCTCTCTTTGAGAAGGAGTTGGTTTGTTGATAATCGCCTGGGGCACCTTTACTGAGAAATGCTGACGGGGCTGCTGGGGCACATTTTGATAGTCAAAGTGCCGCTTCTCAGAGGCGCTGACTTCTCAATCCCACTTTCCAACTCTGATTTCATAGTTCTTGCAGTGAGAGAGAACTAAATAGCCCCTCCTAATTCGGTCCATTTGGGAATCACAGTCAGTTTGCAGAGAGATTCCCGAAAACAACAAGGAAAGAGGTCCCTTTTTTCTCTCTCTCTCTCTCTCCAGTCTCTGTACAATGGATGGCAAAGTATTGACTATCTTCACCTGAAGATAACTGCTCACAAACATTTGCTTCCCCAAAAGACTTTCTCGCTTTTCTTTTTCTCACTTGGACACAGTCCAGCTTTCTCCAACTTATGTTTTTGTTATAGAAATAAATATATTAACAGTCACAATATTCAAATGAATTTTAATAAGAGTTAAATTGTTCAAGGAATTTAAAGACACAATTTTCTTTTTATTCCATTTAAGGTCAATCATAGTAATTATTAGTTAGATTTATAAAACTGAAATATATTAGAATGTAAAGATCAGACATGAAATTTGTTAAATATATTTCATTCATTTCATAAAACGAAAATAAAATTTAAAAACGATACTTTAATGAAAAAAAAAAAAAAAAAAATATATATATATATATATATATATATATATAAAAAGGTTTAAACATTCAAATAATTATTTTTATTGGTATTTTTTTGTTTCGATAAAGCCATTTGTCATCTTATAGCTTTCTGTAAGAAACATTTTTTTTAGTAACAACACCCTTCTAAAAAATTCCAGCAAAAACCTAACAGTTCACTGTGGTTCTCTCCTGAAAATGCTGCAGCCATTGTGCACAGAAATCACTGTTTCCATTGCTTCCAATGTAACAGATGTACTAAGCCTAACGCCGCTTTCAGGACTGTCAGCAACAACTGTAAAAGAATAATGAAGAATGCAAGAGAGTTGTATGCTCAGTTCATCAAGTTCAAAGTGGCTGAGCAGCAGCTTGGTTCCCACCAGTTTCGGCAAATAGCAAACAGGATCCTAAACAGAAGCATGTGCTCTATTCCAACTATCATCAATGAACCTGAAATAATCTCATCATTGCCAAGAACTTTGCAGCTAATTCTACTATGCGACTAAGGCTGTTATTCTCCTGTATCAGAAAACACCATATGTGACATAAATATCTGTGTGTGATGTTGCCAAGCTAACCAAATATTTTGATTCCAGTAAAGCAACTGGCCTTGACAGCATTCCAATTATAGTGCTGAAAAAACTTCAACCAGAACTAGCTCCCATATTTGCAAAGCCATTTAAGCATTTTTTTAAAGAGAATCGCTTCCTAACATCCTGGAAAATCTCATCAGTATACCCTGTATTTAAGAATTCAGGTGATCGGTCATCTCCCTCTCAGTACAGACCAATAAGTCTCCTGTGTGTCATGAATAATTTACTGGAATTTGTGTTAAATAGAGAAGTAGTCAACCACCTCAGCAAAAATAACCTTCATAGTGACATGCAATATGCTTTCCCTTCTGCTATATTTACAGGAGATGCGCTAACGGTTATATCTCATAGAATTAGTGAATTTTAATGCATCTGAAACCAAGCTACTTTCTTTACATCATCAACACTTTGATTCCAGTCTGGCATCAACTGAAATGAATCGCTATCGTCTGAGAGGCTCCATGTTTTGACAAGCTTCTGGGCTTGAACTTTACTCCTGATCTGAAACAGAGCGCGTATATAAAATCCATTGCCAAGGTCGCTGAGAAAATGGTGGGATCCTTCTATCAATCCAATAGATATTTCACTGCTGATGCAATTCTGTATCTATATAAAAGCCAGGTATGTCCAAGGATGGAGTATTGTTGCCACACCTGGGGAGGAGCTGCTTGAAAAAACCTTATCCTGCCTTGACAGAGTTCAAAATAGACTTTGTAACCTAGCAAGTGATGCCCTTTTCTCTTCTCTGCTACCTCTTTGTCACAGAAGTTGCAAGCGTCTCTACTTTATTGTTATTTTCATGGCAAGTGCTCGTCTGAGCTCCAATCTATGGTTCCCCCTTCACTAAACTTTCACGAAAAACACTCGTCTAGCCAAAACCACTATCAATAATTTCCCCCACTCTTTAGTTGTATCTAAACCTAAATGTACATTCCATGAACAAAGCTTCTTTCTTAGAACGGTACGTCTGTGGAACTGTCTTCTGTTTGCCTGCATTCCAGCTGCTATAATATGGTAGTCTTCAAGCCGTTCCCCTTTAAGTAATCCAATTTACCAAATTTATACTACTAATGATTACTATGAAATTGTCCCATTGACTACTGTACACTCTTTAACCCTTATCCTCGAATGGCCTCCGGAACTTGATAAGTGGGAACTCCTATGTAAAAAAAAAAAAAGCAGTCTTAAGTTTTTATTACTTGACCTCATATTATTATGATGTGGCTTTGAATGACTGATAAACAAATAAGATAACAAAAAAGCTTTAAAGTAAGTAAAAAAAAGACTGGTCCAAGTAGGTAAAATAATTATTTTTGCTAGTGGTCGAAAGTAAAATACTGACGGTTATGAAAATCTTGAAAAAATAATCGATGTAGTTGTATTCTCATTTGTTATCATTAAAAGTAGAAGATATCGACTGAGGTTTCTCACCCGGCTCTGAAAGAAATCTAATCAATGTAACCAGTATCCAATATTTTTATGTAATTTAAAAGACACAGAACTAGAAGAAAGCATTTATGCATTGGAGATGGGACCGGCAGTGAAGGGAAATATCAACAAAGAAAAAGAACAGCATAAAGCGTTTGTTATTGTTTTTGTTATAATGTATATTCTGGAATAAGTAGATCTGTTCCCAGTGGTTGAAGCAAGCAAACAAATAAGTAGATTGTCTAGTCATATTTGATGGTTGTTTGGTGTTTGCTCCAGTAAAATCTATGTTCAATATGTAAATATATGTAAATATTAAATGATACAAGTAAAAGGTATTAGCCTTTTTTCATATAAGAGAATGTGCTTCTGTGGCAGAGCATTGACTGACGTCATGTTGTTTGATGTCGAGCTGTGCGAGTACACATTCTAAAATACATTCCATTAATTCGGTATAGGTCTGAGGAAGTCAATCAAAATGCCCCGAGTTTAAGAGTTTGAAAAGATAAACACTTATTGTCCAAGCAGTATTAAGTTAAAGTTCTCAGTCTCGTTTGTGAGCGTAAGAGTAGATATCTTAAATAAGTTGAAATCACCTCTGACCTTCTCAAAGGATGACTCTTTGGGGAAAGTTATTTTGGCCGGATGTAATTTAGGATATTAGGAAAATGGATGAAATCAAATGATAATTTTTGGAAAACATGCATCAGATGGTCTGGTCATATTGAATTTATATGTGACGTCTGTGTTTGTATTCCCATAATGTTTTTTGGGTTTTTTTTTCTGGAGGCGAAACATCATATTGGAATCAACAAAAAAACTGATTAAAAAGACCATCTCAAACATTTTAAAACAAACCGACCACCAATTCCCCCCACCCCCACCCGAACTGTTCTACATTTTAATCCTAGTCAAAAACGGAGTCGGGTTGCTTTAAAATAAATACGAAATTAATAGTGGCTTCTATTGAAAATGGCCGCATCTTGACATGTTGGTTTTATGAAGTAGTTAGGGAAAAAAAAAAAAAAAAAAGGATTTAGTCACAAGGACATTTATGCTGACTGCATTGTTTCAATGTTTCAGTTTTATCAACAGGGCAAAGTTTGTAGTTGATTGATTGACTGTTGAGTTTTATGGTATATCAACCTCCTATGAATCATTTTATGCTGAATCTGTATACAGTTATACTGTTGGATTGGTTTGGTTTGGTTAACAGCATATGAGTTATTTAATGCCAAATAAAGTTGTCAAAGATAATTTTATAGGTAGGAAAATTATTTATATTCTTAGAATACAATGCTTTCAGAACACATTACTATCAGAAGGAAATTGCAAAGAGGATATCATTACTTAAGAATAGGAAAACTAAGTACCCTAACCCTAATCCCCCTCCCCCCATGACACGAATCTCTGAAAAAGTACTCCTTGGCGTTGCTAATCTTTTAAGATACAAATGATTAAACAAATAATTAAAATGTAATAAACATGTTATAAAGGTAGCAACTACTTTTATTAAGAAACAAACGTTGAAAGTTTTTTTTTGTTAGTTCATTGTGTGTTTTTGTTATTTTCTTTCAATCAAAGAAACCAAAGGATCCCTTCTTGGGGTTAACACTTTATCTCTATATGAGATACATAAATATTTTTTTTTTTTTATTATTAATTTTTTTTTTATTCAATTTTCACCCCAAACAAGACACAGTGCCACTTTGAAGCAGGGGGCTACTATTAGGGAATTAATTAGCGGGGTCATTATGAAGGGAGAAGAGTAGAAAGATGTTTGTTAACATTACACTTGAACTTCTGCATATCATTGCAGTTGGGAAAGCAGAATCCCGGAAGGGAGTTCCAAAGACCCGCAGTTCTGGGGAAGAAACTATTGGAGTAAAAGGCTTTCTTGCACCTAGGAATCTCTACTGTAAAGGGATGAGACTTAGTAGCTTGTCGGGTTTGTCGGGGGTAGTTACGTCGGGGAGGTACAAGTGTTTGCAGTTCGTCAGAGCATTCACCATTAAAGTATTTGTAGAACAAGCAGAGGGATGCAACATCTCGTCGATGGGACAGAGGTTGAAGCCTAGATGACAGTTCAGGACCTATCAGGTTGGCGACTCTTTTTTTAACCCTGTCCAGGAGCGAGAGACAAGCAGCAGATGCACCAGCCCAGATGTGACAACAGTACTCCATACATGCGCGAATGGTTGCCTTATAGAGGTATAGGATACTGGCAGGCGTAAGTAGTTTTCTAGCACGGTAGAGGGAGCCAACCTTCCTTGCAGCAGCCTTGGCAATGCTCTCAATGTATCTATTCCAGTTCATATTCCCTGTAAACGTTAGGCCGAGGAGTTTAAAAGAAGTACTTTCAGGCAATGTGTTCTTGGCCATTGCTATTGGTGGCAGAGAAGGTTTCTTGTAGTTATTGAAGGAAACAAGCTTAGTCTTAGCAGCATTGAATGTGACCAACCATTTTTGTCCCCATTCCACTACGGATTGGAGGTCGTCCTCTAGTGTTTCTGCCATTTCCTTGGATATGTGTTCATTTGTTTTCCCCTCATATCTGTTATAGAGAGTGGTGTCATCGGCAAATATACCCATCTCCGAAACAATATTATCAGGGAGGTCGTTTATGAATATCAGGAAGGATAGACCCCTGAGGTACTCCCGCATTTATATCATATTGTTTGGATGTATGTCCGTCGAGGACAACTTTGATTTTTCTATTACTTAAGAAGGATTTAATTACATTATGAATTCTTCCAGTGATTCCATATGATCTAATTTTCCTTAGAAGACCATCGTGCCATACCCTGTCAAAAGCCTTAGATATATCAAGGGCCACCGCTCTACCCTCCCCTGTTTTATCCAATGAATGGTATATACGTTCAGAAACTACAGTTAAGATATCTGCTGTTGAACGGGCTTGCCTGAATCCATATTGTTTGTCAGTCAGGAGTTTAGTAGCTGTTAGGTGCTGGACTAGGGCTTGATTAACTAAGGACTCAAATATTTTGGCGAAAAGCGGGAGGAGGCTAATGGGGCGATAATTTAGTGGGTCAGTTCTTTCACCAGAATTCTTGAAGACTGGTACCACAGAGGCGGTTTTCCAGCAGTCGGGAAATATTCAAGTATTCCATTAAAATCTCCTTTATATCTCAAATGTTCAGTTAGGAAACAAATGAAGAACATGAATTTTTCTCTCACTAATAATTTAGTTTAAAGAAAGAAAATGACTCCAAGATTTTTCAATCCTTTTAATTATTATATCTTTTTCATGATCTCTTGGTCTTAGAGGATTCCAGGAAAGAATTCATCTAGTCTGGTGGAGTATTCAACTTAGTGCTATTATTATAGGTGACCTCACTAGGAGAATATGCACCATTACTCATATAGAGGAGTGTGGGGTAGCCATACTTAGAGGATTTTATTTGAGCTTTGAATGTAATTTTGAAAATTTAGTCAGGGTTTATGGGAGAGAACATGAATGCTTACTAGACATTATCCTTGAGTGTCTAAGGTTTCTTTCTTTCCAGGGGTTTATCAGGACACCCTGGCATAAGGATACTTCTCTCTATAAGTAGATTAATCATGTTTGAAATCCTATTAAGTCGTTCAGTGTTGTCTTTTAGAGGTGTTCATATTGAATAATCGAAACTATTTTTTTTCTGCATCTAACATGTTGATTGTTGCATAGGTATTTTGTTTATATTTGCAAATTGTAATTTAGTAGTATTAGTTGTGCTGATCTCAACTTCTGTCAGTTCTGAAACAAACTATCTAAAACGGTTTCCTTTTCCTTTCTGTATTAAATAAATAGCTTTTCGTAATAAATCACCATTAAAAGATTGGATAAACAACGGATGTAGTAACTAAGAAAACTTACACAAACCCAAACTCATGGCTCTTATTTTGAATGATGATAATAAACTATGTGCAGCTGGTTGGCAAACAACAATGTTAACTGTAAGTTTTACAAGAGAGAGGGGGGGATCAGGGAAGAGACGGAAAGAGAAGGATGTGGAAAAAGAGGGATAAAGAGAAATAAGGAGAGAGAAAATAAAAAAGATAGAGTAACAGAAAGCAATGAAGAGAGAGAGAGAGAAATGAGGAGACAGAGTGGAAAATCATAGAAAATAAAGAGAGAAATATAGAAAAGGAAAGAAGAGAAAAAAGAAATAGAGAGGAAGAGGTAAATAGAATGAAAAATAAAGATGAATAAAATGAGAGAGAAATAAAGAGTTTAGGTAGGTTTTATGCGTGAGTGAGCAAAACCCCTAATAAAAGATTAATTCGTAACACAAAAGCACAGAGTAATTAATCAACACCTCTTTTTTGAACAAAACAAAGAAACGGTTTATTTCGAAAAAGAAGGGCCGTGTCCGAGGTGAAAGAAAGAAAAGGAATAGAAAGTTCTTGGATGGTCTCGTGTTGGGAGGCAGAAACTTAAGGTGTTCCCAAGTTGTCTAGTGGAGGTCTTAAGTGAAGTAGTTGCAGCCTGGGGGGATCCAGTAGAGAGTGAGAGGAGAGAGGTCTGTCTTTTTTGGTGATCTGAGCTCTTCTGCTGCCTGCCGGATAGTTCCTGACAATTAGGTAATTAGTTCCTTCAGGGACATATAGGATTAATGCGCCTTACTAGCTGGCTGGTCAGTGAGTTGTTGCATCAGTCAGCAAGGGAGCTTTAATCCACAAGAGAAAATATTTTATTATCATGACTGCTACAAGAGAAAACATAGAAACAGAAATAAAATGAGAGAGAAGAAAAAGAAATGGAAAGAGAGTGAGAAATAAAGAGAGACAAAGAAAAAGAGGAAAAGGAGAGATAAACAGAGAGCAAGTGAGGTAAAGGCAGACGAGAAATTAAGAGAGAGAGAAAGAAAATTAGAAAGAGAAAGTGAAAAAAGAGAAATATGGAGTGAGAGATGGAGAAGGAAATGAAAATAGAGAGATAAAGAAATAAAATTAAAAAGAGAGATAATGAAAAAGCAAGAGAAATAAATACAAAGAAATAATGAGAGAGAGGCGGGTCATTCTTATTTGATGGTCGCATTACTTTTGTAACTCAACATCAAATGACATGAAATCAGGTGTTGATAAATGTATCTGATTAGCCAAATGGCGATTAAGTGATGTGCGACCAACAAATAAAACAAAATGAATTTTTATGATTCCAAACGCATTTTCAGAAAAGTAGACTTTATTTATAGAACTAGCAAGGAGACATGGCGTTGCTCAGGATTGAATGAGGATCAACGAATGTTCCACACTTCCAATACTTTTATTGTCATTGAAATCAGTGAAATGCCGATTTTTCAATTAAATCAATTAAGTATCTGCTCTAGTTGGGGACCCACTGTGATGCACTAGGGTGAAGCTTCACATGCTTCCCTGCAGTGACTTAGTTCACAGTACATTGTAATCTACATTGCACTGTAGAGAACCCTTGAATTGGAAGCCATGTTTAATTTCAGAAGAGTTTCTGATACAAGTCCTGGATATGAAAAATTTTTAGTGAGTCATGGCTCTATACAGGTTCTGAATTTTATAATTTTGCAAGCAAAGAGCAAAATATCTTTTTCTTGTTGACATGAAAAATTACGTTCTGGAATGCTAAAAGATTCAATTTTTATGGAGCAATTCTGGTTGATGATTGGTTGATGACAGAAAGGGAATAAATTTGATTTGTCAGTTCCTATCAGCAGTGTTTATAAATAAAATCTCATACCTTCCAGGGAGGAAACCCAATTATAAATCAAAAATATTGCAACATTGTTGATTTTATAAAATTATTTTTATATAATGACTTGAATTAAAGTTTAAAATGTAAAAGTCAAGTATCATAGTTCAATTGTGCTCTAAAAAGAAACATTCATTTCAAATACATCCACGTCTTCTCAAAGAACCTACTGTTGATTTTATATGCTGAGTCCTTTTGTTTGTGCAGTGATAAAACTTTTCAAATGCACTTGTGATGTGAGGCTATATAAGGGTGTTATATTTAGTAAAAATGGGGGTGTTCTTTCTTTAATCAAATTTTTTCAATTATCGATTTTCGATACTAATTGGAAGCATGTGTGAAATTTTTAAAAAGTTGGCGCAACCATTTCAGAGTCTATAGTGAACAAACTCAGATACACACACAAAATGCCTTTTATATATAATTAATAAAATAACCAGAAGAATACCTGCCCCAACAAGGGTAAAATTAATTCCTCAAATAGGTTTATAAGAGTAGTGGTTGACGGACAGAAATTAGAAGCACACAGTATTAATGCTAGTGTCTCTCAGGGTTCCATCCTAAGCCCAACTCTCTTTCTGATCTTCATAAATGATCTCCCAAATAACATTCTTAGATCAATCATAGACATTTATGCAGACGACACCACAATCTATGGCAACCTTTCAAAGGCCAGAAATGACCAAGATCTGATTCTGTTTTCTGGTCTTGAGCACGTGATGCAATGGAGGGAAAAGGTGGCTGATTAATTTTAATGCATCTTAACCTAAGTTTAATTTTCCATCATCAACATTCTGACTCCCATCTAGCCCCAATTGAAATGAATAGCTCTCATCTTGGAGAGGCTCCATGTTTTGACAAGCTTCTGAATCTGGCCTTCTTTCCTGATCTGAAATGGGACACATATATCAAATCTGTTGCCAAGGTTGCTGGAAAAATGGTTGGATCATTTTATCCATCCAATAGATATCTCACTGCCGATGTAATCCTCTACCTGTATAAAAGCTAAGCATGTCCTAGAATGGAGTACTGTTGGCACATCTAGGCAAAAGCTACTTGGGGCTCCTATCCTGCCTTGACAGAGTTCAAAACCAACTTCGTAATCTAGCAAGAGATACCCTTTTCTCTTCTCTACAACCTCTTTCCCTCAGAAGAGACGTTATGAGCCTGTCTCTGCTCTATCATTATTTTTATGGCAAGTGCTTGTCATAGCTCCAATCTACGGTTCCCCCTTACAAAACTTTCACAAAAAACACTCATTTAGCTAAAACCACTATCAATAATTTCCCAACTTTCTATCAGTGCCTAAACATAAGTATGGATTCCATGAACAAAGCTTCTTTCCTAGAACTACTTATGGAACTTTGTTCTGCTGGTTTGCTTTCCAACTGACCAGAGTATTGCCATCTTCAAGTCCAATATAAACAAGCTCTTATTGAATTGTCCCCTCAAATAATCAAATTATATTAAATTTCCACTACTAACAATTACTATTGCTCTTGTCCTAATGACAACCGTACATGCATTAACCCTTATCCTTAAGTGGCATCCAGGCCTAAAAAAACAAAAAACAGGATAGTTATAGTATACACCACTTTCATATGGCTTCATTGTTTTTTTTTGGGGGGGTGGGGATAGTTCTTATTATGATATCCTGAGATGTGAGAAAGCAATGTCAAAAACGGCTGAAATCAAGATGCATTTCCCAACCTCCTCCTCTGGGCTGTGTGCGTGTGCGTGTGCGTGTGAAATGGGAAGCGTAAAAAACAACCTTTTCCCTAAGAACCCAATCAGTTTCAATCTTTATCCCAAGTGGCCTTTGATAACACTGATTAACAACAAATTTGTTGTCTGCGTTTTTTCAGCTGATTTAGGATGAATCTCATGAGCTGAGTCCAAAACGACAAATAGTGACAAAAACAAAGTTCTAACAATTTAGCAGAAAACAGTTTTTCCATATAAAATGCAGGTTTTGATCAAAACGCATACAACTCACATACATGGAAGATTTTAGTAATTTAAGTGAAAGTCCGCCTTTTCTAGATTTTTTTTGGGGGAAAAAAACGGCAATCTGCTTAAAAGTGGAAAACTTACATTACTGAATATCTAATAAGTAGATTTTAATGTTCCAAAATGGCACTAAGATTTAATTTCAATGACATTAATCTTTCTCATAAAATTGTAACTGATTGGCTTTTATGTGGATTTTCTAACTGCTTTCCTATTGATTTCTATAACAAAAAAACTATGCTTTTACGCCTGCCTTACCCATTTTTAATCATGTTTTTACTTTGGATCAAAGTTTATCTACTTTTATGTTTAAGGATAGCATATAAGATGAGATAATTTGATGCTGATGAGAATATATATGCATACAACTGGTAAAAGTTTGCAGAAGAAAGTGAGCATGCAGCAACCTGTGGAGATTCCGGTAAACTTTATTGGATGGTGATGTAGGCAAACCAAGGAGCAGTGGGCGTCAATTTAACACTTTGTTTATATGATGGCACTTTCATTACAAACCTGAGTGAATGATTGAGGTGCTGGATAGGGCACTTTAACAAGCTGCTTACTCACCTTACCACTGCAGCAAATGTGGATGTGGCCCATGTTGAAGAATATGATTGCAGCAACGTAGAATTAAGTGAAAGATGTTTTGCACCTCTTGCAAAACAATAAGCCTCCTGGTGAGGATGGGATACTGGCAAAAATCTACAATGCTGTGCTCGATGTGTTTGTCCTGTGAATTCTATGAGTCTTTGAGGCAATTTAGTGCACCGAAACATTTCCCTCTGATTAGAGTGAGGCACTACTTCCCCTATTTTTCAAAAAGGGTGACAGGAAAATTTGCTCAAATTACCAGAGAATAAGTCTTATTGATGGCCTTTGCTGTTCTCCTGCTGTATCGATTCTAAAGTGTCTGTGATTCCTGCTCATGTCCTTCTCGAGGCGACTTTCGACCAAGTAGAAGTTGTACCGATTAGATGCTGAACCTTTGACACTTCCTTGAAAATCATTGAGAATTTCAGTAATCCACAGTCCTTTGCTTTATTAACTTTGCAGCTGCCTTCAACTCCAATGATCAAGGCTCACTCTGGCAAATAGTATGCCAGCAAAACTTTTGCAGATTGTTGAAAGCTACTATCAGTTAATGAGAGCCCATGTACAGGCCTATGATGAGGAGTTAGAAACGTTTTCCCATTTAATTTTCATAAATGAAAATTGGTGTAAATTTATTTATGTTTCCATAAATCAAACACTTTCAGGAAAATTGTAAGTTAGGATGTTCGGTGTATCTTAAGTAGTATGCGACTAAACCTTAAGCTGCCAATATTGTTCAATCTGGCAACACGGTATATTAGCTAGTATATATATATTACTTTTATTCATCCCAAACAATGCATATTGTGACGTGAATATGGGAGCTACTATTTGGGGTTATGCTTACCAGAGCACAAATAGTGAGTGGAGCAGAAAGATGTCTGTTTGCATTATATTTACATTTCTGCATGTTAGTCTAGTCAGGGAAGCAGAAAAGAGGAAGGGAATTAGCAGTTCAATGAAAGAAACTATTAGAGTAAAAAGCCTTTCAACATTTTGAGATCTCTACAGGGAGGGGTGTGATTTTGCTACCTATCAGACATCAAGGGTGCAAAAGTGCTCAGAGTTAGTTAGAGCACATTTTATTGCATTGATTGGTTGACTGTGTGAGACATATTAGATTGGAGACTCCTTTTTGAACCCTGTCCAAGAGGAAAAGACTAGTGGTAGATGCACCAGCCCAGATGTGGCAAGAACACTCCATACATGGGTGAATGGTGGCTTTGAACAGGTTCAGGATACTGGCAGGAATGAGTAGTTTTCTAGCACAGTAGAGGGAGCCCACCTTCTTTGCATCAGCCTTGGCAATGTTTTCAATAGATTTGTTTCAATTTGTGTATTTTGTGAATGTTAAATCAAAGAGTTGTATATAATACAGTGACAAAATCTCCAACTTATGAAAGGGTTGAGTCTCAGCATAAAATGCGGTGATGAATTTCTTCATTTCTCATATCATTTGCAATAATTTGGTGTCCTCGGTGTCAATGAGTGCAAGAAATGCAGAGATTACAATTGGTCAATGATCAGAACAATTTCAAAGGATCAACTATGAAACTAATTAAACATCTGAAAAGTTTTACTCAATAGCTGAACTATCGTTACTTAGCAACAAATGCGGTTTTAATAATTGAAATTGAAAGATTATTCATCATTTGGTTATTTCAATATCAGATCAATATGTTGATTAGCCTTAGTTTAAAGAAAGAAAATGACTCCAAGATTTTTCAATCCTTTTAAATGATTGCCATACTCCACAGGAAGAGACATTTTTTGTATAAAATAGGCAATATGGTTGGATTCACAAAGTTATATTTTTAAGATTTTGTAACAATATGAATAGAATTATAGTACCGTGTGTGTGTACGATTTACACATTATTAGTATTCTTTATTCACTACTAGCAGGATTACCTGGCGTTGCCTGGGACAAAAGTATAACATATTTTCAGTAAAATTTTTGTTTCATTATCTCTTTCTATCCATTTCTCTCTTTTGCTCTGCTTCATTTTCCTCTTCCCTCCCCCAAACTTCCTTTTTCTCTCCCACCTAGCCTGTTCCTCACCGGACACACACACACACACACAAACAACTCTCTTTTATATAAAAAATTCTTCAGGGAACAACTAAGCATTTTCATTCAAAATAAGTACATATATGATGAGACATAACCCAATTAATCTCTAAAAAATAAATAATTTGTTTTTTATAATTTTGGATATTATTCATTAATGGCAGTGTTGATCAAAAACATAACTTTGTGAGTTTGTTTTGTAGTTTCTTACTTTTAGCTGGACACACACAAATAAAAATGAAGGAAAATGGCTGTGATTTTTCAATCGTTTTAAACGATTGCCATACTGCACAGGAAGAGACATTTTTTGAATAAAATAGGCAATATAGTTAAATTCACAAATATAATTTATATATATATATATATATATATATATATATATATATCCATATTTCTCTCTTTTGCTCTCCCTCATTGTCTTCTTCACTGCCACCCAATCTATTGTTCGCTGGACATGTACACTCATAACTCTCCTTTATATAACAGATTCATCAGGGAACAAGTTAGTATTTTGTTTCAAAATTAGTATGTAATGGTTGAAAACCCGACCTCCCACCAACAAAACCTGACCCAGTTGACCCCAAAAGAATGAATAATTTGTTTATTTTAATTTTGGATATTATTCTTTAAGGGTAATCAAAAACACAACTTTATGTGTGCTTACTTTATAGTTTTTGAGTTTTAGCTGGACACACACACATACATACAACTGCCCTTTATATCATAAATCAGTCTATTGTTTAGTCTGTTTTATTAATTTCCAACTAGGAACTTTACCATTGAGTTGTAAACTTTTGTAGTAATGGTAGACGTTGACACAATGATCATAATATACTCTTCATGAATAGTCCATAGTTATAAAGATCATATACGGTTCTGTATATAATCGAGTTGAGATTCGTTTTCTGACAGGATAACAGTAAATATGATTTTATTTTAATGTAATATGGAAAAAATATACAAATGTAACAGAAACTAACAAAGGGTACAAGTCTTTTGCAATATAAAACATTGCGTTCATTGTAGCTCCAAGTGTTCTTCATGGGGACCAATGCACTTAATTTTTCAGAAACTGAGCAGTATACTTTGCCACATATTTCTAATAGAACTTGAGCAATGGAAGTTCAGGTTTGTTCCTTAAATTTAACGATGCTGCAGAGCTTTGTCAAGAAGATTTTGTCTATGAGAATGCTCCACAAGAAAAAGTCAGAATGAGTCAAATCTGACAAAAGTGTTCTATGCCTGCCAATCCATCAATGGGGCAAATTATCATCCAGCTAGTGCAGCATAATGGGCTGATGCCTCATCCTGCTGAAAGTACAGGCTCTCTTCACTTGGCAAAAGTTGCTGTGGTAGAATAGTTAGGTAACTTGTGATGCTCCCATTCAATCTCAAGAGAAAATGGATATCTCATGTAAAGGTAGCTGTGCATGTAATTGTGAGGCAAGGGTTGCGCAATCACCAGCCACACCTCTCCTAAATCGACACTGCTTGAGTCCAGTGGCAAGAAGAAGTGCTAGACGACTGAAAACAATGTTCAGATAAGCGAACAGCACATACAGCACCTGGAATTCTCAAATGGTCACCCATTTTACTGACCAGGCTCAACGTTGCTTAACTTCGGTGAACTAATGGGAACTGGTGTGTCAACATGAATTATACCATACATCAGGTAACTTATTGAAGTCACGATATAGTCACTTCTGACAAACACTAGTATTTTGATTATTAAGATCACCTGGTAATGTGTTGATTTTAGGGATTTGTTCTTTTAGTTGTGTTAAATCCTTAACTGTAGTTTTCAATAGTCTCTTATTGTCATCAGAGTGATTGGTACTTTTAAGAACTTGGTATATCAGACATGTTTTTTTTTTTTTCTACATAGGCATCATCACTTATCAAGGCCCAGAGACCATTCGAGGATAAGGGTTAAAGTGTGTAATGTAGTCAATTGGACAATATAGTAATCAATAGTAATGGAAATTCGGTAAATTTGTTAACTTAAGTGGAACAGCTCATCAAAAACTTGTTTACGTTGGACTTGAAGACAACCATATTGTAGTCAGCTGGAAAGCAGGAAAACAGAAGACAGTTCCATAGGCATGCACTTCTAAGAAAGAAGCTTTGTTCATGAAATCTATATTTAGGTTTAGGCATAGATAAAGAGTGGGGGGAATTATTGATAGTGTTTTCAGCTAGACGAGTGTTTCTTGTGAAAGTTTGGTGAGGGGGGAGGGACTATAGATTGGAGCTCAGTCGAGCACTTGCCATGAAAATAATAATTAAGCAAAAACAAACTTGCAACATCTTTTCTGTGAGAAAGAGGTTGCAGGGAAGAGAAAAGGACATCTCCTATGAGGTTATGAAGTCTATTTTGAACTCTATCAATGCAGGATAAGTCCTTTTTAGAAGCTCCTGCCCAGATGTGGCAACAGTACTCCATCCTTGGACATACCTGGCTCTTATATAGATAGAGAATTGCATCAACAGTGAAATATTTATTGGATCAATAGAATGATCCCACCATTTTTCCAGCAGCCTTGGCAATGGATTTGATGTACATGTTCCATTTCAGATCAGGAGTAAAGGTCAAGCCCAGAAGCTTGTCAAAACATGAGGCCTCCCTAAGACAAGAGTCATTCATTTCAATTGATGCCAAATGGGGATCAGAGCGTTGATGATGTAAAGATAAAAATTTAGTTTTAGATGCATTGAAAGTAACCAACCACTTCTTTCCCCATTGTACCACGTGTTCAACATCAGGAGGGAAAATCAGAGAGAACTTGGTCGCTTATGGTCTTAGATGTGCTACCATAATGGTAGTGTCATCAGCATAAATGTCTACGAATGATGTAAGGATGTGATTTGGAAGATCATTAATGTAGATCAGGAAAAGAGTTGGGCCCAGAATGGACCCTTGAGGGACTCCAGTATTAATACTGTGAGCTTCTGATTTCTGCCCATCAACTACTACTCTTATGAACCTATCAAAGAGAAATGATTTAATAATTGAGAAGACATTTCCAGCTATATCATAGCTGGAGATCTTGTGAAGTAAACCTTTATGCCATACTGTATAAAAGGCCTTTGATATGTCAAAAGCAATTGCCCTAGAAAGGTTGCCTCCATCGAGAGATTCGCAAATCCTATGAGATATAACTGCAGCACATCTGCTGTAGATCTAGCAGAACGGAAACCATACTGTGTGTCACTAAGAAGGTTGTTTTTGCTGAGATGGTTGATTACTTCTCTATTTAACACAGATTCCAGTAACTTACTCATGATGCACAGAAGACTTATTGGCCTATACTGAGAGGGAGATGAGCGATCACCTGAATTCTTAAATACAGGGCATATTGATGAGATTTTCTAGGGTGATGGGAAGCAATTCTCCTTAAGACAACGTTTAAACAGTTTTGTAAGTATGGGCGCTAGTTCTGGTTTAAGTTTTTTTGAGTACTATAATATCGTCAGGGCTGGTTGCTTTACTGGAATTAAGGGTTATTGATTAGCTTGACAAAATCATGTACAGATATTTGTATATCACATAGCATGTTTTCTGATACAGGAAAAAATAATGGAAGTTGGCAGCCTTGGTCGCAAAGGGCAGAATTAACTGCAAAGTTCTTGACAAAGAGTTTGGTTTTGTCTCATGTTGACGAGATTATCTCAGGTCCATTGATGATAGTTGGGATAGAGCACATGCTTCTGTTCAGGATTCTGTTTGCTATTTTCCAAAACTGGTGGGAACCAGTTACTTTGGACTTGACAGGCTGTGCATACAACTCTCTTGCATTCTTTATTACTTTTTTACAGTGATTGCTGGCAGTCCTAAAGCGGCTTTAGTCTCAGTACATCTATTACGTTGGAAGCAATGGAAACAGTGATTTCTGTGCGCAATGGCAGCAGCACATTCTGGAAAGAATGATAGCTGGCTGTTAGGTTTTTGCTGAAACTTTTTCGAAGGTATGAAACGGTCTATACCTACAATTAACCATTCTGTTAGGTCTATAGAGGACACAGCCTTTTTAAACATGGAACGCAGAGGTAGATCTGATATAAATGTACGGAAGCTATCCCAGTCAGCCATAGAATATCTATATACTGTACGATGGAGAGGTATGTCTGAGGTCTTATTACATTTCATTCTTATCTTAATTGATACAACAGAGCAGTCGGAAGATCCAAGTGGAGACAAAACAAAAACTGAACATGGGCCAGGGCAAGTTGTAAGAAAAAGGTCTAGTAGACTCGCATACTGGCCGTCATTGTTGGGCCCATGAGTGGGTTCGTAAACAATCTGAATGAGGTCCTCAGCAATGGAGAAATCATGACACACTCTCCCCTCGTCATCAGTCTTATTTGAATGGGTTAACCATTCCACACTGTGAATTCAAAGGACTCATATCACAAAGGCAGCCAAGTTAGCAACAACTCTCAAGAGAGTATGCAACTTTTCATATTAATCTGTCATCTCATCTTTACTATTACGTTTCCAAAATTACTTCCCATATCTTTCCAGTTAGACAAAAACACTGGAGAGAACTTTTTCGCCCATTTAACGCTAGGGACCCTTTTCTGAAACCTTTTCTTTTCTCCAAGAATCATATTTTTCTGGATCTAGTGAAGATGGAGTAGACATTTTTGAAGCCATGATGATGTCAGGAAGTTCTTGAAAGTTAACCATGCCCTACTACCAAAATTGTCAGTCTTTCCTTCTTCAGTTTGCTTAATAACCAACATTCTTCAATCAAAAAAGTACAGTTTTTATATTAATAACACTATCACCTATGCAAATTGACTGCCAGCCAGTACTATCTAGCTTTAGACACTCTAAATAGCTAATCTGCAAAAGGGAGATAAATTAATTGACCAGTATTGACTGTTATTGCTATCTCAATTAACAAGTTGATTTAGTTCCGTTTCATTTATGTGATCATGGTGCGGGATTGTATATAGAGTAGAGATTTATTGATTTGCGTAATGTTGCGTTGACGGTAATTGTTTAGAATTGTTTTAATACTAATGTGTCACCACTTATCAAGGCTAGAAGCCACTTGAAGATAAGGGTCAATAATTGTCAGTTGAACAATGAAGAATATTATGAGAGGAGTAAAAATGATTAAAGGAATGAACTAAGTTTGATTACCTAAGGGGACAGTTTACAACAAATATTTATCATGAACATCTCAATAAGATTGATGTATTGGATTTGCAGACGGCTATGTTATCATCTGCAGGCAAGTACTTGCTCCTATCCTCACAAAATTGTCGCAGCTTAAAGTAGAAATACTTTCCATCTCAATGGAAAACTTTGATTTGTCCATTATTTAGAAATACTGGTGATTAGTCTTCTGCATCTCAATACAGATCAGTCGGTTTTGTATCCGTCATTAGTAAGCTGTTTGAACCTGTAATAAATGAAAATATTGTCAAACATTTCATCATGGTAGGTGCAGTGGCTAACAGAGCTCTGGTGAAAATCCAAACTTAGTTGGAATCATAATCCATCATCCCCTGGTCCTCTTTGCATCTCTGTGTGGCTAGCAAAGATGTGTTCGGCACTGACATGCAAATCAGTATAGTGAAATTGGTAACATTGCTACACCATTCCTATATGTATTCAGAGATAAACCTTCCTCAACTTTGCATGCAACTGTTGAGTTTTGCTGTTCTTATTGTTGAGGATAAAAGCTGCAATTCTGTCAGAGTTTTATGTCAATGTTAATTTGGTATTGTGATAGATTTATTTTCCTCTTCTGCACAAGATCAGATAAGTTTCGAAAAGCCAGCACATTAGCCGAAGTGTACTTTGGGGCTACGAAAAATTTCTGAGTAGCCTTGTCAGCGTTCCCTCATGAGGGTGCCTCAAACGATTAACAACAAATTTTATTGTTCCACCCTGTATTATATGTTATCATTAATTTTGTGTGCAAGTTCAGCATTCCCTGGAAAGGTCACCTCAAATGGTTAGTCATAAACTATCCTCTTTTCAGAGAGAAATTAAATCCTAAGAAGGTGAACTTCTTGGGACTGAACAGAACCATAGTTTAGCCCAACAGCAACAAAACTACTGCTAGACTGATTGTCACGTGGTATATCTTTTCTAATCAGTGTTGTGTCCATTTTTGTACATATTGGTGTTATTTACTTCCTTCCTACTAAAGAAAGATGTAACACAAGATCAGAATGTAGGGGTAGCATCTCAAATCATATTCAAATTACTTTCCTTTCTCACATTTCTCAGTAAGAAGTTTCATACTTGAATCTCCAGAGCATAAAATCACAGTATCTACACTGATCCTGTATTATTAAGTGTTATTGTTATATTGTGTGCATGTTCATTAGAGTTGCTTTTCATATTGACTTCCGAGTTGTCTTATGTTCATATTTGTGTATGTTTTTTAATCAATGCTTTTGTTTTTTTAGCTTTCAGTTTTGTAGATTTTAGTTTCAGTAGAGTTTTGACATGCATAGATATTATTAGTGTTTAAATATGTTTTTATTTTAATCAATAAAGTTTGTTCGTTTTTGTTTGTTTCTTTTGGTTATAGGTCGGTTTTCTTGCGTTTTTTTTTATTTGCCATTCATTTATTTTTTCTAGAACATTTAAATTCTGTTTCTACTTTATTTTGCTTTTGATGTTAATAAAAAAAAATCAGAATCACCACAAAAAAATGAAAAAATAGGAAAGATTATTTTTTGTTAAAATGTATTTTTTTAGAAAGGAAGTTTCAGGACGGTGTATTCTTTAACCTTACAAACTTTGCTCACCTATAAAAATAAAATCTGTTGGTTTATTCTCAACAAGTTAGTGAACTACAACTATCACATGTTAAAGACACTACACTTGTTTTGAAGACCTGTAAACTACCAGGAAGTCTACATGAACTGGAAGATGACTTCAAACAAAAGTGTCTAGAACTAAATGCAAAGTGGAAGCATGATCTTATAATTTGCATACATTTTGACAATAAACTAAAGATAAGGGTTTCCAACATGTATAATTGTATATTCCTTCACAACACTGAACAAGACACCAAAGAAAAAAAAGATAAGCAGCTTTCAAAGGAGAATAACATAAAACTTCATAAACTTCAAGTAACCAAAGAAAATATCAACTGAAGATCTCCATAGTAAAACGAAGTATGCAAATTAATGAAAAACAAATCAAGAAAAAAATGTCTAAAATTTTATTGGGTATGTCATGAGATTGGGTAGAGATACTCTGGTACGAATTTTGCAAAGAAGACGCTTTAAACCTAACTGATATGAAAAAAAAGATCAGCTGAAAGTAACATGAAAGGTAATGGAAGATTTTTCTTTTTATGTGTGAGGTAGGTTTGCTCAAAAGATATTCGGTGTTATTTCTTAGTTACGGTTCTGCATTTTTTAGATGAGGGCCGATTGTTTATATTACTTGTTTTCATCGGATTATTGTTCTCATCTCATCTTGAAGTTGTTTTTTGTTTTTTTCACTGTGGTTTTGTATGTTTGAAAAAAAAAAAGTTGGTTGACAAAGGGGAGGCAACTCTAATAAAATTTAACAGGATTATCTCCCTTTTATTGTTGATATTTTAAGGGGTTATACAAATTTTTATTTTTCCTACAATTAGAGGTTCCCATATGTTGCTAATTTCTATGCTTGGTCTGCTTAGTAATTTTTTTTTTTTTTAGCATATGTGCTGCTTCTTTGAGTCGCCTGACTCTCCATCTTGCATTTCTGTCAATTATTTTGACTTAGTTCCACAAAGGGAAGTGTGTTCCTTTTTCTTTCTATATGTGATCAGCTTGTGCTGATTTTTTTTACCTCCACCCAGTGTTACGGCTTTACAGTGTTCTTCTGGCCTTACCTTTAGGGGGCAACTGGTTTCACCTTTGTATAGTTTTCCGCATTTGTATAAAATCAATATTTGTGGAAGAGGAAAGATGATTATGACATTAATGACAACCTCCTGTCTAATACGACAATGACATTCTGTATCTCGTGCTCTGCAGCATTTGCTGTGGCTATGCAATCCAAAGTTGGAATAGGCTCTCTGGATGGAGGCCTGAGTGGGTGATAAGGAGATTTAAGTTTGCTCAGTTACCAGGGTCCCCCTCTTGGAAAGGTAAACCAATGCAGTTGGAGTCAAAAAAGCTGCAGGAACTGCCAGAAAGATGTTGTCATGTCAGGCAAGAGAAAAGCTTATCAGGATTCCAAACCAAATTTTTTTTCGGGGTTTACTCTCTTAGCCTTTGCCAAGGCATCCACAAGGAAGTGGAGCTATTTGCTGGTGAAAATTTAAAAATATTTCCAATATTGGCAAAAATAATGGAGATCCTCATTGTAGTTATGGTTATATCAAAATGAAAGTGAAATCCTTAAGCGATTCTAAAGTCAGGCGAAAGAAACATGTATTCTATAACGGTGAAAATTTAGAAAACGTTTTCAATTTTGACAAAAATTAATGATGACAATGTTTAAACAAGGATTATTTGTGTTTTATGGGCGTGTGAAATAAACATTACAAAAAGAAAATCCAAACAGGCTTCATAAACGGTTTCTTCCGACATGCACTCAGAATTTGTAATCTCCAAATTCCTGCAAATATTTTAAATGCAAAAAAAATTCCTGCAAATATTTTTGCAAAGCAATTAAAATGATGTAAAAGGATTTGAACATGGGAAAGATGTGAAATAGTGAAAGATTGTTTCTTTTTATGTGTGAGGAATGTTTTCTTCAGTAAGCTGACACATAAAAAGATTAGTTCTGCTTGTTTAGACTCGATAGTGATTTGATCTGGTAGTGTTTGGAGTAAGTTTCTGGTTGAATTGCTTTTAATAATAACTTGATTTTAATTATTTGGGTTTGTAGATTTTTTTTTAAGGGATGCTTTGACTATTTTCTTAAGATTTAGTTTTAGTTTATGAACGATGTTGGCCAATCTTTGGTTTGGAGTTGATGTGTTTTTTCTAAGTATTTTTGTTATGAGTAAAAGATGATTGATATTAGACGTATGTGTTTCTTGCTATGCTTGCATCAGTTGTCTTTTTTGCCTATTGTCTTCAACTGTCTCGCAACATCCAAGAGACAATCTTATTAACTTCTTTCCTCAAGTGTTTGTGGTTTTGGTAAGTGGTCATTCATTAGTAAATGAAGGATGACCTCTTCTTTTCAGCCGCTTTCTCATAAAAAGAAAACATGTTACTAGTCTTTCTTTACTCTATCATTTTTATGATAGGTGCTCAGTTGAAATTCAGTTTTTACAAAACATTCAGAGCAAGAACTTGTCTACAAACACAGAAAAAAAACATTTCCTTCTCTCTAAATTTAAATAGAACTTTCTTTCCTCAAACTTTCCATCAGTGGAACACAATATCATGAGGCTGCCTCCATCATTAACTAATACATTATTGCTTTCAAGGCTAATGCTAATGTTGAGAACCACTGCCCTAGAGCCTATCATAGTTTTGTGTTCAATTTTAGGAATGAAATGGGCATTGTTCTCACTAAGCAGGCCCAATGAATAAGTTGGTGTAGTTGCTGGCTATGCAACCATGAAACAGGTCAAATGAGTTTACATGATAAGAGCTGCAACTAAATACTTATATAAAACAAAAATGATCCAAAAATTTTTTTAAATAATGTTTTTATTAAATCACAGACTTCAACAATAACTAATATAAGTCTAAAAAGACAAACATTTAAAAAAATATAAAATCAATAATCTATTCTGATCAATAAACATGTCTGATTAATGAATAGATAAGACACAAGGTTTATGCAGGATGTATAGATATTGATTAATTCTTATTTGCTTTCTTCATTGAACAAGGATGAAAAAAATTGCATTTCAACTATTGGATTTTTAACAATCAGCATCTGATTTTCCAATATCGACAGATCAAACATATAGTGTACATAAAAAATATATTGAAATATTCATCAGTATTTCTAATATATACTTTGGAATTTTCATGTTAGACCTAAATAATAATGCATCCGACACATCGATATTTGATTATGAATATCCAGTCAATTATGTCATGTATTGGTCCTTGTTGTTTGCTGTTGATAACTAACATTTCAATCGATTTCATGGATTACATATTATATCCAACAGTGTATTTCCTTCAGTAACTTACAGATTGAGGGATACAGTGATAACTCCAGTCTGTTACAAATACACAAGAATGCAAATGGCTACTCAAAGTTTAATTGCCTTTCATTCTTAAATATCTTAAATACATTTGCTCACAAAATATATTGACTTTTGTTATTGTTTGTTTACTAGACTTTTCATTAATTTCTTTTTAAGTATTTGATTTATTTTTTCCGATTTTTGTTAAAAATCTACTTCTTGACAAAAATAATTTTTCCCCAGCATAGGTATTTTTGATATTTAATAATAACAAGTAATTTACCAAAAAGATTAGTTTTTAATTCCAATTTTGATCAAAATCCATATGATCTTGATTCTAAAAAAAAGTCTAAAATTTAAGGTTTAAACTAAAAGGATTTTAAAAAATTGAAACCTCCCCTACCTGATAAGAGTTACCAGAGCTAGCTAGCCGCAGAGACCAATCATATAAAAAGAAATCTAATTTCTGTATAAAATACATGAATTTTAAAGATTAAAAACAATTTTATATTTTACTTAAAATTTAATAATTGATGATGTTTGACAGTATTTTTATCGACAAAAATGTTTTACTCAAATGTAAAACTTTTTGGAAACCTTATAAATAAAATGCCTTCTTTTAAAGATTACTAAACTAATTCATGCAAAGTTTCAATCTTTGTTTTTTTACACAATTAAAATAAATTCACATCATATTTTGATGTCATCATCTATTGGTTTTATTTTTACTGATAATTTAAACAAATATTTATTAGTACTAGCAATAGAACATTAAGTTTAAAAAATATTACAATAATGTTTTTAGAATCAGAAATTAGGCTACAATGTTTCCTCATATTTTTTCCAATACCTCAAAAAGCTGATTTTTCCGATTCCCAATTCTGATTAATCATCCCAATACAAATTATGTATATTTATATGCACTAGATGAGCTGTCTAGATGCAGAGATCCTATATCCTACTAAAATAATACTGTAGTATCTTTAATGTATACACGTATGTATGCGTGTAATGGTTTCTAATGATAAATTATTCGATCGGGAGATCCTATTCATTAAAAAGGAGGATAGAAGGTGATAACATACTACAAAAATGTAATTAGTATATAGATATGATAAGTTAGTGTTTGCAGTATGTTATCACGTATCCTCCTTTTTAATAAATAGGATCCCCTGATCACCGATAATGAAATGTAAAAAAAAAAAAATTTGAATAAAAAGATTCACTTTTGGGCCATACATGAAATTAAAATATACCTTCTTATTCTTCTGGCTAGGATCTAAGGTTAGTATATGTTCTGTCTAAAAATGGGATAATGATATTGTGGCGTTTCCATTCACACGGAGCGTCCATAAAATGGGAATATGTCACAAACTCCTATAAGGATATTGGAGATAAACCATAATAACCGGATATAATCTGACACTATATTAACCAGATTTAATAAATAAAATTAATAGTTTTACAGTTTTAACAAAAGGAATCTTCCATTCATACTGAACATCCATAGAATGCCCAGCAGAAATATATGACATATGAAATATGCCACTGTGGAATTTACACAGGTCCCACTAGCACTACTAACATTCTGTAGATTTTAAGATTTAACGATTAGAAAGACCAGACAAGTTTGAAATTATAATAAATATTGCTATATATTAAAAATAAAATTGAATTTTTATTTTTCAATTTTTCGAATTGGATAGTTTAATACTGTAATCGGACATAATAAAACATCATTTTTAACTTAACTACAAACATCTCAAGTCATACCAGGGATTACCATCACCATAGCATGTAAGAGGAAAAAAAAAAAAAAAAAGACCAAACTGTCCAATTTTCTGAAGATGAATATTTTACTATTCAAAAATTTGAATGAAAAAAAAAAATGTTTTTCAATTTATTTTTAATAACTGTTAAATTTTAAATGACATCATAAATGGATGATGCTATCTACTAAAACAGGTGAAAGACACGCAAACGATTCTTTATGATATCACAAAGAGATGAAGCACTAGAACGTGTGCAAGATATTGGGAAGATCCTTTATGACATCACAAATGATGAAGTAACTGCATGTCCTGCATTAAAAAAACACAGATAAAAGTTAAACTAAAGAAAAAGGCAATAGAGAAAGGAAATAAAATTAAAAATAGAAAGACAGAGATGATAAACTCAGAATGAAAAAAAAAACATAGGAGAACAAATGAAAAATTAAAATCAAGAGAATAATGAATGAAAAATATTAATAAAAAGAACAGAGTGAGAAATTAGGGTTGCAGAATCAGAGGTTTTGGAAGAAGTTAGATGTTTTTAACTTTTGAAGAATCAACAGACAGCGAGAATATTCGACAATAGTAAAATAAGTTGAAGTCACAGTCGAACAACATATAACTTCCTACTCTTCCATGTGAAACGTCCAAAAATAATGAAAGAAAGGAGAGAGAGAGAGAGCAATAGATAAAGAAAATTAGAATGAAAGATAAGAATTGATAAAAAAAAAATAAACAACTTGTAAATAAACGTTTGATGAATTTTTATCTATAATTAAATTTCATTTACATTATATTTTTTGTTCTTCCATCTTTTTTTTATGCTAAAATTCATTATTTATCCATTATTTTTGTCTTTTTTGCTTTTAAAGTTGATTTTTGTATTTTCTCACCTGCAAAAATTTATTCAGGTTTTATATTGACTTTTTGCACTATATTATTCCACCTTGATATTCGATACTTCCTTCCATTCAAGAGAATGATATGATGAAAGTGTAATATGAATCTTAGTTCTTATAACCTCAGAGGAAGATTAAATCTGGCCAGTATAAGGAGATGCATACAGTTGTGAGCTATTAAGTTAATACATGTAAGATGGTTATGATGACATTGAGAAGCCCCACCAGAAACTACTGCATAGTCCAGAATCCATTCACCAAATGGCAATACAGCAGCCCCAGTACTTTGCGCCTGCTGATAGGGCAGCCTCCTTAGTGGTTAGTACAAGGTTCGGGTCTCTGACTATCAGGTGTATAACGTCAGCCCAGTAAAATGTTTACCTCCAGCACCCTTATTAGTGACATGGTTACAAGGATAGAAATAGAAACAGAAAATTTCCAAAATCTCAGGCGACTACTCACACAAAAACACTGCCGACCTAGAATACAGCTTTTTCTTCTCCCTTTGTCAGAAAAATCACTTGTTCTAAATGAGGACTGAGGAACAAATTAGGAAAAGCGAGAGTTACAGAAGCTGCCAACAACGCATCCACAATGCATTGTCTACTCTCCATAAACATATATAATATATATATATATTTCCCCAAAACGTATTGCTTTAAACGATCTGAAATAACAGTCATGGGAGACTTGATTCCAAATATTTCTCACATGTTATATCTCTCCTCTTTTGGAAATAGGGTACGATTATGAATATCTACAGAATCAAATAATCCTTATACACTGTGCAATTTACTTTATATATGAAAACCAAAGAAGAGAGATATAATATATGAGAAATATTTGGAATCAAGTCTCCCCTTGCTATTATTTCAGATCATTTGAAACCATAGCAGCAAGTTCTAGTCTCCTCTCCATCAAGGACAGAGGTTTGGGAGAAACATAAGATAATTTATAATTCATATGCAAAACAAGGAAAACAAATGATTATTATTGAAAAATTTTATGACTGTAAAAAAGTGCCAAAAATAGACTCTTGATTATGAATGATCCCCTTAATGTGCGACCTTAAAAGCAAATGTCACAATTCAGGTCATTACCTTTCCAACGAGTCTTCATTTGTTAAATTCCGATCAATAGTCGCTGAAATTTGGAACTTATAAAATTGTCCAAAAAAGGTGGTTTATATATATATATATATATATATATATATATATATATATATATATATATATATATATATGCACACACACTGGTAGCCAAATTGAATATTGAAATGCTCATATTTTTGGTTCTTTAGGATGAAACTACATGAAAATTTGCAGGTTTTTGAAGATTATAATGCTATTCTATGACAGTTGGTATAAAAGAACCTATATTTTCAAACCAATAAAATATGGCCAAATTTGCCTACATTATATTTTATTGGTTTGAAAATATAGGTTCTTTTATACCAACTGTCATAGAATAGCATTATAATCTTCAAAAACCTGCAAATTTTCATGTAGTTTCATCCTAAAGAACCAAAGATATGAGCATTTCAATGTATATATAGTGTCCTGGAAGGCCAGCTTCAGTTTTGCTGCTGTGGGATGAATTTTGCTTAGGGTTTTTTTTTTCTTGGTTGTCTCCCTTCTGGTCTTGCCAGGCCACTAATATATATATATATATATATATATATATATATATATATATATATATGTTTATATGTAATTTAACTAATTATGGGTGTGATTACATATGATTAACAAAATTCTCATTTAGATAGCTCAACAGTGCAATACTAGAACTATAAATATTTTTTTCTTTCTGGATACCACATGAATAGCAATAGACACACAAGTATTTACTCATTTTGGAAAAGTTTTTCTTTTATTGATCACAACACTGCATACAATTTTTTCAGTCCCCAGTGTTGACATATAAAAATATAACTGTTCATCAAATTATAACTTGCACAAACTTGGGCTTCATCAGCGCATTAGAAAAAAAAACAACAATATTCCCAAAGTTTTTTAGCTCACGAATAGAGCCATTCCATGCCAACTTTATTAACTGAAATTGCCCTATAAAGTTTTATGATTGGACATAAAGACTTATTGGTCAGAGTTTCTCTGATCTAGAGTTAATATTTGTGTGATCCAATTTCACATCATGAACACTTGTATCCAAGAAGACATTATTATTGGAAAGATGTTAGCCAATTTCTAGCAAGTCTATCACCATATACAGCATGCATATATTCATCCCGCTAAATATACAGCAGTGCACGTGTTTAAAAAAATGAAAATTTGGGTAAGGATACCTACAAGAAAATAATATCTTCTGTTTTTTTTTTAATTGATACTGATAATTTAAGCAACAATAATGTACATGGTTCAGAAAATTAGAAAAGAAGACAAAAAAAAAATAGAAGATACCAATTCTTTTTTCTGAAGGTTAAGAAAATATAACTTACCTCCTCCTTTCTCTTCAACTTGGTACTCAGAATTGAAGCATTGGGTTGGCTCAAAAGGACCTTTGTCTAAATTAGAATATCTTTAAGAATTGTATATCCAAACTTTACCAGAGGCCATCTAGAAAAATGAAAGAACAAATAAAAAAGTATTAGTTTGATCATATTATAATATATGTGTACCCGATGTGACCCGGGAATACATTGTTTGTTGTAACATGACCATGATTAGAAAAACGAGATAGGAAATTAAATAAGAAAATAATAGCTAAAAATATTATTGTTGTGAGTATTGCCATGTTGATTGTGAATAATGTTTTGTGTTTTTTTTAGAATAGACAATCAGAACATCTAGACAAATTTTAATATAGTTCAAGAGAGTATTCATTACTTAGGTTGAAAGTGTAAAATACATGACAGACAAAAGGAATAGCATAAAAATGAAATACAGTGTTATGTTCAAAATGTAATTCTATAAACAACAATCTTTGTGAAATGAGGGACTGTGGGAGTACATGCTAACATGAGAGTAAAATGACCTCTCTTTTACTGAATGACTGCTATAGTAACTGCTGAGTGAGAAAAAACTAGAAATTTTTAAAGACCAAAAATTATGCATATTTTCTGAAAACAGACATCAAGAAGTTGCCCAAGTGGCTTGAAGAACAGATTAGCATATGAAGGTCTTGGTTTAAAAGTTATAATAGTCAATGAAACAGAGTGAAAATTGACTTAACTTTAATATAAAGATTTCCCTCTGGAAATTCTATAGTGGTTTTTACATCAATCTGTATAATTTACTGTTAATAACGATATTTCTCTTGAATAAATGGCTGCCAGGGTCAATACTATTCAGAAAAAAATAACATTTTCTTTTGTAAAAAAATAATTAAAATTCTCAGCTATTCTTTAACTCAGTAAAGTGAATGCCATTTTACAAAATGCTTTTATGTAAATTATACTGTTTTAGTAAATGGGATAATATGATCTTATGACCATAAAATAATTGTTGGTTAAATATTCTTTATATCAATAAAACGAATGTCACTTTTTGAAATGTATTTATGTAAAATTGTTTTGTTTTAGTCAATTGGACAATAGAATTCAATTTAGAAATTATTCATTTTTTACCTTAGCAACTTCAGATTAAGCACCAATAAGTATCTTTGTTAATGGGACAATTTCAATTTTTGATGTGTGTAAAAGGTGATAACATACAAACATGAAATGTTGGTAATCTTGCAATATACCTAACAGTTTTGCAAAGAAATTTGTAAAAGCAAAAAAAAAAAGAAAATGATAAATAAAATATACGACAAATAAGTTTGACTAAGCACATTAAGATTTAATTTTCTACTGAGTTGTATATCTTACTGTTCGGAAACTTGTTGTGGCGCACTACCTGTGTCACGTCACTCCTGGATGAACTGACCCATACACAATAGATACCGGAAGACAAAGCCGTATGGCAGGAGTCGATATCCGGTGGACTGTATGTTCCTGTCAGTACATTTTGTTACTATATTCTCGTGTTGTTTTCTTTGTGACTCTTTCAATAGAGCTACAACAAAACTGCTTTCAAGTTTTGTTTTTTAATTCCATAATTAGATTTAATTTAAAACTCTCATAAAACAACACATGAGGACAAACAAAAACGCATCTGAGTAATCTTGCACAATAGTTGATTCAAACAAAAAAATTGAAAACAGTTGTAGAACATTAAAAGTATACAAGCTCATAATAAATTAAATTTTAATGAATGTGGGAAAAGTTATTTGTTATATATTTTTTTCGATTCTTAACTATACTTTAAGATTATGCAAGCACCATTTTTACTTATTCTCATATGTCGTTTAGAAGAGCTTTCAATGAAATCTATTTTTAAGAAAGGAAGCCCCATTAACAATCACAGAGGGTCAAACATCCATTTCGTTTTACAAATACTAAAAGGCAGAGGCTTGAATGAATTCTAATTATGAAATAATTTTAAACAGTTTCAGAAGGTTAAAAAAATAGGTCAGTAAAAAAGTTAAATTTTATTGTTTCATAAGATTTGAGTTTTTTGATTACTTGGTTGCTAACTATAATGTAAGATTACAGAAATGCTTTAACATAGTATATAAATGTTTATCAAGCATGACACAAACGATGGGTAATGATAAAAACGACAATGAGCCATTTTACAGTTGGGCTTTCATAAATAGCAAAATGAAAAGGCAACTGTGGCAATTTTTATGTCACAGTGACTGAAAAAGGAAAGGATTTATATACAAAAGCAGTGCGCATGTACTGGAGGGGGGGGTATTTCCGCTGGGCAGAAGATGGGTAATTAAATGAATAAAGGATACACATGACATCGCATCGATAAAAATAGATTTGTATTGGTCAATTATGCTTGAAGATGGCATAAAGATGTACTTTGTGACATGGAGTGAATCATCAATGGATGGATAGACAGTTTGAATGACCAATCAAAGGAGAAGGAAAGAAACAGATGAAGGATGAAGAGATTTTAAAATGGAGGAGGAGGGAGAGTAAAACAGTAAAATTGAAAGAATTCAGTAAAAGGAACAGGCAATTAAAAATGAAAATGATGCTAAACCCCAAAATGGGCACTTGGAAAAATATTTGCATTCAAACTTAAGAATACCTATGTCAAGATAAATGAAGTTAATTCTCTGGATAGAGCAATTTTGCACTATCTACTTCTTTCTATAAAGATTAAAATCAAGATATAAAGGGTGCAACAATAAAATTGCTGCTCTAGAAAAGGCAACATGATTCCATTTCCGTTTGATGAAAACCAGTTTTCATTTTTTGTTGCAGACCATCTACTAGTTGGCCAGTGGAGCATAAATCTCATGTCTGGAGGTGATACAATGTTCAACGAGCAAGATAAGAGATGCGCCACTGTATAACTCATGCTCTCTACTGATCCAAGTTATGACAATAGAACCATTGGCAGCACCCTCAAAATGCATCGCTGAATTACCACGAATAATAGGGACGTGCCCAGAGTGATGAAAACAAAGTTTCCAGCCACAGTTATGGTTTTTGGTGTGGTTTCAATTGAGGGCCACATCATGCCAACTAGCATCTTCAAAGTCGGCTTGAAAGTCAACACCAAAGTTTACCTGGATGTGTTAAAGAGTGTGGTGATCCCCTGGTGCAATCAGGGCGTCTTCTCTTTTTGGCTCTTCTCCCCATCCGACCTAAACCCGCTGGACTACTTCATTTGGTCATACACCAAAAACATCACCAGTATGACCTCTCATAACACCAAAGCCAGTTTGATCGCCACCATTCATTAAGTATTTGCAGAGCTTTCATCAGCGCTTATGGAAAAGGCATGCTCTCAGTTCCAGAGCCATATCGAGGTGGTGATTGAGGCTGAATGTGGCTACATTGAATAGACGTCAACTCTACTGCATAATCAAGTTACCTGAATTGAGTTTATTCAATATAAGTTTTAGAACTGTTTTAAAACTGTAGTACTGTTTTCTTTAGGGAAACAACTTTATCTTCCCATGATACTAAATCTAATGTCCAAAATTCTTATTCCAATTGTGGTAAAAATCCATAATATAATTTGGATTCTCCTAGAAAATATCTCAAATGTCTCAAAATTAAAGCTAAAAGAAAAATTTTTAATTCAAGGAATCTTTCTTTATTAAGATTTAATAACTATGGATCAAATTCAATGCAAATCTGAAACATTTGAATTTGGAAATGGGAGGTTGTGTTCATATAAACTTCTTAAAATAATCCAAATGAATTCTATAAATAAAACTGTTTAGAATGGACATTGTGGTTGCTGCTCTGGTTTAAGTATGAAGGAGTGTGTGAGTTTTGCAAGGCCAATATGTATTTTTCTAGGAGTTGATCTCCATTCTTCCATTATGGGTTTGATTTGGTAGAGTTTATTATTTGTGTTGTTATTCCATTGTTGCTGCCATTTTGCATAAAATAGTTGGTTGATTTTATGTTTAAAGTCAGTGTAGGGAATGCTAATTGTATTGGGATTCAAGTTTAGAGCTGATTTGGCTGCTAAGTCAGCTCTTTCCTTTCCTTTTATTCCAATATGGCTTGGAATCCAGCATTTGATTATTTCTCTGTGTTTAGATAATGAGTTGATTCTGTTTAATATGTAGTTAGCTAGAAAACAAGCCAGCAGAACAAGTGGGCAGTTCTAGGAAAGTTCCACATGCGGGCAGTTCCAGTAAAGAAGGTTTGTTCATGGAATCCATGTTTAGGTTTAGGTACAGATAGAGAGTATCCAAAGATGGAGTTCAGTCAAGCATCTATTACACAAATAATAGATTAGAGAAAAACTAACAACATCTCTTATGGTAGAACGAGGCTGTAAAGATTAAAAAAAGGTCGTCTTCCACTAGATTTCAAAGTCTATTTTTTTACTCAGTTAAAGCAAGAACGAATGCTCTGAGTAGCACAAATTCTCAATGTGCAAAATTAAAATCTTGAAATAGAAAACAGTTACCATAACTGATTTTGGGGAAAACAAGGTATTTTTTTTTTTATTTGATTTGGGGTTTTTTTTTTTTTTTTTTTGGTCAAAAGATGTTCTTATGTTTACAAAAATGTAAAATTACAATTTTTTTTAATAAGAAATAAATAAAACTAAAAATCTCAGACTGTTTATTTCTTTTTTGCAACCAGCATCTGGTTGGAAAATCCGATTTTACTTACAAATATGACTTTTTTATTTTCTCAGAAACAATTATGAGCAGCTTAGTAAACAGAAACATATGTTTAGTTGTGTCTATTTATAAACTTATTTGGTGAAAGTTGCCAGACAAACAACAACATAATTTAAAGAAATACATTTTCTTTTTTTAAATGAGATGATACTAATGTTTAAACTTTACTTTAAAAAGTGCCAAATTTATTCTTGGTAAGTCTTTTTCTATGTTGGGTGTTATTTAAATGACCTGCTGCACTCTAATCAGGGATTTACGTCCATTAGATCTAGAACTGGCTTATAGAAAGTTTTGTATATGCAAGTTATCTGTCAAAACTTTTGTAGTTAATTTTCCAATTTTTTTACAATATTTTCACAAGTTGTTATTATGGACTTCATATTCTGTTTAACATGTTGGTATGTGTTGGGCAGCTTTTAGAAACTGATTTCCAAACTAACCTATTTCTGTTCAGGTCTTTATTTATTCTTACAAGTATATTCTTATCACTTCCTCCCATATTCTCTTTGGCATTTCCTTGTGAACTGACGCTGCTATCTTAACAGCTTTACATGTACTTACCAAAGAACTCTCATCCATTTTTTCAATGTGGTCATACGATCAAAGTCTCCTGTCATACACACATCTTCCTATAGTGTCAACATTTAATTTTCTTATCAAATAATCTAAGTTTGTCTTTAAGACTCACTGTACGCATTCATTGTATTATTCTCATGTCATTTCTCTCCAAGCAATGCATAGTACCTACAACTCTTACTGACCAGGTTTTATTTTTATACATCATAACACCATGTACACATGCCTGGCAGTGGTAATGCTGGTTAGTAATCGCAGAAGTTCCTTGAACTTACTCCATCACCTCCTAACTCTTGAAATCACACTAGCATAGTCAAAATGGTTGCTATACGAACTCATGTCTGAAAATTATGAATTTTTCCAAATCTCAAATAGAAAAATAAACTATTTGTTTTTACTCAAACTTGCACGAATAATTGCAAATGCAAAAATGGTAGAATGATAACACACATCTGTATTTGTAAGAAAGTGTGAAATTTAAATTCAAAAGATACTAACAGCTGTTATCCTTGAACAGTGCCAAACACAATCATTTTTTTACTTATATATCATTTCATTACTTTGTGATGAGAGGTCTCTGAAGAGTGTATAATCCCATTATATACATTGTCATCTCACCAAGGAGGCTTCTTTTAATGAAAGTTTATTAGCTTAGACAGAGGGGCAAATTAGAGATTAAAAACAGAGAAACTTTACAAAGTGGATTACTATGAGAGAGACAGAGAGACAGAGAGAGCTTGTGCTGCCATGCCATGCTAGTTAACATTGTATGTCTTCCCCACCTCACTACTGTTTCTAGAGATGAGTAGATTTTGCACAATTGACCAGTCAGAGTGACTGACAGGAAAAAATGAGTTATTTTACCAGAAATCATGTGATACCCTCATCTTTTGATTACCTGACAGGTTATTCTTTTGACCCCTGATCTATTAATCATTCTCTTCACCTAAGCTACAGCTTTTCGTTATGTAGTGCTGTACAGCTATGTAAACAATTCATTAGATACTGCTGATAGAACACAAGCTGCTATTTTACACCTAGTTATAATGTCGCATCATATCTAGTTTTGTTTCACAGCAACAACTTTAAAATAACTGACGGTATCAAACACATTCTTTATAACCTAACATGTAATCTGCTCAACCAATCAGCTTAGTATTTCTCATTTCTCTTTTACTCTCTAACGTCTAGTCAAAGAGAAGGATAATTGCATACATTCTCAAGTTCTAAAGATGATCTGTCAGCTCAAATGGTCTTCTATAAATAAAATATAATTTCTTCATAAATAACTGCTAAAGTTAATTTCTCGTCATTGAAAATTAAAAGGAATGTAATACAGAAATTGTGCTAAGAGACATTCTTGACTCTCGAGATGTCAGCAATTCTGTTTGGAAGGATATAAAAGAAAAAGTTCTTTGTTCTATAGGCAAAAGTTAAGAAGTTTTGGGGGTCAATGCTTTGAATTATGCAAGTTCTAAATAGATCTGGTGCCCTCAGGTAGACTCCTCATGCACCACATGAAACGTCAGGAAAGACATTTTTGTAGAGTTTTTTTTTTTTTTCTTTTTTATACGTACTGAAGTTTTTCTTTTTTATATGTACTGAAGTAATTACTTCTAACAAAGAATTTATTTCAATATATCTTGTAACCCAGTGGCTAGCATGTCAAAATCAAAAGAATAAAATTTAAAAAGAATTAAATTAAAAAACAGATGCAAACGAGGATGAAGAAAAAGAAATGTAGGTCTTCACTTTATCACTATATATCTCTTGTTGTTAACAAGGCTGAGGAAAGTCTGCAAAGGCAATTACATGCTGTTTTCTTGATCAGATCCAAAACCGACGGTACCGATGTTGGCTTAATCTTCTGTAATATATATATATATATATAAAAACAAACATGACGCTTTTATTTTTTTAAAACTTTTCTTTATAATCAAGCACTATTATAGTGTTCTTTCCCACTAATTTTATCTCTATTTGTATAACGTTAGATGTGTCTATGTTTATGTATTTTTAGTAACCAATAAATCATTAAGAATTTAATACAACTGCTAGGTGTAAGAGGTGGTAATGTGAGCTACATTTAGTTTAATTTAGTCTAATGCAAAAGAGATAAAAGCCGTGGAAGCCCTTCATGAAAATTCAGATACTTTGGATTTTTTTGTGAAATTTTAATAATTGGTATTACATATTAATTAATAAATATTCCGCAAATTTCAATTTCTTTAAATCATTTTTAAAGGGGTTTAGGGTGGCATAGTATGAGCAAAACCTCTTATTTAAAAATTGTACTTAACTTTATATATATTGATACTGCATAATCATCTTCACACACAGGTTCTCATTAGATCTCTTAAGTTAAGCAATGTTGAACCTAGTCAGTACCAGATGAGTGACCATTTGGGAATATTAGATAATACCTCCAGAATTACAAAAACCTAATGTTGTCATCTCTCGGGATATGCATGTGATTGGGGACCGCTTGTGAACTTGATATTCTCATCAAACTTCCTCCTTCGGCTAAGGTAAGTGCTGCTTCATTACAGTTCAATCAGTAGATTGATACTGGTAGTAGATACAGTTTTTTTTTTTTTTAACTAACTCAAAACTCGTATTCAAACTTTAATAAAATGTATAGATCATTCAGTAATGATCATTTGTTTCATGTTGAGGAGAAATGCTATATGATAAACTTTAAACATTAAATCAAACTATTAAATACAAACATAAATGTATCACGAAATGCAGTCACTTAAACTACCTCTTCTGTCAGCCTTGATTAGAAAACACTGATTTATAAATGAGAACCACAAAACAATCATAAAAACATAATCTAGCTTATTCACTTTACAACTGTTCTGCTTCATGATTTATGTGATATCTTATTTATCTCATGTTTTGGTAAATTTAGACTATTCACCGTTAAATGTTACAATCTAATAAGTCCCACACTGTCAACCACATTTCAACCACTGACCCATTATTACAATGTTGCATCCATATGCTTGTTTTCCAAGTGATTAGATGAAATGTGCTCCAATGAACTTGTGGCACTGGTACTCCCTCAACATAAATACCCCGGACAAACCAGACAAGCAAGAAAAAACCCTGCCTTTACTGTAGAAGTCCCCAGAAAGTGGAAAGCTTTTTACTCTAATAGCTTCTTCCCTTGATCTGCTAGCCTTTAGAACTCTTATACTAACATGCAGAAATCAAAAGATAATGTAAACAGACATCTCTCTGCTCAACTCCCTTCTAAGGGTGTCTCTGTAAGTATGGTCTCTAATTCACAGTAGCACCCTTACATCTTAATAGCAATGTGCCTCTTATTTGGGGTAAAATAAAGTGAAAAAAAAATTTAAAAAAAAAAAAGTTATGCCTGATTTATTGCCTTTTATATCAAACGCATCAAATATTTATTTAAACTTGACACAAGATTACAATTTTCGTTAACACTAAACTATCGTTACGTTTGTATAATGAAGTCGACGTTTGTCAGAAGATTTTTTTTTCTTTTTTTAACAGGAAATGTAACTTATAATCGGATTATTTCTTTCATCTTTATTTTTTTATTTTTTAACGTATTTTCATGTAGACATATCTCATTACAGCTCATTGATAGCAAAGAATATCGAATATTATCATTAGCTGTGGAAGCTTGAGGATATGTTAGGCGAAAGCTAAACAACATACTGCAAAATCGGTTTTGAAATTGTTTTTTTACTTAGGAGTCATCACTTATCAAAGCCCGAAGGCATTCGATGATAAGGCTTAATGAATGTAAGGTGGTGGTGTATTAATCACCTATGGTGTAAATTGGGTAGAATTTGATTACATTAGATTTGAAGACTGCCATGTTGTATTCAACTAGGAAGCATGCCAGCAGAACAGTGTTCCAATGGCAAGCAGTTCTGAGAAAGAAGTTCTGTTCATGGAATCTGAGTTTACATTTATGCAGAGATATAGATTGGGGGAAATCATATATAGTGGTTGTAACTAGTCGAGTCTTTTTGTAAAAGTTTGGCAAAGAGGGACGATAGATTGGAGATCAGTCGAGCACTTGTCCTGAAAATAGCAATAGAGCAGAGACAGGCTCATGACATTTCTTCTTTGAGAAAGAGGTTGCAGGGAAGAAAATGGCACCACCTAAAGAAAACAAATTTTATAACAGATGTACAAGAAGCAGCAGCAGAGAAAACATCATACTGGGTCCAGTTAAAAAGAGACGATAAGTGTTGGGTCGAAAAGTAGCTTACACCAGTACCAATACGACCTCCTGATGGAAGAGTATTGCCACTTCAAATATGCAGTAGAGGAGCTGAAACTGAAGTGGTTCCCCCTGATAATCGTGGTACTGGATCCAACTGTGTAGCCATTAGCTACTGTGCTCTGTAGGATGTGCGTATAAATGACACGTTGGTGAGGATATACAATTTAAAGAAAAAAAATAGCTAAAATATAAATTTACAATAGAAATTTATGAAGAAAATATAGCAAAATTGTAATTGTGATATAGGTTGTAGCTATTGTAATTTATTTGAATACAAATGTAGTACTGAAACTGTGATACAAAACGAACGAACGAAAGTACAAGTGTATTAATATATAGATAATTTGAGTTAGCTTTATATGTTGAGTTTAATTCCTAAATGCTTGCATTTAATTTCTATTTGAATCAATACTAAAACTAGAAGAAACTATGTTATAGAAACTCTATAACATATACGAAAGAAGAATGGGTGTACATAAATCTAAAACAATGGCAGAATCGTTAAAAAATTACCTCCAAACCGTAGTGGAATTGGGCTGCAAACGGATGATAACATTTAATGCTAGTAAGACTAAGCTGCTCTCCTTTAACAATTACAAGACGCCTCTCCAACCACCGATATCAATGACAAATAACACCATACCTGAAAATTCTTCTTTCAAATGTGCATCCTAAAATCCATCACATAATTTGCATCTTTAAATCCATCACATGATTTTGATCTTAAAATCCGTGACATAATTTGGATTTTTAAATCCATGACATAATTTGGATCTCAAAATCAGGCCTGATATAATTTAAATCTTAAAATCCAACACATAATTTGGATTAAAAATTTTAAATCCATCGCATAATTTGGAATTAACATTGATTGCATGATTTGGATCTTAAAATCCGTGACAACATTTTGATATTAAAATCCATGACATAATTTGGATCTTTAAATCTGTGACATAATTTGGATCTTAAAAGCCATCACATAATTTGGATCTTAAAAGCCATCACATAATTTGGATCTTAAAAGCCATCACATAATTTGGATCTTAAAAGCCATCACATAATTTGGATCTTAAAAGCCATCACATAATTTGGATCTTAAAAGCCATCACATAATTTGGATCTTAAAAGCCATCACATAATTTGGATCTTAAAAGCCATCACATAATTTGGATCTTAAAAGCCATCACATAATTTGGATCTTAAAAGCCATCACATAATTTGGATTTTAAAAGCCATCACATAATTTGGATCTTAAAAGTCATCACATCATTTGGATCTTAAAAGCCATCACATAATTTGGATTTTAAAAGCCATCACATAATTTGGATTTTAAAAGCCATCACATAATTTGGATTTTAAAAGCCATCACATAATTTGGATCTTAAAAGCCATCACATAATTTGGATCTTAAAAGCCATCACATAATTTGGATCTTAAAAGCCATCACATAATTTGGATCTTAACTCTATCATACCGAGTTACCAATATACTGGTAATTTCCAAAAATGCTATATAGCAAGTTACTGCTAAACCGGTATTTTTCCAACCACATTTTTGTGTTGACAGGGAGCCAAACATCACTACCCAATTGCTGCTTAGTTTCGTTTTAGTGCAATCCTAACATTTTGTAAATGGTTCCCTTTGTTTTGGAAGAGTTGTGGATTGTTTTGTAGACTAAAGCAACCATGAAGCGGGCTAGTAATGAACCAAGCACTTTGACAGATAAAAGAGCGAGACCAAGGAGTTCCACGGTGCAACAAATGTTGGATAAAGTGACAAATTCTGATTCAGATGAAGGCGAATTTGATCAGGAGTATGTTTCTGAATCAAGTAACATTAGTGATGTTGAATATAATGATGAAGGAGAAAATGATAATTCTGATGATGCAAGTGGGCCTGTGCATCAAAGAGGACTTCACCTGTTGGACAGACTGGCACACAAAGGCTGAATACTATCGGTAGATGAAAAGCAAAAAATTACTAACACGTTTAAATTTTTTTCACAATTTAACCCAGGAGGCCAGGCACAAGGACAAATTAGGTTCAGTAGCTCGGGTCTGGTAGCGTTAAAATCCATCACATAATTTGGATCTTAAAATCATCGCATAATTTGGATCTTAAAAGCCATCACATAATTCGGATCTTAAACTCTGTGACATAATTTTGATTCTAGAAAATATCTAAAAATGGTATAAACTCAAAAAATGGAAATTTAGTTAATCTTGCTAATTGGTGATTCAGAGAAAATCGGAAATATTTGATTTTTCAAATGAAACAGTAAGCCTATTTCATGACCTTTAAAAACCGTTAAAATAACAATAAGAAACAAAAATTTGTGGAATTAATTGATATGTAATAGCTATTGTTAAAATTTCATAAAAGTCGGAGGTATCTGAAGTTTTTCGAAAGGATTTCACCCTATTATATTTTCGCCCCCTCAAAATTTTTCTCTTAGTATAAAACTAAATCAAACTAAATTAAAACCACATTGCCATCTGTTATGCCTACAAGCTGACTTCCAAAATATTATAATAATTGGTTAATCAGTTTAGGAGTGAATCTTCTAGATACAAATATACATAGACATACTTAACTTTATATAAATAGAAATTACTATTTTATACAAAGAGATATATATTTATATATACATATGTATATATTATTACCATATTTCAATTTTCACTACGCTCATATTTTCGCCCCCTCAAAATTTTGTCTCTTCTCCCACATCATGGTGTCTGTACCGGATATTAACGAATATCTGGTGACATTGATTTTCTCTATCTCTTTGATCAGCTGGTCTATACATTCAAACAATTGTTGAGTCACTAACACATACATATTGCCCCTTTTAATCTTTCTTTTCGCCCCCTCTATCTTTCACATCTTTCTTTTTTTTTTTTCAGTTGTAAATATTAAAAAGAAAAATGTAAACACATTTCTGATGAGTTTTTTAAACAATAACAGCAAAATATAAAATCTCAACACATGATTTTTTTTTAAAGATTTTTGATGACGAATGATCAGGTATATTATTTGAAGTACTATTCTCATCTTGGATGTTATTTTTACGTTTCAGACGATGTATCCTCCAACCTTCTTCGGATAAATCTTGTCAATCACCTGAATCTTTATGAATCTGTACACAAGGACACAGGCTTAGTAATAATCAGCTCTAAGTGACAGTTTTCTGGAGTTGAAGGTTCAATCCTCAGTATGGGCGATACTAAGCATACAATTATTGTAAAACTTCTACTTAATCATGACTAACGAAACGAGAGCGAGTTACCCCCATGGATTTAATAAAGATTTCCATTCGAAATGCTGTAGAAACAATCTCGAATCTTCACAAGTTTTGTCAAAGCGATTCTTCTTCACAAGTCTACTTGTCTGTTGGAACCTTTCACATCAACACCAAGTCAATCTGTTAAATGTTTAGTTTACATCATCTGGCATCAGTGACCTTCATCAATCTCCGCAACCACATTTCGATTCACACTTTTTTTCAGACAATAACCTTCTTTTGTCAATCATGTTTTTGATCTACTTACATCATAAAATAGGAATGTTTACACTTTTATTTTCAAAATAATTTTTTTTGTTTTTCATTTTGACGCCAAATCTATCCACAGACGTTCCAGCTTTCAAACGGTATTTCATTTACTAACATTACAAACGAAATTTACGTAAACAGAGAAAAACATGAGAACACATGAGTTAAGTGACGATATCAAGCAAATCAAAAGATGTTTTAACGTCAGTTTTCATTTTGGAAGTTAGTCGAGAAAAGGTGTTTTTTTTTCAACTTGGAAGTCACCACTTATTAAGTTATAAAGATAAAGATTAATAAATAAAAGGTGATAGTTTAGTAATCGTTAATAGTGTAAATTGGGTAGAATTTGATTATTTATGAGGGCGGCTTAAGAAGAACTTGTTTACATTGGATTTGAATACTACTATGCTGTATTCAACCGGGAAGCAAGCCAGCAGAACAGTGGTCCACAGACGGGCACTTCTGGGAAAGAAGCTTTGTTCATGGAATCCGCATTCAGATAGAGAGTTGGGGAAATCGTATATAGTGCTTGTAGTTAGTCGAATGTTTTTTTGTGAAAGTTTGGCAAGGAGGGGGAACCATAGATTGGAGTTCAATCGAGCACTTGCCATGTTAAAAGTGTAGCGATATATAAGTTGTCTCTAGTCTAAGATGATGAAAGGATGGATATTTTTTGTTCATTGCGATTAACATCTAATGGGTCTTGTCCAGCCAAGGAGAAGATGTCACTTCTTTTAGATGCAGCTGCAAGAGATCTTCAACCTCAACCACAAAAGGTGATAAAATCAAAAGGATTGATATCACAAGAAAAGGGATACTTCAAAGAAAAGAATATACAATGTGTTGATTGCAGCTCACATTGTTGTGCTGCTATTAATCCCCATTTATATTGTATGATATTTTGTTTTAAGATTATTGTTTCACAAAATAGTGCTTCAATATTGTAGTTTTTTATCATTGGTAATTGGAGTAGGCATTGTCAAAATCCATTAAAGGATATATGTAGCTCTGTTCTGCAATGGTTGCAACAATAACAACAGCAGCAGAAAAACGATCTCTGTAAAATATTCGATGTTTATTACTTGGAATACTTAACACTGATTAATTTTATCAAAATATTCTTTATTAATTATCAATACTGTATTTCAACCAATCAGAAAGACTTTCTCTTGGACCAAGTAACTGTTAGCATTGTTTATTTAAGAAAAACCCCAATCGCCGTTAGAAGTTAGATACTCAACTTGCCACAATAACCATTGTCAGCTGTAACACTATAACATAGATTTCTTATGGGTAAACTAGATCTAATCTTGGCCGCTATGTTATAGATTCTCGGCAAACAACACAAGACACAGTCATGGATTACTAAACACAGGGAGAACTTATTCAGTCTAATGAACTCACAAGTCCACACACACAGAAAAAAAAATAGTTTCTTCAAAATTGAACTCTAACTCTTTATGTTTGGTTACCCTAATAAGTGATAAATACAATTGCTATATTTATGGATAGACTTTTTCATCTTTTTGATATTAATCTTTCAACGACATGTGTCAATGGATTTCTATGGATATTAACAAGTTATCCGCATCAGATTTATGATTAACAGATTTACATCCAAAGTTAGATATGATTAGATCACCTTCGATCAGTTCAGTCAGTATTTATCATGTATATTATTAATATATAATTTCTTAGCATTGGTTGATAAAGCAGCAGTTGGAAGAAAACAATCATATGCATTACAGCTTCTTACAAACAAATATACAAGTCTACAAAATACAGTGTCATCGTTTTTCATATTTCGAATACTACCATACGTAAACAATGTTTCTAAATATGCGACCATCTTTCTTAATTCAAAAAGTGCCAACCACTCGGACATATACAGATTTTTTTTTTTTTTTTTTTTTTTCAAAACTATGCAGCACCACCATCAGAAATTCAAAACATAATTAATTAAAGATGAGTCTTGTGAATCAATTAAAATAATAATTAAAAATTAAAAATAAAATGAAAAGATAAGTTTTAAAAAACACCTTAAAAACAGCCTATGACTAATACTATTTTAGTCATATAAACGGGAGTGGAATTAGATAAAGCATTATCGTTTTTAAATATTATCAACAAAAACAAAAAACAAACAAACAAATTAAAAAAAAACTGCAAAGCAAATACGAAACCTACAAATATTTCTATAATGAATGCAGTCATATAAATAAACGGCAGCCTCCACTGATCTATAAGAAAATCGTTTCATTTAAATGAATTTTTATATTATTACTCTTCAAATACCAATATACCCACATATACATAGGTATATCTCTTTCATTCTCTCTAAATACCTACATATACATATCTCTATATACACAGCTCTTTCTCTCTCGCAATATATATATATATATATATATATATATATATATATACACCCGTATACAAAGATTTATAACTGACAAAACATTACTTTACAGATACTTCAATAATAACCTTTTATATATATATATTTATATATATATATATTGTCTATTATACAAACATTATTGGTCACATATGTGCATACATATTTCAGTGGAATCCTAATACAAAGAGACCACTTCATTATACCAAAAAAGGAGTGATATTGAAACAACAGTCAAGATTACATTCGCTTTTTATAAGATATTTGGGTGTGATTTACGCTCTGGGAGACGATCCCTCTTCCTTCACCCCAACCCTCTCTCCCTTCACTACAAAACCCCTACTGCTCACATTCACAAAGTATACAGCCCACTTTCTTACAGAGCGTAAACCACACCTGAATATCTTATAAAAAAACGAATGTAATCTCGACTCGTTTCAATATTGCTTCTTTTTTTGGTCTGAATTCCACTGAAACATGTATGCACATATGTAACCAATAATGTTTATATCATAAACAGACTATATACCAGCTCTGTCCTCCATTGAGTACTCTTTAATAATCATGCGGGTTTCATTGGATTTACATCTAGTAAAATTAATCTATATATATCTATATATATATAACGATATATATATATATATATATATATATATATATATATATAACGATATATATATATATATATATATATATATATAACGATATATATATATATATATATATATATATATATATATATATATCGTTACTCAACATTCCAAAACCAGAAGATGTATTTAATTCTCACTCATAATATTTTATTAATATTTTTTATGAAATATGTCTTATACATGTTTCGTTAAATAGAAAAAGCCCACTAAACAACTCATCAGAGACAATATATTCCTCAGAAAATAGTTGGAACGATTATTATTGAGAAACCCTAGGATAAGAGCTGCATCTATTAGGTAATGGTGAGATTATCCTTCTCTATGGCTGTGAGTCGTGGCCTATGATTTGCACAAACTGGAAGTCTTCAATAATGACTGTCTTCACATCATTCTGTGCTGCTGCCATGGAGATTGTGTTCCGGTTTCTACTCTTTGCTGAAAACTAATGCCCCCTATTATCCGTCCTTCTTCAACAATGTCTCCGATGGTTTCGACATGCAGCTTGTTGATCAGTTGCAAGCCCCCCCCCCCCACGACGTCTCCAGGGTTATGACACGCAATTCGTCGACCAAAGAGAAAGCTCATTCGCAAGGTCCTTCCCCCCTTCCTCACTGCCTAGCGAGCAGTAAGCAACTGAAAACCTGGGAAACAACAATTAAGGACAACCTGGTGATAGTATCAGGCCCACAAGCAATCGATCTCCGGCACTAAAATCAGAAATGGTTAGCCATTTTCTGTGATCTACTTCAGGATCATTGAAACTGCACTGTGATGGTTTGAGACACAGTTCGTGCTCAGGAGGAAACTAATTCAATCTGACCAGGATAATAGCCGCTACAAGTACAAGCAAGTAGTAACTTTTGAAGCATAACTAATATCAGTGAAATGAGGATTAGTTGAGATCTTTGAATTTTGTGAAATTTTAGCAAAAGTTATTGGACATCAGTTGGTAAATATTCCTTCAAGTCCAATGTAAACAAGTTCTTGTTGAGCTGTTCCCTTAAATAATCCAAATTCTCCTGAATCTACACTATCCACGATTACTACACTACCAATTTACATTCATTGGCCTTATCCTCGAGTGGCTTTTGGGCCTTGATAAGTGGGGACTTCCTTGTAAAAAAAAAAAAATTAAAAAAAATGGTACTCCTGCAGTATTTTACCCACCGATTTCACGATCTTAGCCGAGCGTTGACGAACGCTTTCGGCGTTAACGCCGACGAAAGCCGAGAATTCGGAGCTACGGTGCAAGAACGCTAAAAAGTATGTGAATTAGCAACAACATTACAAGGAAAAGATATTACACACACACACACACACACACACACACACACAACAAAATGGACAAAATTAATACAAAAAATTTGGATAAAATAAATCACAAACACTTACCGTAAGTTTTTTTTTAAAGTAAAATAAATTTATTTTGTTGAATATTTTTTTTTTTTTTTTTGGTTCATTTTGTTTTCCGATACCTTTTTTTTGGGGGGGGGGGGGTAAGCAACAGTAATAAACACTTCAATGTTTTTTTTTTGTTTGTTTTTAACAAAAGGTTATTAAACAGTAACAACAATGTTTTTTTTTTGTTTTTTTTTTCAGTAATGTTTGTAGGGGGGGGGGGAACAACAATTACTGTTTATCTTTAGTTCCGACTGGAAGATTTTCTACTGACTGTAGAGGCAAAGTAGGGAGCAAAGGGTTTTCAGAGGATGTGGAAAGAAGCTCCTTCCCAAACCGGGTAGCCTTCCGCGATTTGATTTATTATGGAGACAAAAGGGTTGTGTCAAAATTTTTAAATTCGCGTATGTTTCCAACAGCTCCCGGTTTTTTTTTTTATCGCTAAATTAAATAGCTGAAATGAAAGGCTGTGTATTTTTACTTTGAAACAATAAAATAACTGAAATGAAACGCTATGTGTGTAATTTCAAAGAAAATTATTCGTCTGCTGCGCGTTCGTTTGAAGCGCCCTGATTGGCTGATAGAGTATCGTACCGCTCGCCATGTTCCGGCGTTTTACGACGGATGTCGATCAACGCTCGGCTAAGATCGTGAAATCGGTGGGTAAAATACTGCAGGAGTACCAAAAAAATAAATTTTAAGTTTCAGTTTATTTGGAATATTTAAAGGATTTATAAAATGCATAAATCTCCGATTTCAAAATTCAACTCCATCAGTTTTTCATTGAATTTGATCCATAGTTATTTTAATTAAAATTCTCTAAAGTTATATTTCTTTTTAAATTTAGTACTTAAATTTTAGACATTTTCTAGAATCCAAATCATGTAATTGTTTTTTTTTTATCAAAATTGGAATAAGTAATTTTGACATGAAGTCTTGTTTTATTATATCTTGGTTTTAATTGCTTCAAGATAATATAAAAGTGGTGAAAAACTGTTCTATTTGTGGCATTAATTTTACCCATCTTGGAATGGAGATTTTAATCCTTTTGATATGCACCCAGCAGAAAAAAGAGAGAGATTCTGATTAAAAAGTGTGAAAACCGAAAATACATTTGATACAATATTATAGAGATGAACAAGAAAATAAACTGAAAATGGATAATTTGAACAAACAACCATTAACAAATATTGTTTCCAATACAGATTTTCCCTGCAGTTCTGGCCTGATTGCACTGAAAAGACAGAGAATGCAACTCTGAGTCCGCTTTTAGAATTGTCTTTTCTCTAAAAGATGATAGAATTTAGAAAATCAGAATTAGCTCTCAGCCAAAATGGACGAGACGAGAAAAAGCAGGTGGCAGACAGTGTCTGCCAGATAAAAGCAGAGTTTCTATTTTCTCAGGCTGGCTGCATTCCAAAAATGCAACTGATCGGAACTTCACCTCCTATTGATCTTAGCATTCAATTGTTTTGTGATTAAAGGCAAATACACATAAACGTTTTGTATTCTCATCTTCTTCACATCCTTCAAACGTTTCACAATGACATCTTTAACCTCTTTCTTTTCATCCACTGCTGCTTCTTATGTCTTTATATTGAGTGCTAAGTGTGAAGAGCTCAGTGGTTAGAAAATGGACTATAAGGCAATCAGGTCTACCGTTCAACTAGAAATCTCCACAAACAAAGATTTGATTCTTATTTGCAACCAAGTGAGAATTCAGTAGTTAGAAGAAAAATATTAGCATGAGATATACTGTTCAACTGCATATAATAAAAAAAGACCACAGACCGGATTTTTTTTTTATTATTATTAAGAACTAAGTGAGAAGAGCTCAGTAATTTAATACAGTTATTTAAGCCTATAATTTCTACTGTTAAACTGAAATCTAAGAAATATTTTAATACTAGCTCAAATACTTGTAAACATGGAGTTTACTTTTTGGCTAAGAATAAAGTGTAGTATTTGTTCTGGTACTATATTTCACCTTTTCTGTCCTCGATCAGTAGACAAGAAATCCTTCATGACTGAGACAATTTTTATTTTTGTTTCTATCTAGAGTGCCTCTTTTTGGGGAATTGAATTTTCCCTATATTAAAACTCGACCTTGTGGGGAGGCAAACACATAGGAACATTGAGTTTATCAAATTTTTCTCTATTGAACGTCAGAAGTAAGAACTTGCTCGTGCTAGCACTTAGAAAAGTTATTGTCCACACAATTTGGAATAATTTTTTCTTAAATTTTACTTGCAGCTTTGAAATTGTAAATACAAAGAAAAACCTATATACCTTTTTTTTCATTATTTATTTATCGATTAGACAAACAATTACTACTTTCAAATAAAAAATTCTAATGCTTCCACATGCATGTGTTTTTCTTTATTTTTATAAAAATAAGCATTCCAGACATTAATTCAAATATACAAATACATATTTATACATCTTTATTCTTTAACCGATTAGATACACAAATATTAATTTCATACAAAAATTCTAACGTTTCCGAATGCGTGTTTTATTTACTTTTTTTTTTTTCAGGGTAAGAATTTTGGACGCTACATTACATAAACGAAAACATGCCTATGTATATGTTATTCTTTTATCGATTAGATAAACAAATATTAATTGCAAACAAAAAATGTAAATTTTCCGAATGCTTGCATTTTTATTATCTTGTATTTTTCTGAGAAAAATTTCCTTACAAATTTTCACATGCATGTTCGTGGTTCTGTTTTTTTTTTAGAAAATTTTCCTGAAACATTCACTGCATTCAAATAATTTTCAGACAATTATAACACAAAATAGACGTTTATTTTCATACACAATAAACTGTTTCATAAATAATAAGTTATAAATAATCATTAGATTTTGAGTAAAATTCGTTTCTTCACATTTTGCAGTTTTCATAGCAAAGTTCAAAATTCATTGCAATGAATGAAATCCACCACGGCCAAAGACGAATAAGTTCATACTTTTAAAGAAATCTGGAGTGACAAGGGTCAAATTCTCAGTTCTGTTGCCCATTACTTTCAAAATAACACTTCGCTTACAGTACAATTCGCTTACAATAGTTCATTTCTGTGAATATGATTTTAATAACAACAAGGCTGATACCCATTAGTCACATGCTCTTGTGTAATGAATGAATGCTTGAATGTAGGATTGACATGAAATTCTTAAAGATAAACTAAAATGACCGAAAAATGGGCTGAAATGACTTAAATAAATAAAAAGTAAATGACTTAGAATGAGTTTAATGAACTTAAGGATGAATTGAATGACTTTTAGAATGACTTGAATGCTTAAAAAATAACTGGAATCCTTCAAAAACAACTTGAATGGCTTTGAGACTGGTTGTAAAGTGAGTGCTCATTTTACATTAAATTACTACAGAAAAGTGATCCCCCACTTTATATCACGAAGTTACACACATAAGTACAGCATGTAGTAAGAACAGATACTACACTTTGATCTTTATATTTAATTTATTTCGTTTAAAGAAAACATTACAATTAAAAAATTCCAATATAAAATTAAAACATTTAAAAAGTAAAATTTCCAAAAGACAAAACAAATTTAGGCACAAGGCCTTATAAGATCTGGGGAGGGGAGTGTTGCAGGGTCTTTGTACCTAAAGTAAAAATTGGAGTCTTTGGCGACTTTACTCTTGACTGACAACATTTACCACAATACCTCATTCACTCTGTGGAGTCTAAAGCTAATTAATGAAAACCCCAGCGTTTTTGCAAAAAAGATATATATACAATTTCTGTATGTATGTGTGTGTGTGCATTTTTTTTTTTTTTTTTTTTTTTAAAGATGTGTGTATGTGTGTGTGAAAAAAGTTCAATTCATTGGAAAATAAAAAGTTTTTGAATTTGGAAGAAAAACAGTTCGTGTTGGGGAGTGGGAAATCTAGAAGAAATGTACTAAAAAAATAAAAATTCCTAGTGCATTGTTAGTAAGGTCCCTCCCTGAGCTAAACTAGAAAGTTAGATCACCTACTGTTTTCCGGGGCACCGAAAACAAGCGGGGAGATCCCTAATGGGGATTGGGAAGAATTCATATCGGGTGTAGGGAGTAAAATAAATAAATTGTTAAAAACAAAAAAAGGGGGGGTATATTAGGTGGCGACCTTCGAGTACGGGTTGATCAGGGGATGATAAAACAAAAAGATAGGGGGTGGGGTAGTGGTACTGGTAGGGTAGCCTCGGAAGGTTCTCTAGTGCCGAAAAACAAACAATCAGGGGACAGGATCTCATTTGTACCACCAGTTACCGACGGACCGACGGAGTGACTTAGAGAGTCGCTTGCACGCGACTAAAAACAAAACAAAAAAAAAACGTATTCACCATTATGAGTTTATGTTTTGTTTAATCTGTTTTATCATAATGTACGAGGACAAAATATTCAAATATACCATATACAACCTGGCAATGCCGAGTACTTCAGCTAGTAAATAAATAAGATATACAACTTACTCATTCCAAAGGATCTCAATATAAAAAATAATATACTATAATCTGATGAAGAAATAATCACGATTGTTACAAAATTCGAGGACAGAAGAAAATACTAAATACGCAAATTTAATTCTTCCAAAAAATGGAGAACATGTCATTTAGTGAACGATAGAAACTTTATTGAACATTTTGGATAAAAAATGATAGTCTGTTTCATACACAATATATAAGTGCTTATATACAGTAAAACAGGAGGATGAGGATTTTGTCACGTATGCAAGTATGGTTAGTATGAGGCATTTAAATTAACAAAATTATCGAGCGACATGTTTAAATGTCTAATTTTTGTCCAAGGTCTAATGACACCAAAGGACAAAGAAATTAAATCAAGAATTCTTAGTATTATAGAACAGAACCCAAACATTATACTGAAAATGGTAACGGAGGAATGCCAGCATCTAATACATATTAAAAATAATAATTGGATTGAAAAGAAAAGCATATGATGAATACATACTGTGAAACTGAAGTCGAATCCAAATAAAGAAAAAAATGTTAAATGCAATGCATGTAGTGGAAAGCACATAAAAAGGATTGTTTTTATGCTATAAAAAAAAAAAAAAAAATTTTGCAGGTTTTTAAATAAAATTCATTCTTCAATCAGACCACAAATCGCTGATAACAATATTTGGTTGGGAAAAAATAGTATACCAATTCACACGGTAAATCGACTACAATATTGTGGTGTAATTCTTCTGAATTATAATTTTAAAATAGAATATGTACCTTCAAAGAAGATAGGCCACACTGATGAGTTATCAAGATAGATACTTAAGTATACAGTGCCATTCGAAGAAACAGTAATAGCAGCACTAAGAGATGGAAGTGAATTATCGGGTTTGTTATGCAATATTATTAGAGAACTTATGGTTATGCTAGAAAATCTGAAAAACAGCAGAGAAGGGTGATTTCATTTTAAAAAAAAATGAAAAAGCAAGTCTGGTTGAACTAGAAAAATAAAAAAGGAAATAGTGTGTCACTCTTTTTCAATATGCGAACAGGTATTACTATATGCAGATAGAGTAGTAAGGCTGGCTACTCTGCAAAAGAATTCTCAAAGAATTTAACACAGACCATTCATGGATTTCATGAATGAAATCTTTAGTGAGAAGTTATACTTATTAGCCGAGGATAAATAGATGTAGAAAATGTGGTGAAACAGTGCAGAAGATGCCAACTGGCAGCAAGTGATCCACCAGTAAAGATTCAACCATGGCCAAACACAGATGTTCCATGGACTCGATTGTATGCTGACTATGCAGTGTGGACAGTTTCACTAAGTGGCTATAAATTGTCAAGTGCAGACATCCGACTGCAATAAATACAATAAATGCACCTTATGAAAATTTTAGTCGTTTTGGACTCCTTAAAACTTTAGTCAGTGATAATGAAACGCAGTTCACGGCAAAAGAATTTATAGAATTCTGTAAATCGTTGTCCTTTGATCACATGTCTATGCTAGTATGGCACAGACACAAATTAAAGAAGTATTCCAAAATTTGGGTCAGTTTATAGAATCATGCCAAACCTGAATATGACGTCATGTTTATCACTAGTAGAGTTAATGTTTACAAGAAAAATACGCTCTGTGTTTGATAGGCGGTTGCCTATTCCGGTGAAGAAACTATCAATTTAAAGTGAGGGATTAATTTTACATAGACATTTAATGTAAAATGGTCACTGGCTTTTGGGTAACTGTTTAACTGAATAGTGTTTTAAGGGTAGATAGCAACATATATTTTTGTTAAAGGAAATAAATTGTGTTTCTTGTTTTGATGTGGGGGGGATTTTTTTTATGCTGAGAAGTTAGTAATAAAAATACTTTTCATCATTTAAAAAATTAATTTTTATTGACAAAAGATAATTTTATCAAAAAGAAACTGGGAAAGAAAACATTTAAGAAAACATTTTAGAACGGAAACACACTGAAAATCTTGGCAAAATAAACAAATAATCCTAACATTAATGTAACAGAGCACTAATGAGTGCCTGTGAAAATAGCAGCAGCAGCAGCCAAAAGATAGATGGCGAGCAAAGGTATAAGCAGCAGCAGCAGCAGCAGCCATTTCAGCACTGTGCAAATTAGTAAGTGTATGTGGGCTTGCGTGACAAAAAAAAAAAAAAAAAGGACAGCACATGGTTGGGGAGAAGCAAAGTGTGCACTGGAAAAGATGGACGTGTAAAGTCGAAGGCAAGAAATGACTGGCTGTAGCTGGCATGTGGTTGAGGGGAGAAGCAAAATGTGTGCTGGGTGAGATGAACGTGTGGCCCCGTAGTAACGTCGAGATTTTAAGCTGGTGTCGAGATGACAAGGTTTTGTTAATCTCATCACAGATGAAATGAACTGTTAGAAAAAAACAAGAAGCAGGTATTATTTAAAAAATAACCTTAATAAATGCCTTTTGCTACCCTCTTGAAAATAAAGAACATGGTTACATGTAAGATTTAATTAAAACGGTTACCTGTGATTTAAATGCTATCTGATCAGAAAGCTGATGGTCATTTTATCTTAAATTTGTATGTGAAACTGATCTCACACTCTAAATTTCAAAATAATTGTTTTTGACGCCCACCCCACCTTATTGTATGTCAGAGTATTCTCTGTAATTGTCTAAAAAGTAGAATCTCTTTACTTGAGGATCCTGATCTACAATAATACCTGCTTTCTATATATTACTTAAGAAAAGAGAGGAAAAGTGGCTGGTTAATTATAATGCATCCAAAACGAAGCTTCTAGCTACGTGCAAAATGAATGCCGATGTTTAAATGTATAAACATTTTGATCCCTCACCTTTTTTTTTTTTTTTTTTTTTATTCAATTTTTTTTTACTTTACTTAAAAATTTACCAAAAATCAGGAAAATAACCAATTTTAATGAAATTTTCAGTATTTATAAAATAATGATCACGGAATATAATTAACCCATTATTTTTATTTAAATTTTAGTGGAAATGTATTATTTTGTTTAAACAAAAAATACCTTTACTAAAGTTATGGTTTTCTGTAGTAAAAAAAAAAAAATAAAAAAATGAATGAATTTATTTTTGCATTATTTATGAAAATATTACATTGTAAATTATAACAATTTTTAAAAAATTATATAATTTTACAGAAACATTACAAAAAAAAAAAAGCCCCTAAAATCCCTATTAATGAATTCGGTATAACTCTAAGGAAAACTAATTTCTCGAACTACTGATATTACCATTGAATTAAGCATTGTTTAATAAATATTTTCACACAAAAAATTATAATAGCAAAAATATTTTTACTTTTTTTTTAAAATTACAGATTTCGCATAATTTTTATATGCAAGATTTTAATAATTTCTTTGCTCGCATGAATGTGAAAATTTCGGCGTAACATAATTTTTATATAATCTTGAATAATAATTTTTAAAAAATTTAATTTAAAAACAGGAACATAAAAAAATAATTAAATTAAAAAATGATACAAACGTTCAGGATAGGAATGTATGGATGCACGTGTGGGGAAAAAAAAAAAAGAAGAAAACTGGCACCCGTACCTCCTTTTAATATCATGACCTCATTTTGAAATAGCGTTTTGATTGGCTGTAATTCTGAGTTTCCGTGTAATCGTGTTTACAAAACTATTTGTTGCGATTTTGCGAACAGCAAAATTACTTGCTTTTTGAGGGCTAATTAAGCTATTTTTTGTACAAACAAGTTTTTTTTTTTATTTAATTAAATATCTTAGGACTTTAGTAATTATCTTTGAAATAGACCCAGAAAACTAATATTTATCTTTTAAAAGAGTTTTACAATGAATTTATTTAACTTCAAAATTTAGCTGAATTGGTTAGCTTACCATGAAAACATTTTTCATAACTTTTTTTTCACGTGTACAAATATTTTTTTCCTTTTGGAAATTAACTTTAGTCTCTAATCTTTCAAATACAATGAAAAAGTAGTCAGAAACCTACAAAAAAATTATGATAAATCGGCTTTCAAAACTAGGTTCCTTTATCTTTATTCGTCCATTTTTTGCCCATACCTAGAAGCTTCCTTCCTTTCATCATAATCACTCTGACTCTCCCTCTCACACCAATTGAAATGAATGGCTCTCATCTTGAGGAAGACCTATGTCTTGACAAGCTTCTGGGACTGACCTTTACTTTTGATGTGAAATGGAATCCAGACATCAAATATGTTGCCAAGATCGCTGGAAAAATGGTTGGATCACTCTACCACTCCAGCAGGTATCTTACTGTCAATGCAATCTTCTATCTGTATAAGAGCCAGGTATGCCCTAAAATGGAATACTATTGCCAATCCAGCCTTGATAAAGTTCAAAACCAGTTTTGAAACCTAGTAGGTTATGCCCTTTTCTCTTCCCTACAACCTTTTTCCCACAGAAGAGGCATTGCAAGCCAGTCTCTGCTCTATCGTTATTTTCATGGCAAGTGCTCGACTGAACTCTCATATATGCTTTCCTGTTGCCAAACTTTCACAAAAAACACTCAACTAACTACAACTACTATATACGATTTTCCTCACTCTCTATCTGTGCCTAAATCTTAATGCAAATTCCATGAACAAAGCTTCTTCTCCAGAACTGCCTGCCTGTGGAACACTGTTCCACTGGCCTGCTTCCTGGTTAAATACAACACACTAGCCTCCAAATCCAATGTAAATAAGTTCCTGTTGAACCGTCTCCATAAATAGTCCAATTCTATCCAATTTACACATTTAATGATTGCTATATTACCACCTAACATTCATTAACTTCTATCCTCGAGTGGTCCTCAGGCCTTGATAAGTGGTGACTCCTAAATAAAAAACAATAAAAAACTGGAGAAAATAATTTCTCCAATTTTTTGCTTTGAAATTTTGTTATAACTTTTTTTTCTTTTCTAACTTTGAGAAAATCAGAAAAAAAGAAATTGGAAATATTATTCAGGAAAAGAAAGAAAAGAATTATAATAATATAAAAAAAGGTGAAAAATTACCTCCCCCCCTCCCTCAAATGTATAATGGATGTTAATAAGAAACAAAGATAATGAGTCACCTGTTGCACATTGGATATGCTAGTCGAAAGGACATATGTTACACTGTTCATAGCGTTATTTTCATCATCCTATGACAACCGACGAGGACAATAAGGAAAGAGAGATGAGTGCAAAATGAAATATGTCACCAACAAGCAACAATTATTGGACGCATGAAAAGAGCTTATGAACCTATTGATTGTCACCATTCAATATACTTTTACAGAGGTGTGTTACCCTAAACGAACAAAGAAAACAATGCAGCCTTTGTATCATAAAGGGGTTAATGTTAAAAGAAACAAATTTATGGGCTAGAATTTTAGTAATTTGTAGGCAGATGCATTTATAACAATACTTTATACTGCAACCAAGTGGAATTAACAAGTAGAATTATAAAAGGATTATAACACATGGGAAAGATGTAGACAGGGAGAAATTTTGACCTATAATCTCTTCACGGCCATTTTGACCTTTCTCAGGATCTTCTTTTCACCCTTGCACTCAAACGTAGACTGAGAGGGCAGGACCTGAAACTGTTTCATCGGAGATTTCGGCTAAACTGACAAGAAATTGCATATTCCATCCGCATGTCAGTTCTCTGGAATAGACTATCGCTGGAGGTTGTCACTGTACCAACACCGCACCAGTTCAAGACGAAGTTGAACTGGTGTTGGTCAACTGTATTTCCAACTGTCTAAATTCGCAAAGTCCCTTCCTCACTCTTTTTTGTTTACTTCTTTTTTCTCTCTCTCTCTCTCTCTCTCTCTCTTCACACGCCTTTCTTTAAACGCGACGAAACATGTAATGTTTTAACCTATGCCGAATAAATTGAATTGAGTTGAATTGAAAAATCAAAGCACAAACGCTGATTGCAAAAACTTTTGTGCTTTTTTATTTTTTTTTTTTATTTAATTCACCTCAAGCAAGGCATATTGCTATGAGGCAAAAGAGACTACTGTGAATTAGGGGCCAGACTCAGATGAATTCTCAAGTAAGGAGCTGTGCAGCAAGGTAGTCGTTTACATTACACTTAAAACTCTGCATGTTGATACAGTTGAGGAAACAGGATGCAGAGGGAATTCCAAATGTAAAATTATTTTTATATAATGCAAAAATCAAGTATCATGCTTCCATTATGCTCTAAACAGAAACATTCATTTTGAATATGTTCCTGTAATATCAAAGAACCTACTGTTGATTTTATATGTCGAGTGTGTGGTAATAAAACTTTTCAAATGCACTTGTGATGTTAGGCTGTATAACTTTAGTCAAAATCGCCTGTTCCTTCTTTTATCGGTTTTTATTGATTATCGATCCTTATCACAGATATTCTAATACAAAACCTATCTAAGAACACTGCCTGGTACATAAAATACATTTGTGTGCAATTTCAAAGAAATCGGTCCAGTGATTAAGGAGTCTATAGGGAACAAACTCTCTCTCTCTTTTACACACACACACAATTCCTTTTAGATATAAGAAAGTAGATTGGACAACTATTCAAGAAATGTTTTAGTGAAAACATTATTTTATATTCTCCCAGACAACAACACGAAATGAGTACTGTAAATATATATATATATATATATATATATATATATATATATATATATATATATATATATATATATGCACTAGTAAATTAGAAAACTATCCAACAAAATGGAAATGACTGAAAAATAAATGCAGATTTGAGAAATATAATCCATATGAAACGCATTTCATTTTCTGATTTATATACAATATCTACTTAATTGCCTAAATGAAACATTGTCTGTGTGAGGAACGGTCTCTACCAAACTCCTCTATCAATTTTTGGTCTACAGACTTGAAACTGGATATATAGGTGATTTGGACCTGTGGAACAAATTCAATATGGTTTTTAGCTAGTAAAAATAGATACTAAAGGGGTCAACATTGCAAAAGTTGGAATTTGACAGGCATAAGTCGACTTAAGGTGCTTTTCTACACTTGCACAAATATACATTTATACCTTTTACAATATTATTCTTTTGTTTTTATAGGCATTAGGATATAGTACAGATGGTACGAATAAAGCTAGAGATTTACATGTTTTTGTTTCAATTCTAGCTGACGGCATCCAAGTCATTTTTTTTTTTTAACTTTTCTAATCGCTACTATATATTGAGTACAATATAATAATCAACAGAAAATTGGGTCTATAATAATAATAATAATAATAATAATAATAATAATAATAATAATAATAATAATAATAATAAATGTGAAATTTGCATGAATTAAAATATATTTAAGCGTATTTTTTACCGGGCAACACTGGGCAGCCTGTTGGTATACATATATTATATGCACATATATAAAATTGTGTATGTGTATATGTTTGAATATTTATATGTACAGGATTCACTCTTAAACTAATTAACCGATCATTATGAGCACAGCTGCCAGGCGTAAGAGTGAGTAATATGGGCTATATTTAGTTTAATTTAGTTTTATGGAAGTGTTTCTGAAAATTCAGATACCTCTGATTTTTGTGAAATTTTAATAGATATAAGACATCAATTAATAAATATTCTCCCAATTTCAGTTTCTTTGGATGGTTTCTAAAAAGGGTTTTCATGGATGCATCATGAAGGTAAAATTTCAGATTTGAAAACTTTTATTTCTTTTTAAAAACCATAAAGCCTTAATTTTTTTTGGAAATTCAATAATTATCCTAGACATAAAGTTTAGAATCATTATATCTTAATTGAAATTTTTGTAAAGAACATAAAACTGACACAAAACTGTTCTACACAAGCAATTAATTTCACCTGTCTTTCAATGGGTATCGTCCTAGTATATATATATATATATATATATATATATATATATATATATATATATATATATATATATATATATGAGAATGTGTGTGAGTGTGAGGACAATTCTCAACCTATATATTCAGTGAATGTTTTATCTACAGACCTGAAATTTGGTACATAGGGTACTCAGACATGCGGAAAACATTTTAGTTGGTTTTCATCTTGAAAAAAGGGCTGCTAAATGGTCAAGATTGAAAAATTGGTATTTGGGGTCATCGGATTTTTATCTGTTTGTGAACTGTTTCACGACTACGCATGCGTGAATGGTTCACATGACAGATTCATTCTGTTAAGAATAAGTAGGTTTGAAAACACTTTTTAAAGATTGTGACCAGCTGGCCTACTGTTATCGTACTTGACTCACTATCTTTAGGTTTTAGTTTCGATCTCAGCTTGAGTATTTTTTTTACTTACAAGAAGTGAACTGTTCAGAAAAACATAATAATCGCAGGCACATTCAGTTTCTTTCTGTATTTTTTTTACAGGAATTTAATGTTATGTTTAATACCAGACAACGCCAGATACATCTGCTAGTATATATATATCTTGAGGGAAGGGTTACAGAATTTTATAATGGTTATATTTCGATGAACTTTATTAAACAATGAATTAAAAAGTAAAAAAATTAAAAGGTTAGCTAATCAGTTTCGAACCTTGCTCAAAAGAGTTAAATTGAAGTTATAAAATTATAATTATAAAGATTATGAAAATGGAAATATGGAGGAAGACAAGAAAGAAAAGGAGAGAAAAGAGGAAAGAATTAAATAGAAACCATATTAAGTCTTAAAAGATTTTCTTATTGCCTGCAAAAAGAAGGTTTAAAAGACTTAATATTAATGGTTTCTAGAAGTTTAAATTGTCAAGTACAACTTGCTAAGAATGGAGAACAATCGGCACTAAACTTAGAGGCATAAACACGCTTATTTATAAGGTGCTCGCAGGTGACCGAACTGTGGGTATTATTCAAATACAAATTATACACCATCAGATGTTTTGAATAATACACACGTTTCAGCCATCTGAGAGCACCATATAAATAAGTGTGTTTGTGCCTCTAAGTTTAGTGTCGACTATTCTTCATTTTTAGCAAGTTGCACTCACGTTTTCATTTGATATTTCTAGAAGCTATTTAAGTCTTTATGACTTTCTCTTTGCAAGAAAAAAAGAACTTTTAGGACTTAATGTAGTTTGTATTTGATTCTTTCTCATTCCCCCATCCTTTTTTGTCCCTAACCATGTTTCAATTTTTCATATTAATTTTTTTAATCATGATTTCTTAACCACGATTTAGTTCTATTGAGTGAGATTCGAAACCAATTAGCTAGCTTTTATTTTTACTTTTTAATTATGTTGAATAAATTTGATCTGTGTATATCCAATATGTATATAGGACACAAATAAACTGTTCCGTGAGGGGACCACATGTGTCACCAAGGAATTTCTAAATATATGTCAGGAAATAAAAGCTGGACAGCACAACCCATGTCAAGACATGCAACGATTGATCACTTAATCATGAATAAAAATAATGACCAATTTCTTAGCGTGATTCAAATTTTAAAAATATTAAGAAAATAGAAAATCGTGTTTATTTTTAAAACCACGATTATGACTCAGAAAGGTTACACAGAGCAACATAAATAACAGTAGTCGAGTAAATAAATTACAATAAACCGTCACGAGTCGTCAATCCTTTTCAATTATGTTTGAATATTATATACACACACACATATATATATATATACATATATATATATATATACATACACACTAAACTACCCGTAATCCATTGGGTTACAAGTACTACTACTATTGATTCCAGTTTGAAAAAAGAAAAACACAAAATGTATATTCTTATATTAATAAAACTAGCAAATGTATGGTTCATCCAATCATGGCTAGCTTAAGAAAATGACATCATGATGAATGAATATATGCTACACTCCCCTCTCCAAAAGAGGAGGTAATGTTTAGTAAGATTGTATTATGACAAATAAACATATACTATCTTACCCCTTCTCAAAAAAGGGATAATGCCTGGGAGGATTGTATCATTACAACAGAGAAGATACTACACTACCTAACCATAGAAAAAAAGGAATAGGTAATGCCTGGGAGGATCGTATCATTACAACATAACACATACTACATTACCCCTCCTCCCTGAATTGAGAACTGTACAAAAGTACATTAACAGAAGTAATAGTTTAATTTCAGGTTCAGAGAGACAGATACTATCCATATCTCCATTAGTAATAGATTTAATCCACAACCAATTCATATGAAATTATGAAATTCAAATGAGTTGCAAGAATTTGCAAAATGCTTAATGAGAATCGTAATTCAACAAAGTTGAAAAATTATCATAGATCAAACAAATTCTATTTTATGCTTTTATAATTTTTAAAAATTAAAAACGGTCATCGCATATCAAGGCCAAATCCCATTCGAGTATAAGGGTTAATGAAATGGAATGATTGCCAAGGTCAAGTTTGAATATTTGTGGAGACGATGCTAGATAAAAATCTGCTGACATTGGCTTTAAAGGCAACACAGTTGTAATCTGCAGGGCAGCAGTCATGCAAAAATTTGTTCCACAGAGGGAAACTCTTGCGAAGAAGCTCTGTTTATATTAATTTCGCCTGATGTTAGGTACACTGAGAAAAATAGGAGTTTTTCTTCATTGAGGTAAAAAGATAAGTTCTTACTTTGAGTGTTTTACAGGCAGAAACAGAAGTTTGAGCTCAGTCGAAAGCGTTCCATGAAAATAATGATAGAGTAGAGAGAAACAACCAATGTAGCAATGCAGGTTTTTGCTTATTTTGATGTCAACCTCTTTACACTTTTTGAAGAGTTTAAGGGTCCTCTAAGTATTATGGACCCATCCTAAGATGGGTAGCTTTGCTAGTCGACAATAAGAATGAGATGCATCTGTACCAAACTGAATTTCTTTAAAACAATTTCAGTTGCATGTTTCAAAGAAGGTGTGCCCATTGTAAGCCTTCGAAATTGTGATGTGATTAATGTTCACTGAAACAGAAAAGTATATATTAAGAATCCAAACAATACTGTTATTTATGTGGGTATTGCTTGTGTTAATCAGAAAGATTTATTTATCTTAAGAATAGTCACGTCACCAAGTGATCATGCATTGTTATTCCAAATTTAAAGTTATCCATTTCCTGTAGAAAGTATACAATTACAATTAAGAAAGCTGTGGCCAAAATGAATGCTTATTTCATGGTCAGCTTGAGATAGCAATGTCCAGTATAGGAAATTCAAATGAACTTCTTAGATAATGCCAATGGGGCGTTAGAAAAAAGTGATGGCTTACAGAAATGAAACATTTTAACTTTTGTTCTCTCCAAACAGGGAAATATTGCCACTCTGACTTGAGCGCCAGATTTATAGGGGCAACCTGAGTGAGGAGTTGGACAGCAAGATGTTCATATCAAATTTAAATTGCTGTATGTTAGTTCAGTAAAAAAAAAAAAAAAAAAAAAGAACAAGATTAGAATTTCAAAAGCAAGTGATCCAAGGAAATAAGCTATTATAGTAAAAATTCGTCTAGCATCTAGGAACTTCTACAGCATATGATTTGCTCAGGTGAGTTATGGGTATTTATGTTGATGAGTTATAGGCAATAATAAAAGAAGAAAGGAAAAAATAGAGAAGATAGAAGAGAAAGTGGAGAAAGAAGGAGAGAAGATAGAAACAGTAAATAGGGGATATGGAAATACATATATAAATAGATTAAAAAAAAATATATAAAAATAAAATGAACTGAAAGTGAAGAAAATAGATTAGCCAAAATGTTCAAAAAGGTGTTCAGAAGAAGTTCAAACAATAAAATGATATGTTCGAGTGAAGTCTTTAGTTTAAGGTTCCAAGATGAAGAATATGGTAACTATTTACAAATCCAAGGTAAAAATTTGTGGAGCATCAAGTCCTAGTACAATCCTCATCAATCTTGAAAGTATTTGTATAGTGTAGCAAAATTCTTAGAATACTGGTAGAATCCGGTGAATGTGAAAATAGAAAGATCCAGGTATGAATTTTCAAAGAATCGGAAGGTAATTAGTGGAATTACAAAAATTTATGGGTTACAATCTTGTCATGGTAAAGATTTATATTGTGATATAGAAGTTGGTGTATCAGACAAGAGGCATATATCAGACCACTTTCAAAAACGGAGGGGGGGGTCAATTCCCCTTAACTTTTCCTTGTTGTTCCGATGATATAATAAAGTTATATATAATTTATTCCTCATCTTTCATTTAATATTATTGTTTGCTCCTCTTAATCATGTTGAACTTTTCTTATCTTGATAAGTTTTGCTTTGTTAAAAATTTACTCTTTGATAATGTAGTGAGAATATTAAATTACGCCTGATATTGTGTCATACTAGTATTTATTCTCATTGATAACAAATCGCTAGCATTTTATAAAAATGTTTTCTGCTTCATATTTAGTGTCAGAAAGCCACTCATATAGCCGGCCACTTGCTCTGACCCTTTTACATAAAGAATTGCAGAATCTGAACATCTTAGATAAATTCACAAAAAAAAAAAAAAAAAAAAAAAAAAATACAGCTCAACAACAGACTACTTAATTTTCCTCAGCCAAAACGTCGGACTTCCAGTATCCAAGTGAAGAAACGAAAGATAGAAAGTTCTTTGGATAGTTAATGATCTGTTAGCAGTTCCATAGACTTGAGCCCCTGGAGGGGCATAGGCCATCTACAACTTTGTAGATGCTTTTGTAGCGAGGAGTTCTTTTTACAGGGTGAGGGTGCTGGCCCCACGCCCAACCTTCCCAGAAAGTACATACAGCGCCTAGCCTTCTCAAATGGTCACCCATCTGGTACTGGCCAGGCTCAACATTGCTTAACTTCGGTGATCTGGCAAGAACCGGTGTGTAAACGTGCTTGTGCCGTACCTGTTAGCAGTTATCTTCAGGCAAAGATAGCCACTGCTAGAGTGTCCAATGGATGGATACAAGAGAGGGAGAATGAATGTCTTTCTTCTTTACTTCCAGAGTTCTTTTTGCTGATTGACTGTGATTTTTAAAAGGAGTTGAAATAGCTCTTCAAAAAATGCAAGCTGATTGGTCAGTCTGTAGGCAAACTGCCTAGCAAGGCCATTTCTCCATATGAGAAAATAAGTTTATGTCTGCTACATAGCTATAACCCCTGTAAATAATTTGACTTCCTTCTTCTGTATACCAAAAACTACAGAACAATGTTTCTTTCCAAGAACTACCTGCCTGTGGAACGAAATACAATGGGTCTGTTTCTCAAATGAATACGACATGGTCATTTTCAAGTTCAATATTAACAAATTATTGTTGAGTCGTCCTCTTGAAAAAAATCTGCCAAGTTTCTAATCCTAAAGATGTGTGTGTCAGCATCTACCTGGCAAACTCAATAACTTCTATCCTCAATTGGATTTTAGGTGTTGATAAGCAATAATTCCTTAGTGAAAAAAATTGAAGGAATTAAAGCTTTGAGGTTTTTATCTCCAGGAAAAGATACAGTTTTAAGTTTGCTCAATCATTATTGGAAATCTTAGATCTAGATGTCAAAATGAGCATTTAATGTGCATCATTTACAGAAAATATAGAACAAAAGAAAATGTGAAAAATGACACAAATATGTAATTTGGATTCATCAGACTATTGTTCTCATCTTGAGTATGATTTTTACAACATTTCGGTTGATGTAACCTCCGACCTTCTTCAAGTGTATCTTGTCGAACTTGGGAAGGTTTCTGGTGTGTATGATTTTGAGTTATTAAGTATAGCTCAATTAATGGAGAAAGGAATGCTATTAAACCTAAGATTTCTGATTAAAGTAGTTAGAGATGTTCCTTGTTTATTATCAATATTTTAATTGTTAAAAGAATATACATGGTTTGAAATGCATACCTTTATTAAAGTAGAGGTAGCACCAATGTAGATGTGTGATTTGAAAGATGCATGTATTATATTATTTGCGTGGAGATTTTTATTAAGGTTACGGGTGGGGTAACAAGTTAGGATAGTTATAATTAGTACTTGTTAGATAGTGGGTGTAGGATTAATAGAGTCAGTAATGAAGGGGAGTTAATAAGATTGCTATTGTGGGGATTATTAGGTGATAATAATAATAATAATAATATTAGGTGAATTGCTATCATTATTACTGTTGTGCGCATTAATGGGTGAAAAATTTGGTTATTCACTGGAGCTGAATTGACAATATTTAATTGATGGGGAATACATGAATGAGTAGTTTGGTCTATTAGGGAAGTGCTTGGTGGTAGCTCAGTTATAGTATATGAATATGAAACACTTTTGTGGATGCAGTCATTTTTAAGTGGGTAATGCTGTTTATTTTGGCAGTTGCAATTAGCTCAATGAAATACAGGGAAAGAGATTGTTTGAGCTGCTTGAATTTTTTTATTATTTGATATGATTATGTTCTGTGCCAGGTTGAGAGCATAGAAGAGTAAAAAATCTTAATTGAATTTTTATTTAAAATAGTTCTATAGCTATGTGGATATTTGAAAGATTTTTCTATAATCTTGAAAAATTCTTTCGAAATGTTAGTTTGCTTTTTGCTAATGGAAGAGTGAACCAAATGTTTTTCTTTCGCCTCAAACAGTTGTGTGGGCTGGAGTGATTGTGATTAGTTTGTCAGTTGAGATTTTATTACTGGGGGGGGGGTATTTTATTAGATGGATTTGTTATATTTATTTTACTTTGAGTCATGTTATTTTTTTTTTTTTATTTTTTTTTTTTTTTTACACAGTGATCACCACTTATCAAGGCCCGGAAGCCACTCAGGGATAAGGGTTATTGCAAGTACATTACGTTAGTGAGGAGATTTGATGAAGTGTTTACTTAAGAGGGCGGTTCATTAGGAATTTGTTAACATTAGACTTGAAGACATCCAAGTTGTAGTCCAGAGGGAAGCAGGCAGACGGAACAGAGTTCCACAGGCGTGCAGTTCTAAGAAAGAAGCTTTGTTCATGAAATCCGCGTTTTGATTTAGGCACAGATATAGAGTGGGGGAAATTTTTCACAGTGGATTCAGCTAGACGGGTGTTTTTCGTGAAAGACTGGCGAGGGGGACCAGGGATTGGAGTTCAGACGAGCACCTGCCATGAAAATAACGATAAAACAAGGACAGGCTCGCAACGTCTCTTCTGTGGGAGAGGGGTTGCAGGGTAGAGAAAAGGGCATCCCCCACTAAACCACGAAGTCTATTTTGTACTCTGTCAAGGCATGATAGGCTGTTTTTAGCAGCTTCTGCCCAGATATGGCAACAGTATTCCATCCTTGGCCGTACTTGGCTTTTATATAGATAGAGAATTGCATCAGTAGTGAGATATCTTCTGGAGCGGTAGAAGGATCCCACCATCTTTCCAGCGACCTTGGCAACAGACTTGATGTACGTGTTCCATTTCAGATCAGGAGTAAAGGTCAAACCCAGAAGCTTGTCAAAACACGGGGCCTCACCCAGACGAGAGCCATCCATCACAATTGATGCCAGATGGGGATCAGAGCGTTGATGATGTAAGGATAGGAGTTTGGTTTTGGATGCATTAAAGGTAACTAACCACACCTTCCCCCACTGAACCACGCGCTCGAGATCAGAGGAGAGAGAATCAGAGAGAGCTTCGTCATTTACAGCCTTTGATGTGTTGCCGTAGATGGTCGTGTCATCAGCATAGATGTCAACGAATGATTTAAGTATGTGTTTAGGGAGGTCATTGATGTAGATCAGGAAGAAAGTTGGGCCCAGGATTGACCCCTGAGGGACTCCAGCATTTATATTGCAGGCCTCCGATTTTTGTCCATCTACCACTACTCTTATGAGCCTATCGGAGAGAAATGATTTAATGATTGAGAAAACATTTCCAGTTATACCGTAGCTGGAAATCTTGTGAAGTAGACCCTTATGCCATACTTTGTCGAAGGCCTTTGATATGTCAAGAGCAATTGCCCTAGAAAGGAAGCCTTTGTCAAGAGATTCACTAATCCTGTGGAATATAACCGTCAGCACATCTGCGGTAGATCTTGCAGAGCGGAAACCATATTGTGTGTCACTAAGAAGGTTATTCCTGCTGAGGTGGTTGACTATTTCTCTATTTAATATTGATTCCAGCAACTTACTCATAACACAGAGAAGACTTATTGGTCTGTACTGAGAGGGAGATGACTTATCACCTGAATTCTTAAATACAGGGCAAACTGATGAGGTCTTCCAGGGGGTCGGAAAGCACTTCTCCTTAAGGCAGCGCTTAAATAGTTTCGTAAGTATGGGAGCAAGTTCTGGTTGAAGCTTTTTTAACACTATAATTGGGATGCCATCAGGGCCAGTTGCTTTACTGGAATCTAGGTTTTTTATTAGCTTGGCGACCTCATGCACGGATATTTGTATGTTACCTAGCTTGTTCTGTGTTATAGGAGGAAATATGGGGAGTTGATGGCCTTCGTCGCATAGGGTAGAATTAGCTGCAAAGTTCTTTGCAAATAGTTTGGCCTTGTCTGACGCTGACGAGATGACCTCTGGTCCATTGATAATGGTTGGGATAGAACGCACACTTCTGTGCAGGATCCTATTTGTTATTTGCCAAAACTGGTGGGAACCAAGCCGCTGATCAGCTACCTTGGATTTAACAGACTGGGCATATAGCTCTCTTGCATTTTTTATTACTCTTTTACAGTGGTTGCTGGCAGTCCTGAAAGCAGCTTTAGTCTCAGTGCATCTTTTACGTTGGTAGCTATGGAAAAAGTGATTTCTGTGCGCGATAGCAGCAGCACATTCTGGGGAGAACCATGGCTGGCTGTTAGGTTTTTGTTGGAATTTTTTAGATGGTATGAATTGGTCTATGCCTGCAATTAACCATTCGGTCAGATCTGATACTATAAATTACAGACTTTAAATGACTAGTGAGGGGGTTGCTTTGTTTGTATTTTATTTTCTTAGTATACCCGGAATTTCTGAAAGCATTATTAAAGAGTTTTCTTACAAGCCGAGAGTCTAGATATTATAATTGAAATGGAAAGTACTATCAATTATATAATTGAATTTAGGTGATTGGAAAATTTGTAAACATAGAAAAGCGTCAGGTTGGGTTTGTGGTAGGAGCTGTAAGATTCAGAGCTTAGGTTTTTGAATATAAAAAGAGAGAGAGACAAAGATAGAGAGAAAAGAGAGAGAGCATGGGTTTTAATATTTGGGTAGAAAGAGATGTGGTTTTGAGGCACATCCACCAAATGTTTACAAAAAATAATGTGCTCACATTATTCACTATGTTGTTTAGAATTTGCATAAGTTCATTAGTTCAGAAGTTTGCCATGCACATACACATTATTCATGCTCATGTGCAAGAGTACAGTTAAAATTTTATTACATAACATAACTCAAAATTTGATGTTGAGTAATTCTTTTCTCTAAATTATTTTGTATCTAGTTTTTTTTAATAAATATAAGCGGGAGGGAGTTGACGAGCATCCCTCCTAAATGTGTTCACAATAATAATATTACTCATTATGGTGCCTAAAATATATATTCTATAATTCATTAGGAATGGTTTATTAATTTTGGAGTGAATCATATATATATATATATATATATATATATAAACAAATTTACATGGTTGCGACACTGGACATACTAATGTTTTGGACAAATGGTCAGTTAAAACCAGAAGTCCTTGTCAGGTAACTTAATAAATGGTTGCTTTACATAGAAAAAACTAGTCCTCAAATGAAGAAAAAAGAAACGGTTCAATTTACTTAAAATAAAATATTATAAAATTAAAGAAAGTGAGAGAGGGGTCATACGACATATATACTCATTTGAGGACTGGTTTCTTTTGTGGAAAGAAATCATTTATTAGGTTGTCTGGCAAGAACTTTTGGTTTTAACCGACCATTTGTTCAAAACATTAGCATGTCCAGTGTAACGACCATATGAATTTATTTATATTAATAAAAATATATCTTTCTCTTCTTTTATTGAGCACTCTTAATAACCTCGTTAAGTTCATTAGTTATCGCTCTTGAATACTTTTAACCTGGTGTGTGTGTGTATATATATATATATATATATATATATATATATATATATATAGATAGATAGATATATATATGCAAGCATGAAAAGTAATATGGTTGAGATTAAGCTTAGAAAAATAAAAGGACTAGTTGTTAAAACTGGAAAAAAAAGAGCCACATATTCTAGTAAAACTATAAATTTATAACTTAAAATATTGCAGTATTAATTAAGAATTTATATATAATGTTAAATTGAATATAAAAAAAAATTCTTACTGCTACAATATTTTAAGTTATAAATTTATTATATTTTTTACTAGAATATCTTGTCTTTTTCAGTTTTAACAACTAGTTCTTTATAATCATAAATTCCTTGAAATTTATTTTAGTATTTGATTAAAAAATCATTCTGAATAGAAATAAGAAATATCAAGAACATATTTATCTGTTTAATTAATTTTTTAAAAAACGAAGAATTCCATTTCAGTCTAATTTTTTGCTCCCATAAACATACACAGAAGTAATGAACGGCTATATTGTGATCAAGTATATATATATATATATATATATATATATATATATATATATATATATATATACAAGCAAAATTACCCGTCGTTAACTGGGTTCAAAATCAGCCTACAGAAAATGGACTCTGATTTATGAAAGTATGATATGTTATGAAAAGGAAGGGTTGTAAAGAGATAGCTTCGAATTTGGGGGTATCAAAACCAAAGCAAAATATGATGAAAGTAAAAATAAAATAGATAAACCCCATAATTTATGATACCATACTTGTTCACACTGAAACACTTATCACAATATTCTGTGGATCTATATAAAAAAAACCTTGTTAAACTTTGTGACATATTTCCATTCTATGGAGGTAATGTGCGAACGAACACACCATAATTTTATTATACCATCTCTATTTAAGTTAAAACATACTTATCAAAGTATTCTTATGTACATCTATATCAAAAACACTTGTAAACGTTTATTTAAATTTTTAAATTTTTTATTTCCATACTTTGTCGACCAGGTGCGAACACAGACCCCACAATTTTAATGAACCACTGTTCTGCCAGATCAAACATACCCATTCCTGTGTCTCGATACACCTTCAATCATTATATGTAATCAGTTTTTTAAAATAGTCAACCATATAGGAGCCTATTTGTGACCAGACACACACAGCTTTATATTATTGATGTATATATAATCGATTTTGATTCAGAATAATTCTTTACTTGAAGATTCCTAATAATTTAATGAAAATGATGTTCAAAAATTATTTATGCAGTTGTCTGCTTTCAATACCCCCACCCAAATTATCTCTCAATGTTATCTCCCTTTCACTCTTTCATTCTCTATTTCACTTTTTACCTCTCTCTCGCTATATGATTTCTCTCTTCCTCTCCCATTTCTCCTTACTTCCTCTTTCTTTCATTTAATGTTTTTCCTCAAGTTGTTAAGGACGTGGTAAAACTTTAATAAAAGGTTACCCTTTCCTTTTCTCCTGCTCAATCGCAGACACCAACATAAACGACACTCAAAATACCTCTCTGCCTTTAGCATTATAATCAGAGAAAATAAACAACCCTCTCTATATTATTGTTGTTACTTAACACAATAAAAAACCCTAAAGTCTTGTTTTTTTTATATTTATAAATTATTTCTATATACAAAAGCTATTTATTATAATTAAATAAGATAATACACACATTATAGAAATTGTAACTCTTTTATATTAATATATTAAAATATTGTGTATTTATGAAAAAAAACATTGAAAGCTGGAAATAAAATGTCAATGTTGTAAAAGTTGCTACGGTAACCAACAGTCAATCAAAAGAAATCGTCTCTATAAAACGTCAATGGTGAAAAAGTTGCTATGGTAACCAACAACCAATCAGAAGAAACTGTCTCTCACGTTCCTTACATATTCTGAGAATTTTTGAACACCAATAATTATAACTTTTGTCTTAATGAACGAAAATTGAAAATTTTTTTTTTTTTTTCAAAATATAAGTGAGAATGTAATCTATGAAGTGTAAAAATTGTATGGAATTTGGTCGCAAAATGAGGGAGCGGTGAAGCTTTAAAGCAGTTCTAAAAGAGTAAAACTAACACTTAATCATGCATTCAAATACTACCGTGTTTGAATGATATATATACTAAACTTTTATTTGATAGACATTTTAAGTGTGCATATTATTTGGACATATCAATATAAATTTGTATAAATTTTGAAAAGTGTTATTTTGAATGAAAAGGAGCAGAAAAATAATGTAGTAATTTAATTATGGATTTAAACACAAAAGTTGTCATGTCAGTAAAAAGAGTTTTCATCAATAATACAAACAATAGTTTTGCCACAGAGCTACACATCTCCGCCGCTCCTTCTCTCTAATATGGTGTCAGTTGTACTGTATCTATAATAGCAATACCAAATAAGTTAATGAATCAGTATGTGACTGATATTTGAGCGTCACATAAGAGAATGGAAAGAAAGTAAATTTACAACAAATTTTGGCTATGGAATGTCAACATTTTCAACAAGAAATTAACATTACTTTCAGAAAGAGAAAGAATTCTAATAAGATATTTTATGAAACCTTTTGAAAGTAGATACATTGTAGTATTTAAGAAGACCCTGTTTAGACACACAAAAAATACCCGTCCCAGGATAGGTAAAATTAATCCCTCCAAACAGAACAGTTTTGTATGCCCACTTACAAAAATTAAAACCAACATATAATACTATTATATCTAGAATCCTCATTCCAATTTTGATCAAAATCCATTACATGATATGGAGTTTAAAAAATGTCTCAAAATCAAAGAGTCTTAAACAGAAATTAAAATTTTAAAAATCTTGCTAAATAATGTATAATGACTATAGATCAAATTTAATGCAAATCTGAAATATCTTATTTTTAGATAGGCCGTATCTAAAGTTTCAAAAAAGGCTTCCATCCCCTTTCCACACTCTTTGCTAAACTAAAAGTAAATATAACACACATTATGACTTATGACTAGAAGCTGTATCCCTAAATTCATGAGAAATCAATTAGTTTAAGAGTGAATCTTATATAAATAAACATATACCTCACTTTATATAAATAGCGATTATACATCTACACACATGCATTTATATTTGCAGTGTATACAACAGTATAAAAACAAAACACATAATTCAGGATGCAAACCAATACAATCTTCCTAATTGCCAGGAAGTGATTTAACCACTCGACCACCGAGGTAGGCAGTTAAAAATAAATCAAATAATGTGAAAGTCTTAAAAATTTGCTAACAGTTTGCAGGGCTTTACGTTGCGAATGGAATAGTCATATTTATGAGCGAATTTTCAAAGTGTACACTAGAAGTAATAGAACACTTATCTTTTGGCGATTGTGTTCTTTTTTCACAGACAATCTTCCAAAATCTAATTATTGAGTGAAAAATGTCTTTTCAAACTTTATTTATTTAAATAAACAAGTCAGATTATTTAAACAATAAAATTTTTCATAGAACAAAATATTCTTCTTTTATTTTTTTAACAAAGACGGTTTAAAAAAAACAAAAATACATCCAAAGAAATGTGAATGTTTATACGTTCAAGTCTCAACATAAAATTCGGTGCATATTTAGAATTACATTTATTTACAGAAAAAAAAAAAAAGAAAATCTTAATGATGTACATACTTGTCACAAAACGAATATGCTATATTCCAAAAATCATGTGGGTTTAGTTAGTAACTTTTCTATTTGGTTAGTAAACGAAATATTTAGTTGTCAAAGCTAAACTAAAGATAAATTTTCCTGAATAGCCCTGGTTTGACGTACAATTTTGTTTTTGTACTAATGAGTCACTACTTATCAAGACTCAAACGTCATTCGATGATAAAGGTTAATGAGTTTGTCAGGTAGATGGTAATAACACATCTTGAGGATTGGAGACATTGATTGGAACTGGGTAGAATTTCATTATTTAAGAGGTTGGCCCAATGAGAATTTTAACATTGAACTTGAAAACAACCATGTTGAAGTCAGCTGGGATGCAGTACTGTGGTACTGTGTTCCACAGATAGGAAGTTTTTCATTTTGATTGTGGAACACAGAAAGAAAGAAAAATTAATTACAATGGTTTTTCTTGGGAATATTTTACAGGGAGGAGGAGAGGTAATCAGAAATTGAAGCTCAGTCAAGCACCTACCATGAAAATAATGGTAGAGTAGAGAAAGACTAGCAACATCTCTTCTATGAGAAAGAGGACATAATGAAGAGAACAGAACCTCTTCCCACTAGATTTCGAAGTAAACTTTGTACTTTATCAAGACAGGAACAAGTGTTCTGAGTGGCACCTCCTCAGATATAACAACGGTACTCTATCCAAGGAGTACAATTATCTAATCATTATGTAAGCGGGGGGGGGGGTCATAAAGGAGAGTACCATTAATTACAATTTGAACAAAGTGAGGATCCGAATGTTGGTGGTGAATGAAGGGAGGCTTGGTTTTAGATGTATTAAAAGTAACTATTTACTATGCCTCCCCACGGGACAGAGTTAGACACCAGGGTCGTTTTTTAACGTGGAGAAAAGGTACAAAAATAAAAATTGTCTCATTCGTGAAGGATTTCTCCTCTACCGTAAGAGAACAAGAAATAGAAGAGCAGCATCTGAAGAACAGATACTACACTTTGATCTTGTTTATATATTTTATTGATTGAAAAAACATTGAACATACAAAAAGCACAAAAAGTAACCCGACATTTTTTTCTACCATTGCATTACATCCTCAAGTTCGGGAGAGAAACAATCAAAAAGTATTGATCATTAATGCTCTTTGAAATGCTGCCATAGATGATGTCGTCTGCAGAGATGTTAAAGAAATCAATCAGCCGACCCAATATGGCCCACTGATCTATCCTACAAATCTCATCCTACAAATAGAGGGAAAACTTTTTATATTCCTTTTGAAGTGAAAATATTTTAAAATTTTAAATTCGGGAGAGACAACATCACAGATATACTCTCGGTAAATATGATCAACCCTATGGATTTTCTCCTGTTCAAGTTACCGCAATAGATCAGTATACACATCTGCTTTTAACTTTGTCGGATCTGTGTTTGAGCTGGATCATTCAAGGTTGTGCATGGAATTTTTTGAGTTAATTTACTTTCCCAAGCAATCCCAGGAAACGGGTCTGCTAGTTAGTCGCCAATCTGATAGGCCCTGAACTGGCATCTAAGCTTCAGCCTCTGTCCCATCAACGAAACGTTGCATTCCTCTGCCTGTTCTACAAGTATTTTAGTAGTGAATGCTCTGATGAACTGCAGACACTTGTGCCCCCACGACGTAGACACCCTCAACAAACCCGACAGGCAGCTAAATCCCACCCCCACACAGTAGAGATCCCTAGATGTAAAAGATCTTTCTACTCCAGTAGTTTCTTCCCCAGAACCGCTAGACTCTGGAATTCCATTCCAGGTCCCTACTTTGCTAACTGTACTGATATGCAGAAGTTCAAGTGTAACGTGAACTGACATCTTGCTGCCTAAATCCCAACATAGTGCCCCAGTAGTTGCTGCCCCTGATAGTAGCCCCCTACACCAAAGTGGCAATGTGCCTTGTTTGGGGTGAAAATGTAATAAAAAAAAAAAAAATGTAAAAAAATTTATAAATTGAAGATTTAAAAAGAACAATTTTTAATGTATTGTTGCGATTAATAATATTTTTACCAAAATATATATATATATATATATATATATATATATATATATATATATATATATATATATATAATAATAATAGAAAGCTGAATGTGTGTGTGGTCACGAATAGGCTCCTATATGGTTGACTATTTTAAAAAACTGATTACATATAATGATAGAAGATTTATCGAGACACAGGAATGGGTATGTTTGATCTGGCAGAACAGTGGTTCATTAAAATTGTGGGGTCTGCGTTAGCACCTGGTCAACAAAGTATGGAAATAAAAAATTTAAGAATTTAAAAAAAACGTTAACAAGTGTTTTTGATATAGATGTTCATAAGAATACTTTGATAAGTATGTTTTAACTTAAATACGGATGGTATAATAAAATTGTGAGGTCTGCGTTCGCGCCTGGCCTCCATAGAATGAAAATAGGCACGAACTTTAATAAAGACTTTTCATATGTATCTGCGTAAGTATACTTTGATAATTATGTTTCAGTTTGAAGAAATATGGTACAATAAAATTATGGGGTGTTCGTTCGCATTTGACCTCCATAGAATGGAAATATGTCACAAAGTTTAACAAGGTTCTTTAATATAGATCCACAGAATATTGTGATAAGTGTTTCAGTGTGAACAGGTATGGTATAATAAATTATGGGTTTATCTATTTTATTTTTACTTTCATCATATTTTACTTTGGTTTTGATACCCCAAAATTCCACCCAAATTTACAACCCTTCCTTTTCATAACCTATCATCTATATATATATAAAATATAAAAGCGAAAATGTATGTATGTATGTGTGTATCTGTGTATGTTTATGTGTCTGCTAAAAACTTTCGACAGACACGACGAAAATTCACAAACTCGGTACCATATTGAAGCTCCATCCTTTGCTCGAAAAAATATCGAAAAATTGGCCAAAAACGTTCGTTTTTTTCAACCCAAAATCGGTCAACAAAAACGGTCTTCTTGTGATGACGAGCGTCAGATGACGTCATGACCTGATTTACTTTAAATAGTTGAAAAACTGAACAAATTTCATGTATGTCGCATTAGGTCAGTTGATTAGCGCGTTGGTTTATTATTTAAACATTTTGGGTTCGAATCGTGGTGTGAAATGTCTTCTTTTTTTTTTTTCGATTTTTTAAATTTAAATATTGAACCGGTGTTATTTAAGCCATTTTTCACGTAACGTTCGTTTTTATGTTCTTTTTTTTTTTACTTCGCTTATCCACCCCCGACCACACACCCAAAAACATTTTTAAATTTTTTATATCGAAACAGGCTTATTTAAGCGATTTCTTTTTTTGTTTTTTCGATTTTTACATTTATAACATCGTTTCTTTGCCTTACGTTAGATTTTTTTTTTTGATGTTTTGATTACCCCCCCTCGCTTAAGTTTTAACGTTTTCTTTTTTTTACTTCGTTTATAACAAACAAACCTGGTCATTGACCTCATTCTACGATTTCCATGCCCGCACCTGTCAATTTGGTTCTTACTTAAATAAATTCAAACATCTTCCAGTAACTCATTCTGGTTGCCCGATTTTATTTTCAAACTTCGCCTCAGGACTTTGGGTTCAATCCCCTCCCCCCGGTTTCTTTTTTATTTAACACCACACACACCTCCAAACACCCGGGCAACGGTGGGTACCCCCGCTAGTACTTTCATAAATCAGAGTCCATTTTCTGTAGGCTGTTTTTGAACCCAGTCAATGACGGGTACTTTTGCTAGTATATATATATATATATATATATATATATATATATATGGTGGAACCTTCCATCAATTTCAATGTAAGAGCTCAACTAAGTTGTTCAGAAATCTACACATATGATGTTTAAAGTGGTGAAGGCTTCTGCAGAACCAACCACACTTTTTGGCACAACTGCTCACTTTGTTGGGGCAATGGCTGCCACAAGAAAGAGCAGACAGCAGAGCTCAGGTTTTACATCAGAGTTTTTCCTTCTTTCATACGGCATAATAATGTTTACACAATACTCGCCAGATCACAACAGACAAACCTGGCCAGTACTAGATTGGTGATCATTTAAGAAGGCTAGGTTCTTTACGTATTGCAGTAAGACGTAGAAATTGCCAGGTTTGTATCTGGAAGTGCATTTAATTCACTGGAAGAGATGCACCTGCAGTTTTCGTTAAGACACACACACACATATATATATATCACACACACACACATACTAGCTGGACGCCCAGTGTTGCCCAGTCGTACAACACGCTTAAACATGATATTTTAATTTATGCAGATTGCATATGTATTATTATAGAATCAATTCTCTACTGTGTATTATATATTATGAAGAATAATTTGCCCATTTTTTTGGCAAATTAGTCAATTTGCCAAAAAAATGTTTAAAAATAAAAAGATAACAATGATAATGTCGTTCATCAAATTCCGTCTGTTGTTTTACAATATCACGTCAGCTGATGAATGCTCTGGAAAAGTTACTTCTGATTAATGTTTAGTTTTAAAATATGCAAAAGAAAAAATGATTTGCGGTGATTTTAAATGGTATGTCTACTTACATTGTAAATTAAACTCATTAATAAGAAAAAAAATTAAATAAAATGGTGAGGTACACCCGTACTTGAACATGGGATCATTCGATTTGTGGTCAAATGCTCTATCATTAAGCTAAACCTCCAGATATCGATAATTCTGTTGTTTTTTTTAAGGAGAAATACTTTGCTAAGATTTTATTATCTCCCTTGCCAGTGTAACATACAAATTTCCTTGTAAAAATTCTTTTTTAACTATAAGAAAAAACATTTTAAGATCGGATTTTTTCGATTTTTGATACTTATTGGACGAATGTCTGTACAAAACATATCTAAGAACACTGCCAGACATAAATTAGCTTGGTGTGAAATTTGCAAAAGATAGGCTCAGTCGTTTGGGAACCTATAAGGAAGGAACTCACACACACAAAGTGACTTTATATATATATATATATATATATATATATATATATATATATATATATATATATATATATAAAGCTTAGTGAGTTAGAATAAGAGAGTAAGTTCAATTCTATAAGAGGAGACTTATCGGGATAATATAAAGCTCAACAAGTTTCATTGGAGCTTATACAGGAAAACAATAAGAATGGAAAATGAAGTAAAAAAAACTATATATTGTTAAATATAGAATGGTTCATTTATTCAGTAGACGCCCCAAGGAATCAGTTTTGTTCAATCCTGCTTAGAATACACCCTTTCACCTTAAGTCATCATTTTATATTCCTCCTAAAATTATACATCGTCTCAAAGTGCTGTTGTCTTATCGGTTGCATCTGTCAATAAATGCCCCAACATAGATAATAGGCATCTTACATACCGACAAAATAGAATTGCAAACCATCCACACTATACCCCCCCAAGCCTTAGAACATATACTACATACATTTAAGACTATGATAGAGACCCAATACACCTTTTCCCATTACATTCTATATAATACGCTCCTCTTTTATCTTAGAATTCGATATAGATCCCCCCAACATCATCTATAATTTTATTGATTTATTTCATTCCTGATCAATCCCATGCTAGATGTCGCATCCCCACTATGTTACCTAGCATCTTCTCTACTCTTCTGATCAGAAGCATTAGACTTCGAAATGCCTTGGCATAAAGAGTCCCCTCTATCCCCCAACTAAATGTGTGTATACCCTTATTGAATAAATGAACCATTCCATATTTAACAATATATAGTTTTTGTGACTTCATTTTCCATTCTTATTGTTTTTCTATACACACACACACATATATATATATATATATATATATATATATATATATATATATATACATACATATCCATCTATTATCCATATTTATTCTATGTTCACTCTTTTTTCGTCATGCCTGCATAAGATTTTCTTCTGAAAGAAAGGAAACCTATGAATATTTCTGAAAAATCTAACCGTCCAAAAAAATTGTTAAAATTTCCACAAAAAATAAAAAATAAGGATTCTTAAATGCATTTCTGCAAGAAAAGTTTTTCCTGCAAATTTCATGAAAATTGATTAGTTATCAAAAGAAACTAAATTCTGTAAACATTTCATGAAAATATCACGCTTAACTGACTTTTGTACCCAATTAAACCAGAAAATGGCAAATTCTCCAAAGATTTCATCGAAATATCACCTTAACAAACAAAGCAGAAAACGAAAAATTCAGGAACAAATTTGGATACAATAAATTAAAACAAAAAATGAAATTGGAAAAACAATTATGCAAGAATAAAAAGAGAAAAACATAAAAAGGAGTTTTAAAAAATATTCTTTTATCAGTCAAAATCATTACAGACACAACGTACAAAACAATTGAAAATGGAAATAAAAGACGAATTTCGATCAACCAAGCACATCTTATAGTTTGAATTTTCTTATTAAATATACTCTTTTTTAATTACGGTTGAGTCAAAGAAGCTAAATAAAGATATTTTTTTAAATGTCCGAATTTTAAAAGTCTATAAATGATGAAATGAATTTACAAAGAAAAAAATATACATCCTGAAAATAGCAATAAAGGAATAACCAAAAATGTGTAAACTATAGACATTATGCAAAGGAACTAAATTAAAAATGTTGAGAATAAAAAAAAATCAGTTAAAAAAAATTATAAACTTGCAATATAAAATAATTTTGAAACAAGTAAAATTGGTGTTTTTACATGAAAGAAAACCATTGTTAAAAATATCCAAAATAAGAAAATGGGTCAGTAAATCACATGGGTTAGGCTAATAACTTTTCTATTTGGTTAGTAAATAAAAATACTTAGTAGTTAAAAGTCAGCTAAAGACAAATTTTACCGTAGAACCCTGTAGATATAAAATAACATTTGGATTAGAGAAGTTTTAAAATAAACAATAAGAAAATATCTAAAACTGGAAAGTCTTTAAGAAAAAGAGAAAAGTCAGGAGAGATTGTTGCCATTCAACATGTGTTACTAACATTACTCAAACAGAATATGATGGTAGTGATGATGGTTTAGCAATATGTTTGACTAAAACTGTTTCCGTCAAATCTTCTGAAACAAAAGTTCCCCATTGTGGCAGAATATTTTACTGGTCATGTTGGAAAGTCCTTTAGTGATTCTGAGGATGTACATTGTACATATGGTGATATAGTATACTGTAGCATTACCAGGGCAATGCCAAATGACCTAAGAAATTATTATTATTAATTGTTATCGAAGTCTAGATGGTGAATGTGAAAAATACAATAAGGGGATAATGTTTAGAATAGAAAAATATTTATGTTGAATATTTTAAAATAAATATAGGAAGGTTAACTTGATGGCAATAGAATTTTTAGTTAAACAAAGTTAAAAATTTTAGCTGACAAAAATAATAACCAATGAGTACATGACAAAACATCAGGTGATTTGATTCTTAGACTACGTGTATACGTAATTACAAAGGGAGTTGCTAGTTTTTTTTTTTTTATAAGTGTATAATAACTAACTATTAACTATTTAATTACAAAAACCACTTACATGATTTTTTATTAGAAAAAAATCTACAATTTTAAAAGGTCTTATGTTCAATCTCTATGGATCAAATTCAATGAAAATCTGAAATATTTGAATGTTCTAATGGACAGTTGTGTTAATATTATGTCCCCTTAAAATCTTTTAAAATAATCCAAAGAAACTGAAATCTGAAGAATTTTTATAAATTGATGTCTAATACATAATTCAAATTTCACAAAAATTGAACGCATCTGAATTTTCACAAATCCCCTCCCCATCATTTTTACAAAACTAAACTATAACGCACATAAACAACCTTTTTCAAAATTCGTAATGTTCAGTAATCAGTTTAGGAAAATATCCTATACATACAAATACAGAAACATATACACATACCTAACTTTATAGAAATAGAGATATGCCAAAAAATATAGAAAAAGCAATATTTATGCTACATAGCACTACTGCTGTTTTAGTATTGTTCTAAAACTATGAGAGCCCAAAAGTGTAATAAAAAAAAAATGAAATTATTTTCTTTATGAACATGTATCTTAACAGGTGTCATTTCTCTGTTGTGTGAAAACAAGGTACTACTACAACACACTACATTAAATTACCATTTGCTGACCAACTCAAATGTGGATACACTCATGATAATAAAATTTAGTAGCAAAACACATACATACAAATTTTGTGCTGCAATATTTTTTATATAATATAAGGGTATGCTTAAAGAAACTTGGAAGGTTCTACTTATAGACACTGGTGATAGGCACTGACCAATCAAATGTTCTGTTAGCAACCAATCAGAAAGCGGAATCGCTCCATATAAATATTGGATCTTTTAGAATTCCTGCAAATAATTTTTTTTGTGCATACGAGAAAGATATTTGCTCTTTGTTTGCAAAGTTTTAAAGTTCAAGACTTGTACAGATCAGCTACCCACCCAAAACTCTTTTTCATCTCTAGGACTTATACAGATTAGCTACCCATCGGAAACTATTTTGAAATTAAATATGCTTTTCAATTCAAAAACATTAGATCAGTGCTTACCTACACCGAAGAATTCATCAATTTATCGTCTGTCCTATTTGTGAGTGGCGATTACATGTACAGATGTCACTAGCACAGTGACATAATTACATTTTGCAACATATCCTGTCCATTAACCTAGAAATGTTTGTTTCTAATTACTAACAATAAAAGGACCTCTCTTTTTTGTGTGTACGTATTTAACGTTGATATTAGATCATCTATTTATGCAGATCAGTTACAAAATGATTAAACTCAATATTTCTTAAATAAATACCACGGTAACATTTATTGGGTGGGTTTCTATCACGATTTTGATTTATTTCTTATTTTGAAATGATTGTCAAGACTTCAAAAATGTGAAGAGACATTGCGGCCATTTTTTTTTTTTTTTTTTCTTGTTCTTTGGTAGCGTTCAAAATTACTTGTTTTTCGAACTGAATAGACATTTTACATTAAATAAAAACAATAAAAACTTATCCAGTTGGGTAGAAAAGTAACTTATCTTGCCTTTGATAACATATATATATATATATATATATATATATATATATATATATATATATATATATATATATATATATATAACTTTTTCTTACTTCTGTGAATTGTAAAACAAACCCTAAAGTGTATTTGTTTGTTTTTTGTTTTTTTTTAATAATTTATATTACGCACAAAAAATGTAATTAAAAAGCTTCCATTTAACAATAAATTAATAAATCTGGAAAACTGAAACTCACTAGAAGTTATATTACGAATGAAGATTAATATCAGGAACCGAATCAAACAGGACACTGTTTGCTGTTAACTTTGAGTTACTTACTCATTTGGTTTATCATTTATGGTTTAAAAAAAAAAAAAGTTCAGCTCAAATTTTGTAGAAGTACAAAAATTGTGAAACAAAACACAAAATAAACAAAGAAATAACAGTGCTTGTACAAAGAAAGACGACAGATCAAACAAGGGAGATAAATCGTGAAGCAAGGGAGTTTTTTGTTTATTAAATTGCTAGGTGAAATTAATTAAAATGTGAATAATTTCCAGTGCTATTTTCGTAAAATGTAAATTTTAAAAAGCCGGTGCTTTTTATGATACAGTCGACAGATGAATTTTTCTTTTTAAATATGCCGTTTTAAGCAAAAACAATATTACGTACTTTAATTGTCACGTCGAAAATAGTAATATAAGACGACAGATCAAACAATGGGGATAAATCGTGAAACGAGGGAGGTTTGTACTTGTTAAAATACAGTCGACAAATCGAATTTTTTGTCGTTGTAAGCAAAAAACAATATTACGTACTTAATTGGGTAATATCCAAGATCAGTGCTCGAAAAAAAATCAAGCTAGCGGAAATTGATACGGTTGATTAAGGTAACCGAACGGGACGGAAAACGAAACAATTACATTTATTTAAAGCAAATTTACTTTAGTTTTAACACTTTTTGTGTTCTTACGAAACAAAAAGAAAGAAATAAAAGAAAAAACACTTCTTGTATTATCAAATAACAAAGCAATTATTTTATTCAGAAAAATTAATTTAGTTTTGACACTTGTGTTATTATGAAAATTTCTTTAGAATAGTTTTTATTTTTTTTAAGTAAAATATATTAAATATTTTTACACTTATTGTGTTATCACTTCTATAATTACTTTAGGTTTAACACTTGTGTTATTATGAAACAACAACAAAAAAGAAACTACTTTTGTATTATCAAATATTAAATTATTACAGAAAATAATTTATTAGATTATTTTGCACACTTCTTGTGTTATAACGAAACAAAATATTTTATCAAAAGTTTCCTTAAATGAATAACTGAAACGTCAAACGATGCAGCAAAGCATCTCGCTGAATTATTTTGGTCCATTCTTTCTCGCCACATGAATGTTTTATTATTTAGTAATACAAGAAGTGTTTTCTTTTTTCTTTTTGTTTCGTAACTAGAAGTGTTAAAAGAAAACTAAAGTAATTTTTTGAAATAAATATATGGTTTCGTTTTCCTGTCTCCGTTCCATTCGGTTGCCTTACACAATCAACCGTATCCACTTCCAGTAGCTTGATTTTTTTCCCGAGCACCGATCTTGGAGATTACCCTTAATTGTCCTGTTGAAAATAGTAATACATCCAAAAATTGCGAAAAATCATCGAAGAAAGTTATTTATAGTTTAAAAGTAATTTTTACAGAAAATTGAGTAAAATCGCATTTTTCTTAAATGTTATGGAGTTTGAACTTTTCACTGTCTACTAAGTAGACAGTGAAAAGTTCACACGCAGGGGACACAACCCGAAATGAATATGTTGAATAACTTGTTTATGGCTGCAATATTTGTTGTCTAAATCGAGACTTTTTTTTTTTTTTTTTTACTAAAAACACAATAGCAATTGTTTTACTTGAATTTTCGTAATTTTTTTATATGTTACGATTTTCGACATGACAATTAAGTACGTAATATTGTTTTTGCTTAAAATGACATATTTAAAAAATCGATTTGTCGACTATATCTTAACAAGCATCTTTTTTATTATTATTAAACTGTTGGTGAACACCCTCCCCCATGTTAAGAATGGCTTTGTAAATAATAAAGTTATAATTTCAACGCAGTCGCATTACAATAAGTGCATAAGTACCAATTTAGTTAAAGAAATTAATTAAAATTTGAATAAAATTCAGTTCTGTTTCCGTAAATTTAAATAAAAAATATGGTCAATATAGCCTGGTTGTCCTACTGAAGACTTACTTGCAAAGAGTTGCTGTTTAGAGGTATTAACACCAACCTGCCAATGTTAAGAGCGGCTTTCAGAATAAACATCCTCATCCTCCCGATGTTAAGAACCGCTTTCGGAATAAACATCTTCCAACCTCCTAATGTTAAGAACGGCTTCCGGAATAAACATCGCCAAACTTCCCATTGTTAAGAATGGCTTTCGGAATAAACATCCTCAACCTACCTATGTTAAGAACGGCTTTCGGAATAAACACCTCCAACATCCCCATGTTAAGAACGGCTTTCGGAATAAACACCCTTTTACAAGTAAGTCTTCAGTGGGACAACCAGATCACATTTTTTTTTTAAGTAATTTGATTAAATAACGAACAATAAGCAAAAAATAAAAGTAATCTAAAATATGCTAATAATCAATCTGAGTTATCTCCCTTGTTTCTGCAATATATTCGTAGAAAATCTGTTTGTCGTCTTTTTTTCTTTTATATCCCAGTACCGAAATGGCTTCCGGGTTCTTTAAATTGAATATTTATCGGCGTTTAAAACATTTTGAAAAATAAATTTAGCAAAATAAATTCAAAATTAAAAAGTTGAACATCTTTTGGTTGCATTTTATCGAATCAGCTAATAAAAACACAGGACGTTTATTTATTATTTTTGTTGTTGTTGTTGTTGTTGTTGATTACGAAATTAAAAATAAACATCGAAAATGTTTGAAACAATGAAGTCACCTACCATTTTTATAAACGTTATTTGTTAGTTTCTTTCTGTTTTTTTTTTTGTTTTTTTTTTTTCGATGAACGCCGAAACAAAACTAAAAAGGTAGATTGTTGGGAAAGATATTCAGAATTAGAGAGAAAAAAAAGATGTTCAAGTGTTATTATGATGGCAATAAAGTTAGGAATTACTTTGTTGAGATATAAGTTGTTTTGTTATTTTTACGGTGTTACACTGTTACACTTACCTATGGTAACGATCAACTTGTTGTTTGTGGAGTCACAGTGTTTTCTTTTCTTTCTTTTTGTTTTGCAGTATGTTACGCCCCCACCCTCCTCTCGATCTCTACTTACCTACCTCTATTCAATCGCTTTTTAAAATTGATACAGAGCTTTAGAGAGAGAGGGAAAGGAGGGGGAGAAGAGATATCAAGAAAAAGAAGGGAGAAAAAGAAAAGGTAACAGCAAACAGAGACGAAAAGAAGAAAGGGAGAGGGAGCAGTAAGAGAGAAAAGGGTAGAAGAGGGGCGACCAGAAAGAGAGAAAACGGGAGAAGAGTGGGGGGGCAGAAAGAGAAAAAAAGGGGAGCAGAAAGAGAGAAACGAGAAAAGAGGGAGAGAAAGGAAAAAAGAAGGGAGTATGAAGGAGAGAGGTAGAGGAGAAAAAAGATAAAGGAAGAAGAAAGAGAGAGAAGGATGAGAGTGGGAGATAAAAAAGAAAAGGGGGAGGAAAGAACTAGAGTTAAATAACTTTTTATAAAATAAAAATAACTTTTTTTTAAAATAAAAACGGAGTAACATTTCAGTCGAGTTACAAAAACAAAACAAAAAATAGGAAACAAATAACTAAATGCACTGATTTAATTTTTTACGCACACATATTTAAATATTTTCTACGTGCATAACATATTTATTTAAATATTTTCTACGTGCATAACATATTTAAATATATATATTTACACACACACACACACTTTTAACGACCCTTTCGCAGATTTCTGTTTTACTAGTGGTACCTGTGGAAATTCCACAGCGGCATCTTTCATGTGTAATATATTGCTGCTGGACGTTCTGTGGACGCTCATCGTGAATGAAAACCTCGCGATATTATTGTAGCCCTTTTTCGTTAAAACTGTAAAAGTATTTATTTAAGTGATCTGGTTAATGTGGTGTCAGAATATATCTAGTTATCACGGTTTATCTCCAATATCCAGTAATATCCCATCAAAGCGTATGGTGGTTATATAAGAAAATAAAGCTGTGTACGCATTATAAATGTTTCTTTTCTGTGCCTTATGTTATACATTAGTACATTAGGGGTCATTTCGAGTTAAAAGTTTATTTACTGCACCCATCTGAACTAGAGAAAATCGTGATTTAAATGTGTATGCCTCGTGTAAATAACTAACGATAAATATGTAATATGGCCGACGTTCAGAAGAATTTTTTAAGTCATCAAAAGCAGTGTAGATAGAACTCATTAAGTTTAGTTGTTGAATGTTTTCATACATTTTCATACACTTTTTCTATAATTTAATAGAATATTTGTCTCTGGTCCTATAATTTTGATCATGTGTAAAAAGCTTAATTTGATAAAAATGTAAGTTTTAAAAATAAATCTTTGAAATGGAGCTTTTTGTTTCCATAACCTTTTAGATTGTAGTATTGGTAACCTTAAGTTGGAAGAGGTTAAAATCTATCCTTATAAAAAAGGTTTCTTTTTAAAGACTTAAGTGGTCTAAAATTCTTGATCAGCTATATATATATATATATATATATATATATATATATATATATATATATATATATATATATATATATATATATATATGTGTGTGTGTGTGTGTGTGTGTGTACAGCTGTTTGTATATATATATATATATATATATATATATATATATATATATATATATATATATATATATATATATATATATGTGTGTGTGTGTGTGTGTGTGTACAGCTGTTTGTATATATATATATATATATATATATATATATATATATATATATATATAGAGAGAGAGAGAGAGAGAGAGAGAGAGAGAGAGAGAGAGAGAGAGATCTGGGGTCTCCTAGCCAGCATTGGCAAACCAATGGTAAAAAAGTGTAAAAAAATAATCTAACAATTTCAAAGTGTAGGCATCAAGTAAAGTGGACATTAAAGGAATTAGTGGATTCAAAAGTTTTCACACCTCTATACAAAAACACTTTTGGTGACATTTCTTCTTTGGTTTCAGTTTATGTGTCTGTAAGGGGAAATACAAGGCAATAAATCCCAGCGTAATAGATTTCTTACTGAAAACCGCGGTTTTCAGTAAGAAATCTATTACGCTGCCAATCCATATTTTTTAAGCAACTAAGAACTCAAACCGTTGTTCCTCGTATATTCCCCTGTGGACGTATCTGCAGCGGTGTTAAGTAGTCGCGGGCGGAGTATGAATCGAATAGAGAGAAAAGATTTTACAACTTCCATTTATTCTAACCGATTGTGGCAGTGAACTCTCACCGGAAATATATAGAAATGTACGAATATCAAGGAACTGTAAGGGTAGTAGGCCTATAGCACACCTCAGATCCTGTGCTGAAGTGTGGGGGCATTGCATTTGAATGTAATGCGGTGATTTTTAATCCTATTAAGGTCAAACTCACACGGGAAAAAATGAGTTCATTTTATTTATATAGAGAAGAAGAGATAAAACAGGATTGTTGAATGTTATTCTTTCGATTACTTTCGATTTTGGGGGTGTAATTAAAAAAAAAAAAAATTGAAACGGAAAGAAATTTAAAATTCCGTTCGATTTTTAAAATAACCGTAAAACAGAGCGTTCTCCGCAAGTTCTACCGAAAGAGCGAAGAAGTAAAAAGGGAACGACAAAATATATCAATAGGTAAGAAAAAGAGAAAAAAAAAAATTAAGTGCGTCTTGAGAACTGCGACAAAACCGGACCCCCCTCCCGTCCCTCAAAATATAGTTAAAAAAAAAATTAAGCTCTAGTGAGGACATTCTTGATAAGAGGACCTGCAAGTTTGTAGAAAAAAACAGACAATAAATTGGAGGAGCGGGAGGATGTTCCTCAATCAAGTTATGGAAAAGAAAATGTTGAACACTGCCTTTGAGAACGGGCGGGAGTTTCATTATATCAACGTAAATATTCGCGGATGTCATTAAATCCACCCAAGCATTGACAAAAATCGTGACGATCGAAGAGGGGGAGGGGGAGTGTATCTGACCGGCTTTTGTTCTCAGCAACAACCAGACTTAATGACGCACTTTTAGTTTCTCTTTTTATATTTTTTTGATATGTAACACAAGGTGGTTTTAATCTATGAGGAAATTAACATCGTTCTAGAGCCAGTATCATTTACCGGAGAGAAAAGTTGACGAGAGACAAAGACAAAGGGAAAAGTTGAAGGGAGACAAAGGGAAAAGTTGAAGGGAGACAAAGAGAAAAGTTGAAGGGAGACAAAGAGAAAAGTTGAAGGGAGACAAAGAGAAAAGTTGAAGGGAGACAAAGAGAAAAGTTGAAGGGAGACAAAGAGAAAAGTTGAAGGGAGACAAAGAGAAAAGTTGAAGGGAGACAAAGAGAAAAGTTGAAGGGAGACAAAGGGAAAAGTTGAAGGGAGACAAAGGGAAAAGTTGAAGGGAGACAAAGAGAAAAGTTGAAGGGAGACAAAGAGAAAAGTTGAAGGGAGACAAAGACAGATAGAAAAGTTGAAGAGAGACAAAAGACGGAGAGAAAAGTTAAAATGAGAAAAAGATGGAGAGAAAAGTTGAAGGGAGACAAAGATGGAAAGAATAATTGAAGGGAGACAAAGACGGGAAAGAAAGTTGGAAGGAGTCGCAAATGTAGAAAAAAGTTGGAAGGAGCCAAAGTTGTAGGAAACTAAACATGGGGAGACGTTGCACCTCCTCCTTCTTTCTTAAAACTTAAATGGAACATCAGATTAGGGCATCTCTACAGCAGTACAAAACAAAGCTTCTATCTTTTTGTGACTTAACCCCTGTGAGAACGGATTTAACAGCAATAATTGTTACAATAGAGCTTCGTGAAAGCTTTTATTATGTGAAAGAATACCGGGCAATTCCCAGTGGCCTTACTGGCTCCCCCTTGCTGGTTGGTGACTCAACTCAAAAACAAGGGAAAATTAGCTGCAGCTGAATGGATGTGAGTTAATAACAATTGCATACTAATACTGGTGTGTCAATGAATTAATGATATACTGGGGAATAGTATTGGATTTTTATTTTTGCTTGGGATTTTGGTGACAACGGGTTCTGCACCCTTTGCAGAACCCGTCGTCGTGAGAAATTCCTCGATGAAAAATTACCATGGTAGATGTTTAGGTAAGATTAGCAATTGACCAATAGGAACGAGCATAAGCGTGTCAGAATGATCTCCTATTGGCTGGAGGGTATGCCAAAGAGCGTCCAACCCTCTCCGTTACCCAATTATAATATGATGTGCATGAGCAAATTTCAACAGTAAGAAGTTCAAGACAGTCGAGTGAGAGTAACAGAAAAAGCCAAGAGTGCGAATCTGCACAAGCTCTCTCACTGCAGGTTGATAAAAGGGACTCCCCAGAGTGGGGTATGGCAACTGCATTCATATGCAAGAAGAACTTCCATCTCACTAATCCCCATAGACCACCAGCGCCTCCGTAACTGTAGCTGATTACAGACTTCTCCAAAAGAAATTGTATCTCAGAAAGAGAGAGGGGGGGGGGAATGAGTTAACATGCTGCTGATAATTCAATGAGACAGTGGCCGCTATTCAAAGACAAAAGCTTTTTTTCTAGCTGACTATTGACGCATGTATAAACATGATATACGAACAGGATATTTCTCTAACGGACTATTGGGTTAACACCCTTCAAATATATATCTAACCATCTTTTGTTGCATTGTATATGGTAAGAATTTTTTAAACTTTGTAATTATCAAGTTCCTGACAATATAATCTTTGTACAGAAACCAACCAGGAGTTGACCGTTGTATTGTTTTATTTATTTACTTTTGTTTTTTGTGTGTGTGGCTTTCAGAGTTAATGTGCTTTAAATTGCAGGACCACCAACATCAAATCCGGGGGTGGGCTTGCGGATTTAATCTAAATCACAGCATGGGCATGTGCCACTTCCTTTGACTTGAAAATATTGATTTCTTCATCTCGTGAACTCCTCGTGCGGAAAGTGAATGTCCCAGAAGCAACCAGCCAACCGTGTCCTTGCATGGATCAATTAAGGCCAAACTAATGTATGAGCTATTTGGGTGACCAGTATAGCTGCTGAACTCTTACCTGGTGTTTCATAATCTGGATACACCTGAATTCAAAGGGTCTTCGTTGGCTTATATTTTCACCATAAACGCTTACATTCACATTTGGCCTTAATTCATATGAATAGCTCTTGTCTCAAAAGAAACTCCTTATTTCAACAAGTTTTGGGTCTGACCTTTACTCCTGACTTAAATTAGAAGACTTACATCAAATCTATTATCAATGTCACTGGAAAAATTGCTCCGTCATTCTACCGCTCTAGTAGTTATCTTACTCCTTACACAATCCTATACCTGCATAAGAGCCAAATTCGTCCAGAAATGGAGTAGTGTTGGAACATCCGGGAAAGAGCTGTTCAGAAAACTCTATACTGCTTTGACAAAGTTTAAAACTGGCTTTGAAACCTAGTAGGTGATTCCCTTTTCTCTTCTTTGTAAGTTCTTTCCTGCGGAAGAGGCGTTGCGAGCCTGTTTCTATTCTATTGCTATTTTCATGGCAAGTGCTCCTCTGAGCTCTTATCTATGGTCCTGCTTTATCAAACATTTACAAAAAGCACTCATCTAGCTATAACGACTATCAACAATGCATCCCACTCTCTATCTGTGCCTAAATCTAAACACAAATAAAATAAACAAAGTTTCTTTTCAAAACCTGCCCACCCTTGGAACTCTGTTCTGCTTACCAGGTGACTACAATATGGTCGGCTTCAAGTCAAATGTAAACAAGTTTTTGTTGAAATGTTCACTTGAATAATCAAATTCTACCCCATTTCCACCACTAACGATCATTATGTTGTTGTCTCCGTATCTTCTATTCACTCATTAACTCTTATCCCTGAGTAGCCTTTGGGCCTTGATAAGTGGTGACTCCCTTATAAAAAAATGTCTAAAATCCATAAGGAAGTAAAATTCTTTATATATAAACTTCAAACAAAGATTTGCTGGGAATGGATAAATTTACAATATGCATATCTATTTAAAATGTTCAGTTTTAAATTTCCAAAATTTTACAAACTAAAAAAGGCACCTTAAGAAAGATGAAAAAAAGAATGTTCCAAATGTAAAAATGAATATATGGCATAATTATGCTGATAGATAAAATCACCGAAGTTAAGCAATGCTGACCAATTGGGAGTACCAGGCGCTGTATGCATAAAGACAATGACACCGCTTTGCAAAAGAAAAACTGCAAAAACTAACATTTTTAAAATGATGTTGTTAGAGTGGGATACACTAGTGATCGCTTGTGAACTTGATATTCCCTAGAAACTTAGTTATTTAGAAAAATCCAGCTGAACCCACCCAGGAAAGAAGGATGGCTTGGTTGTTTTTGTTTTACGGCATATCAACCCTTTTCAGGTTATTTAATGCCGAATCCAAAGATTTGAAGAAAAAATTTTAATAGAATATACTTGTTGTTTTCAAGTCAAATTCTATTTAACCCATAGTTGGGACCCTAACAGATACTACCACTCCGGGTCAGAGTGAACCTGGGAGCAATGGCAATTAAAGGGTGGCTCCACATTCCCCAAAGTCCGCAAGCTGGGGCCTTACCACTGGATATAGTTTAAGGTCATATCCAGAACCAGGGACAGAAGGAAGAATTTAAAAATGGTTGCAACGATGATGGGGGTAAACAGTTTGAAAACTTATAACAAAAGTTGTATTTTCACATAACCATGTGTGTATAGATCATAACACAGACGCTGAGGGATGGCTGATAAACCCACTCAGATGGAGAGAAACGTTGAAAGAAGATAAAGATGAAAAGAAAATTACAAAATGTTTTACAAAGAGAATATTAGATATTGGCAGGATGATGCTGAAGATGAGCTAGTCGGTGATTATTATGATTGTTATAAAATTTGTAAAAACAGAATATTATTATAGCAAAATAAATATTCACAGAGAAAAATATTCATGTTAACATGTTTTAATAGAAAAGAATGTTAGAAGAAAAATATTAATTTAAAAATTGATTGACCTCCAAAGTCTGATGTAGTCTTACACAGCGATCACTTAAAGTGCCCTGGACTTAAGGTAGAGCTTGAAAAATATGTATCAAGTTTTAGTCAAGAATTGGGAGTGAGAGAGAGCAGACGCAGTCGAAAGAGGGAGAAAGATGATCCATGGATGGTGATTGTTTCCAGTAGAGGGGATCAGTGTTAAGCTTTCCAATGGGGAAACATCTGTAATAAAGTTGCTGAAAAGATAACCCGAGATTTGTTGATTCTTTGGATGAATTTTCTTGCAGCTTTTCTGAGCATTCATCAAACAAGATCAAAAACAGACTATGTATGTTTCTACGATTGGTCTGATGTTACAACCCCAGAGAACTGTTATTTGTCCCTTTTTGTTGTAAATGTTACATTATTAAACTGTATCTGTTAATATAGCAACACTGTCGTAAGTGTTATACGTGCATCAATTCAACGAACGATAGAAGAACAAGATAGACGAACACATGTATATATACACGTCATATAGATGACTGACACGTGTATACAAACGGATATAAATTCTGTATGCTTCATTAGAAGAACATTTTATAGCACCAAACGATGCACGAGTTCAGACAGATGTACATAATATATACTCTCCCAGTATACAACACAGAAAACGTCAGATGGATGAGTCCATTTTGTACACGTGAGACAGACAGATGGATAGTTTGTCTTGCTACATCCAGTAGCACTGTGAACATTGGCCCCTATTGGAAGACAGCATGCGAGACATGTCTTTCCTGCCTTGAAGTCTTACCAGGAAAAGAAACAGAAAATTTCTGTCCAGGAATCACATGATTTCGCAACTTTTGTTTCTGGTCACCTCTGACTCTTAGGTGTCACTCAAACTTTTCCATTCAAATACAGCCCTCCTCATGTAAGATTTGGGAAAGAAAGTATTAAATTTGGGATATTTGGATTGGCTTTTTGGTTTTCTGCAATTTTCTTTTATTTGTTTACTTTTGTGGTTGTGATGAAATTGAAGGTGGGCATTGGCACAGAGCCGGGTATTCTATGTGTGGGTGTGTCTTCACAATACAAACAGATACTAATGAAAGCAAACTAACATGTTAAAGAAAATATAAGATTCAATAAAACGTTTATCAAACTATGAAATAGTGTTTATTAAATATACAAAATAAGTGTAAGTGGAATCATATATATATATGTGTGTGTGTGTGTACATAGAAATGAAATGTCTTGGGTTAAGTTCACCTTCCACATCCCTGTGTTTGCAAACCCATTTGGCTAAAAATTTGTCGAACGTCACTTCCGCTAAATGGCTTTGCAAACACAGGGATGCGGAAGGTGAACTTAATCATGTCTTGTGCACATATGTGTGTGGATTAAAAAAACTTTTTACATACCAAGATAATGTATGTGTGTGTGAGAGAGAGAACATGGCAGCCGGCAGCCTGAATATGAAGAGAGACGGTTTGACTGATGTTATCTGTAGAAGATCCTGATCAAGAAAAAAAGGGCAAGTTTCTGCATTCTCTTTTATAAGGCAGTTCAGGACGCCCCTAGCGTCAAAAATCTTGGATTTGGCACCACCTAATGGTATGTGTAATTGTGCTTTGCAAAGAAGGTTAATGCTACAAATGTTTTGAACTCAAAATAAATGGATATTTTTGTCTGAGACAGAATTTATGTTTATGTCATTGCGTTCTGAATGTTTTCATGCTAGTATATATACATCTAATATTCTTTAAAGTTTCACAATATGCATATCTATTTATAAATGCTAAAGAGAGGCAATTACTTTAATTGTTGGAAGAAAAAAAGGGGTAAAAATTGCATATAGAAAAAAGGTGAGAAACATTTTAATTTTTTGACACTATTTAATTTCCGAACATAAACAAGATGAAAAATAAGAGAAAGAGAGAGAAAAAAAACAGAATTCCAAAAATATCTTTGACCGATTTGGAATAAGGATAATTTTTAGCTTCCAGATTAGATATTTTTATAGCTATTTATTATCTTTAAAAATTAAGAGAGAGGGAGAGTGGGGAGAGATAGATGTGAACAAACAGAAAAGAGAGAATAATAAAGAGCAATATAAACATAAAATGAAAGAGGGAATACCAAGTAATAAATAAACAGAGAGAGAGATATAAATGAGGAGAGACAAAGAAAGATTTTAACAAAAAAGGGATTTTACTAAAGAGAGACTTGGACCAAAGAGAGAGGTTTGTGTGTGTGTGTGTGTGTGTGTGTGTGTGTGTGTGTGTGTGTGTGTGTGTGTGTGTGTGTATTTGTGTCTTGTCTCGGAAAAAATCAATCAAAGCGTTTGATCGTAAAAACAAGAGTGTGCTTTTATTTATATACTTTGCATTAAAGAATCCATTAAATGATACTACTACTACAGCATCATCATCAGTTTATTTTACATGCTGCCATGCATCGGACAGCTTTAAGAAATTAACTTTCAAATTTACCTATACCTGGGGAGGTCTTTCTCTCAAGTCCCTTTTTATCAGTTCCTTTAATGTTTTTCCATGCTTTCCTCTTTGAATTGGACCTGTTAGATAATCTGTTCTATATCTACTGACAAGATCTCTTAGCTATTCTTTCTTATGTGGTCATACCATCAAAGTCTCCTGTTTTAAATATATAATCATAACAATGCCAACTATCATTGATATTTTTACGTGAAAGCTTTTTCGCTTTTTAATTATCATCATCTTTGGTTTAACGTGTGTTTTCTACTGGCATGCATTGGACGGCTTTTAGAAATTGACTTACAAAACAAACCTATCTCTGATCAGGTTTTATTTATCCCCAAGCTGTCCAATGCATGACAGCATGTAAACTAAACTGATGATGATGCAGTAGTAGTAGTAGTAGTAGTAGTAGTAGTAGTATTTTAAGTGACTGATGTGATGATCACTCTGATTCCTTAGCTGTTTTTCTTTAAAGTGAATCCTGAGACAAGAAATCCGAGTATCAGTTAATGGATTCTTTAATGCAAAGTATGTAAATAACAGCACACTCTTGCTTTTACGATCAAACGCTTTGGTTTAATTTCGCTGAGACAAGACAAACACACACACCCACACACACAGTTCCATTTATATACACATAAGGTGATTTAATAAACCCTGTTTATCGCTTTATTGCAGGTCATTATTTTTTTTTAATTTTGAAATTGCTATGAAACGCAGAGAAGTGAAATTTGGTACACTGGAAGAGCATAACAAGGTGCCTTATTTCCCTAATTTTTATGGAATTTAAACAAATATTTTTAAAATTATGCTAATTTTTCTATTTTCTGGTAATTTTAAGTGTGTATCACTTTATTGCAGGTCTCCCAAAACGCCTAGAAAGGTTCGATTGACAGCTAGTGAAAAAGAACCTGTTGTTGCAGGCCTTGCAGAAGGTTTATCTCTCATAGATCTACCCAAGGAGCTGGGAAGAGATCGAAGAACATTGTCCTCATTCGTTAAAAATCCAAACCTCAAACCAAGGAAGGGCAAAAACACATTAAAGTCAGTTTCTGCTGGTGATGTTAGAAAAATTCGCCATCAACTTATTAAGAAGCCGAGCAGCAACAGTGCTGCTATATTTGATAAGGACTTGCGAAAATGTCAATGAAAAAAACGACCCCCTCCTTGTACAAAACTGCCCAGTTGAGGGTGAAGGAATGAATATTTTTGGCCAATTTTTCGATATTTGTTGTCTGAAGGATCAAGCTTGAAAATATACCAATCTCGTGAGGATCCGTCACGTATCAAAAGTTTTTGCAAGACACACACATTTTGCCTTTTATATATTAGAAGATTGTGACTGATAGAAAAAGTGTGACTGACAGACAGACAAACTGAGAAAATCTTTATTTATATAAGACTAGTGGGGGACCTGGCGTTGCCCGGGTGGACAGAGGTGGTATAATAAGAATATTGAGCAACCTCCTAACAAAAAAAAAAAAAAAAAAATTAAAACAACTTTTGTTTCAATAAAAACAGCAGCAAGTGCCCGTGCGAGTGCAAAAAAAGGAAAAAAAAATAGCCACAGTAGCCAGGCTCGAGCCTGTAATGCAAACGAGGAAAAGGAGGTGAAAAAAGCTAACACACTAGCTGTCACAGCCATGACTTATGACGTCACGGATCTTCGAGATAACTTTTTATAAACATATGTTGAGATTGCTAGGTGTATGAGTTGCAAAAATGTTGATGCAAAAAAACGGTTCACTGACCAGCACAAAATCTTTTTGGCTAATTTTTTAGAGATGTTTCATTCAAGAGATTGATCTTTCTAACGATACCAATTTTGTCACAGTCCAATGCGTCTGTCAAAAGTTTTTGGCAAACATACAAGCACACACAGACATACATACAAACTAACACACATTTTCCTTCTTAGTGAGGGTACCCAGCGTTACCCGGGTGTTTAGAGGTGTGCGTGTTGGAGGAAGGGGATAAATCAAAACAAAAGAATAAGCGAAGTAATAAACCTGTTTAAATATTATTAAAAAAAAAACAATAAACGAACGTGATACAAACGAACGATATTAAAATTTCTTAAATTCGGCAAAACAAAAACTAAAAAAGAAAACGCAAACATGATGGAAACAAAAAAAACGAACGTGATGCAAAACGAACGATGTTAAAACTTCTTAAAAAAAGTCTGAAAAGTAAAAACAAAAAAAAAATCGAACACGAAAAATGGCATAAATAACCCTGTTTTAATATTAAAACTGTAGATGTGTGTGTTAGGGGGAGGGGGGTAGATGGAAACTAAAAGTAAAAACCCCTGGTTAAATATTAAAAAAACGAACAAAAACAAAAAAAAAATAAACAGCGAAAAAAGTTTTGGGAGGGAGGTAGGCTCGAACCCGAAACCTTGAGGTCAATAGTCTAATGACATAGCATGACACCACGAAGGCAGGGACTTTTTCTAGGTCAAATATCACGCCGCAGCAGTAGCAGAGAAAACGAATTCACAGCACGAATTTTGTAAGATAAAAGTGGCTGAAATTAAAGACTTTTACAGCGTTGTTTCATAAGTGTTAGATATTATCATCTCGGTAGCATATAAAAAGTTATAAGAATGAATGAGCAAGCTGAGAAGCACCCAGAAAAAGCCATTGCCGGACATGCAGAAAAAATGCGCACGCACACACACACACATTTTGCCTTTTATATATATATAGATATAAGTTTTGTTTTAAACCTCCTATTGCAATGGTTATTGATTATCAGTATTTTAAATTTTATTATATTAATTGTTAAATATTCTTTCTGTAATGCATATGGGCATGTGTAACAGAGTCGCTGATGCTGGGTTCACAGCAGCAGCCATATGCAAATGACTAAGCCAGCTGCGCAATGTGATGTCATAGCAAAGATAAAAAAGACCCACGTGTTTAAAGAAGCACATATTTAATATGTGTTCGAGACACAAGAGAGCTGTAAAGGATGTGATCGAAACACAAGTGTTCAAAGATGTGTTTTAGATGCATGAGTGGCGTCAAAGTTGAGACGAAAAACCCCTGCGCAGTTGGAAAAGGAAAAATGAACTTTTTAAACATTTAGAAAAAAAATGCGTTGTTGGAAATACCAGATATAAAGGCTTTTTTTAAAAATGAAAGTATGTCAAGGTTTTTTCCTTTATGTTTCCTTGCGACGAAGCCTACAACACGTTGGGTTCATTAAAATGTAATGATGCTGTTAAAAAAAGGTGTACAATGTTACACATTTTAGTGGATAATTATGAAAATAACAATGAACTTATTGCTGCAATGTATACAATAATGCAGCTCACAATTATTGAACACTAGCAGGCAACCCAGCATTGCTCAATCATAAAATACGCATGAATATTATATTTTAATTCATACAGAAACTGAGACACGTGCATGAGGGTATTATGTTTTTTTTCGAAACAGTTGGTTTCTTGTTAGTAAAAAATAAAAATAAAAACTCGAGCTGAGATCGAAACCAAAATCTAAAGACAGTGAGTATAATAATCATTTGGCCAGTAAAACAGGCAGAGGGATGCAATATTTTGTCGATAGGATAGAGGTTGAAGCTTAGATGACTGTTCAGGACCTATCAGGTTGGTGGCTTTGTAGAGGTAGAGGATACTTTCAGGCATAAGTAACTTTCTAGCATGGTAGAAAGACTCCACCTTTTTTGCAGCAGCTTTGGCAATGTATCTGTTTCATCTCATGTTCCCTGTCAACGTTAAACCGAGGAGTTTGAAGAAGTACTTTCAGTAATGTATCTTTAGCCATAGCTATTGGTGGTTGAGAAAGTTTCTTGTAATTATTAAAGGAAACCAGCTTAGTCTTGGCAGCATTGAACATTACCATTCATTTTTGACCCCATTCCACTACAGATTGGAGGTCTTCCTCTAGGGTTTCCGCCATTGCCTTGGATATGTGTTCATTCGTTTTCCCCTTGTGCTTGTTATAGAGTGTGGTGTCATCAGCAAATATACATCCATCTAAGAGACTATTTTATCAGGAAGGTCATTTATGTATCTTAGGAATAATAAAGGTTCAAAGATCAACCCCTGAGGTACACCCACATTTATATCATATTGTTTAGGCGTATGACCATCGAGGACAACCTGGATTCTTCTCTTATTTAAGAAGGATTTAATTATTTTGAGTATTCGTCCAGTAATACCATAGGATCTGATTTTCATGAGAAGACTGTCAAAAGCCTTAAATATACCTAGGGCTACTGCCCTCCCCTCCCCTGCTTTATCTAGTGCATGGTATATAAGTTCAAAGATTACAGTAAGAATATCTGCAGTAGAACAGATTTGCCTAAATCTATATTGATGGTCGGATAGGAGTTTAGCAACTGTAAAGTGGTGGACTAGAGCTTGATTAATTATAGACTCAAATATTTTGACGAAAAGAGGGAGGAGGCTAATGAGGTGATAATTTAATGAGTCAGTTCTTTCGTCAGAATTCTTGAAAACTGGTACCACAGAAGCAGTTTTCCAACAGTCAGGAAGGCATTTGTTGTAAAGTTTGGAGACAACTGGAGCCACTTCAGCGGAACATTTTTTTAATAGCACAGCCACAGTTTTCCAGTAGTCAGGAAAGCATGAGTTGTTTGTTGAAGAGTTTGGAGAGAACTGGACCAACCTCAGCGGAACATTTTTTTAATAGTACAGCCAGGGTGAGATCAGATCCACATGCTTTTGAGGTGTCTAGGTTTTTTATGATATCATGTACTTGAGAACGGGTTATTTAGTGTGGTTTCCGTCCACAAAAGTAAATCAGGGAGAGAGTGGTTTGCTGGGTCCAAAGTAGACTATGAGGCAAACTGACGGGCAAACATGTCAGCTTTCTCAGTTGCCGTGCAAACAACCTCATGATATTATAAACAAAAATATTGTAGAAATTAAACGTAACGTTGAATTCCTTAAAAAAATGAAGTAAAAAAAAAAACAGAAAAAAACTGAAACATGTGCATGAGAGTACTATTTTGTTTTCTAAACTTTTTGTAAGTAAAAAAAATAATAATCGAGCTGAGATCGAAACCAAAATGTAAAAACACCAAGTCAAGTACGATAACCATTTGGCCAGCTTGACACGATTTTTAAAAAGTGTATTTAAACTTTCTTATTCCTAACAAAAGAATCTGTAATGAGAACCATTCACGTCTGCGCTTTCATGAAACTGTTGACAGATAAAAATCCGATGACCACCACGTACCAATGTTTCAATTTTGACCTCTTAGCAGGCTTTTTTTCCGGATGAAAACTGATCAAAAAGTTTTCCGCATGTCTGATTAACCTATATATAAAATTTCAAGTCTGTAGATCAAAAATTCGTTGAGTATATAGGTTGAGAATTATCCTTACACACATGTTCACTTTTATAGATATATAGATTTTCTCTGATATCTCTTCTTTTCTTCTTTTTTTTTTTCATCTCAAGGTATTTAATTCCTTTCCCCACTGCAGAAACATGTGGCACAGGGTTGAAAGGCCGAAAAAGCAAGCCAGTGTTTTCACTTGAGCAAGTCTGTCGGCATTGTCTGTTGAGGGTATCTCGAGTAGCTTTAAACTAATTCTTTCCCTTAAGTAAGAAGGAAGTTCTGAAAAGCGAGAAGGAGGTGGTAATACCTAGGAGAATGGTCTCATTACAGCAGAACAGATATTAATGTAATGGAGCATTGTAAGACAAAAACGTAAAATAGTACAGATTCAGCTTCAGATAGTAATGAAGATTTGGTATCTAATAAATTAAAAAAAACACACACACACACACACACACAAAAAGATGAATAAATCCACTTAAAGAAGTGTTGTGTACATCAGTGACGGCCATGTTTAAGAAAGGCAGTATAAATATTGGAGGGGGTGTAGAACAAAAAAAATTTTTTTAAAGGGCAGTATAAAAATTTACCTACCTGACTTTCAGAATCTAAAAAATCTGTAGAAACTGTCTTGGTAAATATATCAGAAACTTCCAAAACTCCAAAAATATTCCAAAACACTTACCTGTAAAAATAAATAAAAATTAAATAAATTCATAAGCGTTAATAGATACACAATTTTAAAATGACATTAAATAATACATCTTTTTTTAATATTTACAAAATGTGATTTATTTTTCATAGACCTTCATCAAAGAATATGTCAGATTATGAATTGAATTAAAAAATGAACAAAGTAAAAATTCAGTTATTAAAAAAAGATGTCATAAAAAGACTGTAAGCGAAAGGAGTGGGAGGAAATAATTGTCAACAAATAGAACAAGACAAATGTAGAATTTCATGAATATGCTGACAATTATTTTCTTTTTACTAATGAAATTACAAGCTATTTCGGCAGAAATATAAAATGATGCAGGTGATATGAGAGTCTGATTTTGTGAAAATTCGTAAAATGAAGCGATAAAATACTATTTCAGATTGGACTTTATGAAAAGCATCGTTGTTGTGAAATGAAGAGATTAAATTACAATTGAGGTTGAATTTAAAAAAAAAACATCATTGTCATGAAATGGTGAAATCAAAATAAAATTCTGGTTGAATTTTATAAAAAGCGTTGTCGTGAAATGGAGAGATTAAAATACGATTTGAGTCAGACTTTTGAGATGTGCATCGTTAAGGTATGGAGAGGATTAAGTTATAATCTAAGCCAGACTTTTTTTTTAGCATTGGCATTGAATTGTGTGGGTTAGCTGTGTCTAGCCGTGTAGTGTGAACTAGCTGTGTCTAGCCGTGTAGTGTGAACTAGCTGTGTCTAGCCGTGTAGTATGAACTAGCTGTGTCTAGCCGTGTAGTGTGAACTAGCTGTGTCTAGCCGTGTAGTGTGAACTAGCTGTGTCTAGCCGTGTAGTGTGAACTAGCTGTGTCCTGCCGTGTAGTGTGAACTAGCTGTGTCCGGCCCTGTAGTGTGAACTAGCTGTGTCCAGCCGTGTAGTGTGAACTAGCTGTGTCTAGCCGTGTAGTGTGAACTAGCTGTGTCTAGCCGTGTAATGTCTAGGCGTGTAGTGTGAACTAGCTGTGTCTAGCCGTGTAGTGTGAACTAGCTGTGTCTAGCCGTGTAGTGTGAACTAGCTGTGTCTAGCCGTGTAGTGTGAGCTAGCTGTGTTTAACAGTGTTTGAATAGCTAGTTCTGCCTAGAATCCTCTGGAGATGTGACTGAGCATGAGTTTATGGGGATGATCTTTAAGGGTGCGTGTAGTTTGGTATTTACTGATTTGCATATCAATGAATTGTTATGAAAATACTGTAGGCGAGAGGATGGGGAGTGGTTGAGAGTAAATAGAACAAGACGAATGTAGAATGTTTTGAGCATGTTGTCAACTTTTTTCCCCCTTAATGAGATTAAATTTCCTGTTTTCGTTACACTGTTGTCACAAAAGCATTTTATTTTTGTTATACTTATTGGCGTTTTACATACAAACATTTTATGTACATTCATTCCTTTACAATAGGTTAAATATCATAGCTTACAACACCGTGAAAATTTATCTATTACAGATAATTGCTCGACAACAGATTAAAAATTTGTCATAAATTATTACAGATTTTGATTTGACCAATTATATTTGCTTTTTTGTGAGTCAGAGACATTGAGAAATATGTATTCCGACAGTAGTTATTATGGGCCTATTTGGGAATTAGTTTAACTAAATGTGATTCAATTTAGATCAGGTACATAGAATGTGTGTAAAAAGAAAATCAGGCATGAAAATCACTAATAAAATTTGTAATAATGAAATGGCAATAATCAAATGTGATTTTTTGTTAATCTTTATTCATTGTAAAAATTGAAATATTATAGACTCAATTGCTCTATGTTAGAAACGGCGCAAAAATGAAAATAATTTCCAAATTTAATTCTTTAGATGAATTAATTTAAAAATTACTAATGTGTTTCTTATTTTTATCTTTTTTTTTTATTTTTAGCTGTGCGTTTGTGTTATTACACTGGATTTGTTTTCAGGAGAGATAGTGTAAAACTATGGATAATTTGGATGATTCATAACTTAAAAAGAAAAAAACGTTTGCATAAATGCTTGTATGTTTGCTATACTCAGTAAATTGGCACCAAATATCCATATAAGAAAATGCTGTTTAATTGAGAGAATACAACAATAACTTTCATACCATACGCGCCAAGTGTAATCTTCCGGACATTAGAAAATATCACCATTGAAGAACAACACACGGATTCTTTACTACTGCATTCTTCCATTTACAACCTTGGCAAGAAAAAAAAGCTGATGGTGCATTACGTCAAAATATTAATTTTACACAAATAAACGTTTATTTTACAAAATATTGCACTGTAATTTGGTTTATAAATATATATCATACGTATTTCATTTTAAAGCTAATAAATATTATATCAGACATCAGCCATTATTTATTACAGAATTGGGCCCGATTGAAGCTGCCGCCTGCAGAAAAAAAAATGTTAATGAGTCTCAAAATAGAATTAGCCTGAAAAAGATATCAACTTTATTTTTACGACAGTATTTTTAGTGCCTCTTGAATACTTTTAATTAACTCACAAGAGAAAGGACAAAAAAATGTGACAAAGAATTTTTAATACGAGAACTGAAGACAAAATTTTCAAAATCGAAACTAAATCACAGATATTAGTGAATGCTTTGAAAGTTTCCATTTACAGTAAAATATTAAAAATATTTTAAATTCTTTAATTTTAATTCGTCGATAAGCAGAAAAGGGTAAGAATTTATTCACAGTAAATGACCTCTTTAAATTTTATACATATACTGAATTGTTCAGAAATGTAACATTGATGACACCATTGAAGTATAAAGAAGAGCAAGTGCTGGAGTGATTGCAAGAATTAAGAGTGGATGGAGTAATTTTACAGAAGTTCTGCCATTACTAACCAGCAAAGCATTGCTACTGTTCACCATGGGAAGAGTCTAACAGGCAGCATGAAGATGTATAGAAATGAAACCTGGCAACTGACGGTTGCGGACATGCGTTGCATGGAAAGAAATTATATGAGAATGATACCTTGGATGTGTAAGACAGGCCAAGATCTGATGAACTCAGAGGAAGATTAAATCTGGACAGTATAAAGAGATGCATACAGAACAGGAGGAGAATTTGATGATATAGTCACATTGAAAGAAAGGGTGAAAGTTCTTCGGTTATAGATGTAGAACAGTTGAGGTAGTAGGTTCAGTTAATAGAGGAAGACCCAGGAAAATATGCAAGAAAATGATAAAAATAGACCTGAGGAAAAGAATGATAAAGACACAACAAGAGATAGGTTAGATTTTGAAGCCGTCCAACAAATGCCAACATGTGAAATAGATGCTAAACCGATAATGATGATATAGAGCATGATTTTGAGCAATTAGCTCTAAATACCTGTTAATATAATAAATAAATATTTAATAGTTAGATATTTAATGAAGTTAAATAATTATATATATAAAAGTGAGAATGTGTACGTATGAGGACACTTCTTAACCTATATACTCAACAATTTTTTATCTACAGACTTGAAATTTAGTACATAGGGTATTCAGACATGTGGAAAACTTTTTAATCGATTTTCATTTGAAAAAAAGTGCTGCTAATTTTCATCTGTTTGTCAATTGTTTCATGACTGTGCATGCGCAAATCATTCACAATGTTAAGAATAAGTAGGTTTAAATACACTTTTTAAAAATCGTGGCTCTCTGTCTTTGGGTTTTGTTTTCGATCTCAGCTCAAGCATATTTGTTTTTTACTTACAAGAAATGAACTGTTTAGAAAAAACATAATACTCGCACGCACTTCTCAGTTTCTTTCCATTTTTTTTTTTTTTTACTTCATTTTTTTTTCTTTTTTTAGGATCTTAACATTACATTTAATACCAGGCAACGTTGGGTACATCTTCTCGTATATATAACGTATTATGCTCAGCATTAGCTACACCTGGATCAAACATCAGCACCATACAAACATAAATGGGCAGGTTGCCTTTTGAGGTATACAGAGAACAGGTGGACATATAATAGAGCATCAAACCAGATGTTGAGGCATTGAGAAAGACCTAGAGGAAAGCCAAAACCCAGTGGAGAGACAATCTTGAAAGTCAACTAGGCCCTACTTGGCCACACTTAGTCGGAGATAAAACAAGGTGAAAAGAAACCAGAGCAGGGTTCCTCCTCCAGAAGTTGTTATAAAATGCTGATGACGTTGCTGATGATGATGATGATTCTTGCTGATCTCTTTTCAATCTTGAAAGACAAATGGATGCCTGTAGGTGAATTTATAGTGAAGCATGGATTGAACACTCTCCATCTGCAGCTCTTCTGAATCGGTATTGCTTGAATCTAATGGCGAAAAGAAGTTCAGACGACTGGAAACAATGCTGGGATAAGCAGAGAAAGACTGGTGTTATTGCTGTAGTGGAATACACTCATAAATACATAACATTTAATGTTACTAAGACAAAGCTCCTTTAACAATTATAAGAAACCTTTTCAACCACCAACTGCCAAAGCTAAAAGTAGTCTACATAAGAATCCAGCATTAAAATTCCTTGGCCTAATATTCACAGGTAACATGAATTGGTATAAATGCATGCGAGACACTGCTAAGGTTGTTGCAAAGAAAGTGGACTCCATCTACTGTGCTAGAAAACTTCTCTCCTGTGTCAAGATCCTATACCTCTACAAAACCACCATTCAATCATGCATGTATTGTTGTTAAATCTAGGCTGGTACACCAGCTGCTAGTCTCTCACTCTTAAATAATGTCCAAAAAGAGTTTCCAATCTAATAGATCCCAGTTTGTCTAGCAAGCTCAAACTCCTGTCCAATTGCTGCAATGTAGCATCCATGTGCTTGTTTTACAGGTACTTCAATGGAATATGCTCTGATGACCTTGATATGCTGGTGCCTTCTCCATGTAAATGTCCTCGAGCAACCTGACAATCCATAAAATGCTACCCTTTTACTGTAAAAGTCCCAAAATGCAGGAAACCTTTCTACTTTAATTGTTTCTTTTTCTGATTGCTGGGCTTTGGAATTCCCTTCCTATTCCATTTCCCTGACTGCACCAACATGCAGAAATTTAGATGTAATGAGAGCAAGCATCTTGCTGCACAACTCTACACTTAAGGGGTTTAATTTATATGGACGTCCTAATTCTTTATAGCACATACGACTCAATGCCAATGTGCCTTATTTGGGGTGAATTTTGAAAAAGAAAAAAAAATTATATTTCTCCTAGACTAGGGTCTATTGATTTTTTTTTTTGATTTTTGCAAACTTATCCTCATCTTCATCTCATCTTGTGGCGTTGAGTCTATACGGTTCCAGGTGAGCATTGTTTGAAGATAGCGATTTTAATCCTACGCAAAGTCGGTCAGAGGCTTACTTAGCCAAAACGTGGTAGGACAATAACAACTATGGAAAGCAGTAATTACTAAGGATACAATTACAAGACTCAGCATTCTTATCCCATTGTGGTTAACTACCTGAAGAATGCCAGACGATAAGTTGATCGAAAAGTGGTGAAACATCAACTATGAAGATGAGGATAACAGTCTGTAAAAAATCAATACACAAATTATGAAGCCTCTTCTAAAAGGATTCCAAAAAATATAAAAAATAATATATAATAGAAGAGTCTAGTTCTTTTATTTTTCTTCTTTACAAAGAAACATTTATAAAAAAATCTTTAAAAAAATTCAAAGCGCACAACTACTAATAACAAAATTGAAGACCATTGAACTAATCATCCTGAAATTCTGTCAATCAAATACTCATTTTCGTTAAGCAAATGTTTTTTACAAGTAAATAAAAAGTAAGTAGCTTAAAGTAGGTTTGTAAATTGGATTTAGACATTTTGTCTGTATTCAGTTCCAGAACTTAATATTTTTAAAAGCATCGCAGTGTTAAATTGACAATTGTTTCCCTTCCCGTGCCAAAGTGAACAAAATGTAAACAACAAAACTACATATCGTACTTGAGATATATGGGATAATCACATTGACACAACGGTTCTCGTTAGATCATTAAAGTTAAGCAACATGGAGCCTGGCCAGTACCAGATGAGTGACCATTTGGGAATGTTAGGCTATGAGCTGAATACACATGCAACTTGGGACACTTTGTGAATTTGATACTCCCTACAAATTTCCTCCTTCAGAGGAAGCTGGCAGAGCCTAATCAGGTCTAATACTACACCAGGTATTACTGGTTTAGTATCTTGAAAGCAGCTGTTTTTTTTTTCTTGTTCTCTTTCTCTTTTTACAGAAATTCTGCTATTACGAACCAGCAGAGTGTTACTACTTGTCAACACGGCATGTGTATACAGTTTGATGATGCATGGAAATGAAACCCGGTCTGTGAGGGTTGAAGACATGCGTTGTATGGAGAGAAATGATATGAGAATGATACAACGGATCTCTTAAAGACAGGCTTAGTTCTGATGACCCCAGAGGAAGATTAAATCTGGATGCTATAGGGAAGGATCTCCCAAACTTCAGGACACTATGGATCCTCTGAACAGGGCAAAAGTTTTTCATGGAGCACTAACAAGATAATTTCTAAAATAAATAAGAAAAACATTAATTTCAAATTTTCACTTATACTTGTTCATTAGTCTTTTTGTTTTTGTTGTTTTTTTATATTTTCACCCCAAACAAGGCATATTGCCACTTTGTTGTAGGGGGCTACTATCAGGGACATAGGCATTAGGGGTACTGTGTAGGGAGTTGGGCAGCAAGAGATCGGTCCACGTTGCACTTAAACTTCTGCATGTCAGTACAGTTGGGGAAGCAGGGACCTGGCAGGGAATTCCAAAGTCTAGCTGTCCTAGGGAAGAAACTACTGGAGTAGAAGGCTCTCTTATATCTAGGGATCTCTACTGTGAAGGGATGGGATTTAGCTGCTTGTCTGGTTTGTCGGGGGTATTTACGTCGAGGGGGCACAAGTGCTTACAGTTCGTCAGAGCATTCACCGTTAAAGTACTTGTAGAAAAGGCAGAAGAATGCAACATTTCGTCGATGGGACAGGGGCTAAAGTTTAGATGACAGTTCAGGACCTATCAGATTGACAACTCTCTTTTGAACCTTGTCTAGGAGCGAGAGACTAGTGGCAAATGCACCAGCCCAAATATGACAACAATACTCCATACATGGGCGAATGGTGGCCTTATAGAGGTATAGGATACTTTCGGGCGTTAGTAGCTTTCTAGCACAGTAGAGAACCTACCTTCTTCGCACTGGTCCTGGTGATACTATCGATGTAATTGTTCCAACTCATGTTTCCTGAAAGCATTAGGCCGAGGAGTTTAAAGGATGTACTTTCAGATAAAGAATCATTGGCCATTGCTATTGGTGGCAGAGAAGGTTTCTTGTAATTATTAAAGGAAACGAGTTTAGTCTTAGTAGCATTGAAGGTGACCATCCATTTATGCCCCCATTCCACTACAGATCGGAGGTCATCCTTTAGTGCTTCTGCCATTTCTTTAGATATGTGTTCATTTGTTTTCCTGTCATGTCTGTTACAGAGTGTGGTGTCATCAGCATATATACCCATCTCACAGGCAATTTTGTCAGGGAGGTCATTTATGAATATTAGGAATAACAGAGGTCCCAGGATAGACCCCGGAGGCACTCCCGCATTTATAGCGTATTGTTTAGATGTACAACTGTCGAGGACAACCTGGATTTTTCTCTTATCTAAGAAGGATTTAATTATGTCATGTATTCTTCCAGTGATACCATATGATTTCATTTTCCTGAGAAGACCTTCATGCCATACCCTGTCAAAAGCCTTAGATATATCTAGAGTTACTGCTCTACCCTCCTCCACTTTGTCCAGTGACTGGTATATACGTTCTGAGATTACAGTTAGGATGTCTGCTGTTGAACGGGCTTGTCTAAATCCATATTATTGGTCAGTCAGAAGTTTAGTATCTGTAAGGTGATGGACTAGAGCTTGGTTAATTATTGTCTCAAATATTTTGGCGAAAAGTGGGAGGAGGCTAATGGGGCGATAATTTACTGGGTAAAAAAGATCAATAATTAAATGTCTGCCACCATTTTCATATAAAGCATTTTTTTATCTTTAAGAAAGGGCTTCCGGAGCCCCTCAGCCTCACTGGTGGGGCCCACTTTGGGAAACCCTGCTATAAGGAGATGTGTGCAGAACAGGTGACTTTAATGGTATGGCCATGTTGAGAAAGAGGGATAAACATTTAGTTAAGTTTGGAAGGCAATTTAGTTAAGCAGTCTAATGTTGTTGTTGTGATGATGGCGATGATGATGATGATGATGATGGCTATTTTATATGCATACGTTAGAAGGATGTTAGAAATTGACTTCCAAATTAGCCTATATCTGGCTAGGTCTTTATTCATCTCATGTTTTTTTTTTTTTGGGGGGGGGGCTTCTCCTGTAAACTGATCCTAGTGTCTCAGTTCTTCTGTATCTACTAACCTGAAGAACTGTAATTAATTATTTCAATGTGGCCATACCGTCCAAGCCTCCTTTTCTGCACTGTATGAAACAGAAATATAATCTTGGCAATACTGTCTTCATCCAATATTCCATCCCATGCTATGCCAACATATCAAAGGCAATTCAAACTGTAGCAAGTCTATGAGGAAAAAGAGTGAGGGTTATGTTATATGTCATCCATCAGATTCCATTTACAAGATAGAATCTTGTTATTTTGTTTTTGTATGACGACAAGAGTTCACTTATGCTAATGAGCATTCTTTTACATGTGTGGATTCTTGTTGAGATAAAAAAGATTCGGATCTTTCCTCCCTTTTTGTTTGCAGATCTTAATTAAATAGGGGCATACATCATCGATGAAACATGTAATATTTGTATCTAAACTAAAAGCTAAACAAAAAGACCAAATTTAAAAAAAAAATAACTGGTTTAATATGCAATATTTGATTTTTTAAATCGGCTTTCTTTAAAAAAGATTTGAAGAAAACCAACTAAATTTTCTTCCTTCGAGTATAAAAAATCGACATAAATTCCAAAAAATCACTTACCTAAAAAAAAAACCAATTCAATGTGTAGTTCCATTCTTCATTGTTAAGAATTTATCCATATTTATATTTTAAATTCCATTTATTTTTTTAAGTAAAAGAATTCGCTATTTGAAAAACGTGCAATACTGGAAGCATTTTTTGAAAAACCGGAAGTAATTTTTCTCCTTGTTTTGAACTACGGATGAACAAAAGGACATAAAAACCACACGTTCGCGTTAGGCGTGTAACCTTCTACCTTGAGAAATATGTTCCCATAGTTTAAAAATAGTCAAATTTTACTCATAAGATTATTCCTTAAAAAGAAAAAAAAAACAACAACGACACTCCAGGAATTTTTTTCTTTTCTCAAAGAAATACATAAACTTTTGATTTATTATATTTTCATTCTTTTTTGTCGAGTGAAATTTTTTTTCTTAAATATCTAAAAAAAGAAAATATTGAAGGAAATAGAAAAAAATTGTTGTTATCGTCCATTACGTACTGGACAATATAAGCAGAACATAGGCTTCCAATTAAAAAAAAAAAAAAAAATCAATGTTTTAAAAAATAAAAAAAAAAGGTTTTACACTTTGGACTTTACAGGTAAATTTCCAAAAAACACTTCTTTTTTATTTTAATTTACAATATATTATTTATTGATCTTTTATCTTCAATTTGAGATATATAAAACTTTGGTACATTAATTAATTATTTAAATTTAAATAGATATTTCAAAATGGGGGTGGGCGGAATTTAAAAAAACGTTTGTCTAAAATATTATATTCGGTTTATTGGAAAGGGTATAAAATTGTACACTGACCCTGAAAATATCGTAAAAATTAAATCGATAGAAAAATTTTGATAGATTTTTGAAGTTTAAAAATTGAAAAATATTTAACTCGTAAAATTCAATTGATTTCATTACGTAAAAAAAATGGCTACATGGAAGCACACCGGCACTTTGTAAACACTGTTTTTTTTTTTTTAAATAAAAAATAATATTTCTATTATTTTTTTATACAACTTTAATTGTTTATTTTGGAAGTATATTCCATAAAGAAAATAAACAACCCACTTTTAAAAGAGAAATTACGAGTTTTTTATATTTTATTTGCAGTTTTGTGTTAGGGGTGTCAAAAATTCTCCAAAAATTCTGATACACCTAGAGATGGACTTCTATGTTTATATAGCCTGTCAAATTTCAGCCATATTCAATCAAATTTAACCCCGCGCATATGTATCCAAACGTAACATATAAAATGTAAACATTGAAAAAACTGTTTCCCATTTTGTTGTCATTTTTTACCGTTTTTTTTCATTCTTAACTTGGAGCATAAAAATATTGAACGCATAAATGAAAAATAAATTAACATCATTAGAATGCTTATTTTATTCTTTTCCATCAATATAATTCTTTTAAAAATTGACCAACAAATAAAAATGATATGACTTGTTGAATCACATTAGGTAATATTGCCGATGTCCACGAAAATACAGCATATGCTTGTAATGCTACAATGAACCGCCCCCTTAAGTAAACATTTCAGCAAATCTCCTCACTAACGTAATGTACTTGCAATAACCCTTATCCCTGAGTGGCTTCCGGGCCTTGATAAGTGGTGATCACTGTGAAAAAAAAAAAAAAAAAAGGTTATATGCAAATCATTCAGTTTCTTGGCATGTCTGCCATATACAATCCAAGTTTCACAAGCATACATGAGGATGGTAAGAATCACAGCTTAGAGTTTGGTCTGAAGCTGAATTCCTCTACGCCCCATACAGTGGTTTTGAGATGTCTAAAGGCAACACTGGCCTTGACTATCCTGCAATCAACTTCATCGTCTATGTGTACTGCCCAAGAAAGTAAACTTGTCCACAGCTTTTAGATTGGTTCCAAGAATTAAGATCTGAGGTTCAACATATTTTTTTCAGGAGTAGGCTGGTACAGTACTTCAGTCTTCATTAGATTAATAGTCAAACCGAAATTGTCACATGCCTTAGAAAAACGATCAACAATATATTGCATGTTTGCCTCTGTGTTGGCATTGAGAGCACAGTCATCAGCAAACAAAAGGTCTTGTATGATGGTGGTCTTAATCCTGGTGACAGCACTAAGTCGTTTTAAGTTGAACAATTTGTTATCTGTCTAGTAGTTTAATAATGTTTAGTAATGTTTACTCCGGGATCTTTTGCATTGAATGCATCAATTAGCACCGCAAAAAACATGCTGAAGAGCGTTGGTGCAAGTATGCAGTCCTGTTTGACACCGCTATTGATTGGGAAGTCATTGGAAGCCTCTCCATCATTTATGATACAAGCTATCATCCCATCATGAAATTAATGAGTGAAATGAATTTGTGAAGACATCCAAATTTGGCCATGATCTTTCATAGACCTGCCCAGTTTACAGTTTAAAAGGCCTTTTTCAAATCGACATGTGTAAAGGTCCTGGTATGGTTTTTGACATTTTTCCTTGAGTTGATGAGCAACAAATACCATGTCAACTGTACGACGTCCCATACGAAAATCATATCGACTTTCAGAGAGGAGGCCATCCTCCAGATGTTTGATTAAACGATTGAGTAGCAGCCTTGCAAGAATTTTACCAGCTATGTTGAGAAGAGATATTGACGTCATAGCAGAAAATGAATTCTCAATATAGTTTGCTAGTTTTAGGAGATTAGACAGAATTGGACAGACGGGAGACAAAGCTGACATTGGTCAGAAGAGGGTCCCCCTTTGGAAGCGAAGGGTTAGAAAGTTTTAACCATGTAGTCGACTTTTGAATTCCTGGATGTCATCATAATTGCAACCGGCCGAATGTAATAAAAGAACACGTCATATTTTGTAACTGCATCTCCGTGTTGTCTTTCAACCAAATTAAAGGTAATGTGAAACATCCTTGTGTCCACTCATCGTTATAATGAACTTTATGTATAAACCATCTAAGTAATGTGTCCCCCTCTCTATCATAAGTAATGACAGTCCCCTCCTGTGTTATAAGAACTGATAACCCTCCTCTCTAAATATCTGTGTTAAAAGAAGAAACATCTAAAGAACTGTAAAATGTATAAATGTCGTTCTCTTCTCTCTTCTTCCCATCATCAATATGTACCCAGTCTTTCTCTAGAAAGACCCCACCTATACAACATTAACAGGTCCTGCTAGTATATTATAAAGTTGTGATTTCAAAAATAAAAAAATATATATTCATATGACTTAGGTGCATCAGCTTAAATCGAAAACCAAATTAAAACTTATGAAGAATTCTTGGTAAAATTATTTATTAAAAAAAAGTAGATGACTTCAGTGTCATCAGCTATAATTGAAACCAAAACCAAAACTAATGAAGAATTCTTGCTAAAATTATTTACAACAAAGTGAAGGCCATACCAATTAAACGATAGTCTCTTGGAAGAAAAAAGATGTAAGCGTGACACACAAAAATAACACATGCTATCATATTAATATATAGATAATATTTTCAGTATCATAGAGACAAGGCCTTAATTTATTGTTAAGGATCTGTGTGCATGTGTTTTGCCAATGAAAATAAATAATTAATGATTAGATAAATTTCTCCGGGTTTTTTTTTTTTTATCTCATATGTTTGTATGCATGTCGTAAATCAACGTAGGCAAAATTAAGTGTCCATAGGAACGATTCCATGTCTGAATCAATTAGATTTAACTACGTTCTGTTTCTCCTTAATAAATAAAGCAATATTTACACACACACACACAAACTGTCTAAAAAGAAGATCGCTTCACTATGATAAGTAGAGAATTATAATGGCTATCCAAAAATCACCGTTTAACGACTAACACTTTTAAAAAGAGAAGTGGTCTCAGCAACAAGTGCAGGTTCTGCTACACAGAAATAGAGAGTGTGAGCCACCTGACATCCAACTGCAAGGTTCTACTGGAGGAGGATTACTATACAATATTACACATATACGGAAAAGCCAAAGAAACACGTGTAGACCAAATATATATTAGCAGAATACCAGGTGTCCCCCGGATTGAATGACACAGCGTAAAAATAAAAATAAAAATAAAATAAAATTTAAAAAGTTTTTGTAGGAAGGTAGGCTCGAACCCGAAGCCTTCACACGAAGGTTGAAAAGGCGAAAAAACCTGACATCTTATCTGCTCGGCCACGCTGAGAGAGGAAGTGAAAACTGTTTTAATTTAACGATTATAAAGTTAAATGACAGGTGCACGAATTTAATGAGGTCAAACGTCACACGACTTAACTTTGACGCTGTTCTACTGGGAGAGGATTACTATACAATATTATATAATGGAGCGTGTTTTCACTGGAATAATAACAATATTACTATACAATATTACACAATGGAGTGTGTTTTCACTGGAATAATAACAATATTACTATACAATATTACATAATGGAGCGTGTTTTCACTGGAATAATAACAATATTACTATACAATATTACACAATGGAGTGTGTTTTCACTGGAATAATAGCAATATTACTATACAATATTACTATACAATATTACATAATGGGGTGTGTGGATATCTTCACTGGAATAATAAAAAAGTTGAATGTCGCAGCAAGTCCTTGGAACATATATCAAAAAGAACAGTTGGAAAGAAGTTGTAAAACATCCATTATGACTATGCAATTCCTACAGCTATGTACCTTGAAAACAAAATTGTTAAACCTGACATAGCAAGATGAGGAAGAAGTAACCTTAGTAGAAATTAGTGTCTCCAAAGATGCTGAGAAAGCTAAGAAAATGCTGAGATGCTGAGAAGAGCTAAGAAAAAGATAAAATAACAAAGTCTTATGTACGACATGCAAAGAAACTGGAATCTTAGGAAGATCTCCATCATTCCACTAATTATAGTAGCAACTGGACCATCTGTAAAAGAATTTTAAAAACTACCTGGCAAATATACCCGGTGAACCAAGTGCAAGTACGCAATTGCACAGAATTTTCAAAAAGAATCTCAGTTGGAATGTATAAGATAGTAGGTGAATGTTTGAGATGCAGTAGGAGGTCTCATACCAGCTAGAACAAAATAATTGAAAAAAAAAAAGAGAATCATATCACTTTTTTGAAGTTTACATAAAATTTTATACATTTATATAGCAGTTCAATCGTGTATAACATGAGTAGATCTCTTAATTTATCAAAAACAAAAAAAAAACTTATTTACAAACAATTATTTTTGCCCATTTTGTAAATGGTATTTATGGTGTACTATATTAACCAATTAAATTAATTGGAATTCTTTTTCAGATGAGTAATTTTGTATTATTTATCCATTTATTTATTGTGGACTATTATCCTCATCTTTTAGTTGTTGTTTCACAATGTTTCGTCCAACTATTACTTCATCAGATGGTTAACCGTGATGGGATAGGAACGCCGAACCTCCTAACTCATCCTCATCAATTGCTTTTTTCCATAGTTGTTGTCGCCTCACCACGTTTTTTGGTCAATCAAGACTCTGGCCGGCTTTGGGTAGGATTGAAACCGCTATCTTCAGACAACGCTCACCTGGAACCATAGAGATTCAACGTCTCTATCCACTGTGCCATGGGCCCCGAAGGGCGATCAATGTTGAATATCGCCACTTGGATGTAAGGGGCTACTAATTGGGACTATGCCTAAGAAAGATTAACAAGATGTTGGTTTATGTTACATTTGAACTTCTGCATATCAGTACATTCAGGGAAGCAGGTAGCAGGAAGGGAATTCCAAAGTTTAGCCGTTCGGAGGAAGAACAGCTTTCTGGCATTTAGGGATCTCAACAGTGAAGGGGTATGATTTTGTTGCTAAGCAGGTTTGTCGGGGATATGTACGTCAAGGGGGCACAAGTGCAATGAGTTCATCAGAAGACATTCCATTAAAATATTTGTAAAACAGGCACAGGGATACAGTATTGTGGCGATGGGACAAGGGTTTGTGCCTAGTTGATGAAGACTTTAAGAAAAGACTAGAGACTAGTAACATCATGGCTGTGAGAAGGCGATGCAGGAAGAAGAGGTGGGCAATCAAATTACAGATATGATATAAAATGGTCTTATTCAAAAGCGAAGAGGTGACTGACAAATATCCAATTTTTGAATCATTTAAAAAATCTGATCGACTCCTTCAACAAAAATTGTCGACTCAGATTCCTTATTGTAAAAAAAAGAACATCTGACTCTAGAGCTTGTTTGAAAAACTTCACTCCCTCTTACAATGCATAACACATTGAAGCACTTTTAAAGCAGTTAAAAATGCAATATTACTTGAGGTAGAAACAAACCCCTTTAACGGTTTCTTTTTCCCCTTTTAATTCACCTTGTTTATCATGACTATCTGTACAAGCACGCTCTATCTCACACACGCACACCTCGGTTATTCACTTAAAAATCAAAATGTCGTTTTATGCTTTTGGTTTTAATTTTTATATTTCTGTTCAGTTTCATCTTCCATTTTTATTTTCTCACTTCAATTTGGAAGCCAATTCCATGACTTATGGATTTCTCAGAACAGCTGCAAAAAAGCTTCAGCAACAAAATGGAGTTAAAAAAAAACATCTTTTTCCCCATTTTTTTTCTTTTAAAGGGTTGAATTGAGGAGATTGCTAACAAGAGAGATCACACCCAAAGATGAGCATAATAAATAAAAATAAACAAATACAAATAAACGAATGAAAACAGAATAGAAAGAAAACAACATAAAACAAAGAATAAAATGAAATAAAACATTTTGAAAAAAATTGTTTTATTTAATTCTTGCAAATTCTGTAAAATAATGTCAAGAGGAAATGGAAAAAGTAGGAAAAACAAGAACAGATTTTTACGATAAATCTGCATATTCAGCAATGAAAATATTATTTCAAACTTCAGCATGACAGACTGACGGAATAGCCATCTAAAACTTTAGCATGAGAGACTAATAAAAAAGCCATCTAAACGTTTGACAGATCGATGGAAAAGCCATTAAAAACTTTAGTATGACAAACTGAAGGAAAAGCCATTAAAAACTTTAGTATAACAGACTGATGGAAAAGCCATTAAAAACTTTAGGATTACAGACTGGCGGAAAAAAACATCTAAAACTTTACTGACTGAGGAAATAAAATGCATTTGGACATGATTAAAAAATCCAAAAATTGGCAGAGTTCAAAATGGCGTAATTTAAGCAAACTATAAGGTATTTGCAGCTTCTCTTCCAATTTTCGGATTTTTTTTAACCATGTCTAAACGCATTTTATTTCCTTTTGGTGGATTGATTGTTGCTATTTCTTATGATGAGTTAAGGACAAAATAGATTCATTGATTGATAAAATAATTAAGTGAATGATTTTGTGCCATGAAACAGATACTGTCAAGAATTGTAAGTGTCAATGGAATTAAAATAAGTAATTTATCAGATAGTCAACATCATGAAATTTGGAATATAGACTTTTGTCATTTATTCATTATATGCTCTGTAATTACATTGAGCTTTTAAATAAGGATTAGCATATATAAAAAGGAAATATAAGTTAATAAAGAATATTTCCACAGATATATATATATGCATATATAATAGTATCTCATCCACAGACACATATATGTATATACTAGCATTTCGGTCAGGCGTTGCCCGGGTGTTTGGATGTGTTTGTTGAACAAAAAAAAAAAATGTAGTAGGAAGGCAGGCTCGAAGCCGTACCGCAAAGGAGGAAAAGAATGGGGTAAAAACCTAACGTCTATGCTGTTACGACCACCGCCAAACCGGAAGTGACATTTTTAGAATTAAGGCTAGAAAATCTAAAGGAGAGGATAACTTTCAAAAATATCTGCAAAAAAAGTTACCCACCCCACCCCCGTAGAAAAGTGCCTAGTTAAAGGGGAAGATATAAATGTTTTTAGCCAATTTTTCGATATTTGTCGTATGAAAGGTGGAACTTCAAAACGATACTGATCTTGGTAAAATCCGTCGCCTCTATTGAATGTTTTAGGCAGACATGCAAACATACATACATACATTTATATATTGGTAACTAAAAATTTTCGACCCAAACCGATGAAAAAGCTTGCCCTATCTCTGAATACCCTTTATGTAAAATTTCAAATATTTAGACCAGAAATTGTCCGAGTAATTTGGAAGATACCGATGAGGTCAATTTTTTTTTAAAACTTTGACCCCTGTTTTGACCCCTTAACATTTATTCTTTTGGGCTAAAATCAAGTTATTAAGTTAGATCCATGTCCAAGGAACCTATATCTAAAATTTCACGTGTTTAGACCCAAAATTGTAGGAAGAGTTTGGTAGAGTTCTCAAAGGTCAAATCGTTGAACTTTGACCCCTTAATCGCCAAATTTCTGTCCGAAAACCAATCACATCGATTTTCCCAAATCTCAGTACCCTGTATATAAAATTTGAATCTGTAGGGTTAAAATTGACAGAGTTATTGCATAGGGAAATGTACACAGACAGACATTTTCACTTTTTTATATATATATATATATATATATATATATATATATACTAGCAAAAGTATCCGTCATTAACTGGGTTCAAAAACAGCCTACAGAAAATGGACTCTGATTTATGAAAGTATGATAGGTTATGAAAAGGAAAGGTTGTAAAGAGATAGCTTCGAATTTGGGGCGTATCAAAACCAAAGCAAAATATGATGAAAGTAAAAATAAAATAGATAAAACACATAATTTATTATACCATACCTGTTCACACTGAAACACTTATCACAATATTCCATGGATCTATATTAAAAAACCTTGTTAAACTTTGTGACAAATTTCCATTCTATGGAGGTCAGGTGCGAACGAACACCCCATAATTTTATTATACCATATTTCTCCAAACTGAAACATAATTATCAAAGTATACTTACGTAGATAGATATGAAAAGTCTTTATTAAAGTTTGTGCCTATTTCCATTCTATGGAGGCCAGGCGCGAACGGAGACCCCACAATTTTATCATACCATCCCTATTTAAGTTAAACGTACTTATCAAAGTATTATTATGTACATCTATATCAAAACACTTGTAAACGTTTTTTTTTTTTTTTAATTTTTAAATTTTTTATTTCCATACTTTGTGGACAAGGCCCTTACGCAGACCACACAATTTTATTGAATCATCATTATGCCAGATCAAACATACTCATTGCTGTGTCTCAATACATCTTCTATCATTATATGTAATCAGTTTTCTATAATAGTCAACCATATAGGAGCCTATTCGGGATCAGACACACACACAGACGTTCAGCTTTATATTATAGAAGAAGATATATATCATAGTCTCTCATATATATATATATATATATATATATATATATATATATATATATATCACCTTTGACTTTTGAAAACTCTACCAAACTCCTCCGCCAATTTTGGGTCAAAACACTTGAAATTTTAGATGTAGGTTGCTTGGACATGGATCAAACTTTAATTTGATTAAATTGAAATATTAAAAAAAATCAAAGGCGTCAAAATTGAGGTCAAAGTTTTAAAAAATTTGACCTCTCCGGTCTCTACCAAATTACTCAGCCAATTTTTGGTTTAAATATTTAAAATTTTACATAAAGTGTATTCAGACAAGGAGCAAGCTTTTTAATCGCTTTTTGACCAAAAATTTGGCTGCCAAGGGATCAAAGTTCAAAAGATGTGACCTTTGCGGTCTCTAGCAAGCTATTCAGCAAATTTGAAATTTTATATAAAGGGTATTCAGATAAGCAGCAAGCTTTTTAATCAATTTTTTTTGGGGGGGGGAAATTTGGCTGCCAAGAGGTCAAAGTTGAAAGAGTTGACCTTTGCAGACTCTACCAAACTCCTCTGCCAATTTTGGGTCTAAACACTTGAAATTTTCGATGTAGGTTACTTGGACACGAGTCAAACTTTTTCATATATATATATATATATATATATGCACATAAAGTTATGAACAGTACATAGGGCCCGAGCAAAGCTGGGCTGAACTGCTAGTATATATATATACTCATCCACAACCAGACTGTTTCACTTTATTACTGCTCTTCAGTGCAGCTAAACTAACAACTATATCAAGCTAGGTTTGAAACTCGACCGCCTATGTGACAGACTTCCTAACTATTATGCTATTTGTCTGCTGAAATGGGTATGTGAATTAGCAATGTTCAAACATTGTCCAAATGCCTAGGCTCCACTCGTTTACACAAAGAGCATCGTTTAATACGCTAGTAGCAGTTTGTTCCCCATAATAAAGTCGTATTCCTCTCTGTTAGTTCACAAGTTAATTAATATCTACAAATGGTACACTATTTCACAAATTAATTTTTATACTAAAAATGGACTTAGATACACTTTTATTCCAGCATATAAGATTAAAGAAAATCTATTTTAATAATTAGCTTGATATTAATGTTTGTTGCAATAGAATCTTTTTAATTGTCCTATTTAAACATATATTTTAAAGTTGATTTATTTAATTTATTTTTAATTTACTTTATATTTTATATGTTTTCAATTATTATGAGCTTAGAATAGTTGTGTTTAAAACCGTAAGTAAGCTTTTTTTTATTTAAGCTTGCAGAGTTATTTCATGTTTGATTTTCATAGACCAAGATGGATGTGTTTTATGTTCCCCCAAATAAAAGATGTAGTCACTTTTTGTAACAAGCTAGGATATTCGGTGTCTCTTAAATAGTATGGAACTTATCCTTTTGCTCTACAATATTTTTCTTCTGGGTAGCGCTGGGTATATATAGCTAATATATATATATATATATATATATATATATATATATATATATATATATATATATATATATATATATTATAATTGCACTAAATCTAATGTAATGATCGTTATCTTGAGCAAATCAAGCACTTGTCAATCTGAAATACAATTATCTTGATAATTACAAACTTGATTCGATAAAAGATCACAAAATCAATTGAATTTAAATACAGTAACGATAAAATGAGAATGAGAGTGTTGGTAAGTGAAGAAATTTCTCAAAGTCAAGATGAATCTTTTTAAAATAAAAGAATAAAAATATAATTTATACAAATGATTGGATAATAAAGAAATAAATTACTAATTCTGACTTTTTGAATTGGTTGTCTTTTTGGCTTTTGTTTTTCTAATTTGTTTCCTGCATATTTTTTATACACTTGGCTTCTTTCTGTAACTAAGACAGTACTTATCATTAGTACTGGAAACGTGGACAGAGATGAGAGGGAAACAGAAGGAGAAGGAGACATATAAGAGGGAGGAGAAAAAGTGGGAGAAGTAGAAGAGTCAGAAGTTAAAAGACAAAACAAAATATGAAAATAAAGAAAAAAGATTTAAAAATAAAAAAAGATTTTCAAATAAAAAAAAAATGATTTTAAAATTTAAAAAAAAAAAATTAAAATTAATTTTTTAAATAAAAGAAGATTTTAGAATAAAAAAGATTTAAAAATAAAAACAGATGTGGGAGTCATTCATATTCATCAACAGTACTCCAGATAATTTTTATGCTTGCAAACACAAGACACAGCCAACAAACATGCCATATTTTGAGTGGGATGGGGGAGCAATTTCAGGTAGGCGTCCCAGATCTACACCTCTCAGTGACAGTAGAAGTGACTATGATGCCTGAAACTCACTCAAGATTCAGACACATACTGAAAAAAACAGTGAGCCAGCACAGTCATCGCAGTCACAGAGGCATAAACATGTCTGAGTAGGCCTGAAACTCAGAAACTTTGAATATTCAGAGAGGCACCTTGTGTCAAGCACCCATCGGATACAGGGCATAATGAATAGCCATTTACACATCAGAGGTGTCTTGTTTCTGCACATAAAAAAATGGGAACAAAAGAGACACGACAGGCCCTATGTGTCAGAAAACACCTCTAAAGCTTTATTTGTCACAAACAGCCTTTTAAGAAGCTGGACTTACTCCTAATTTTCCAACTTCAGTATCACGGAATAACTCCTTGATGAACATAAAGGATTTGATCTCATGTCAATGCTCGTGCAGAACATTTGTTCTGAGGAAACCAGAAACTATGCCATTTACGGCAATAGAAGCCAAGACACAAACTGAAATAATGGCTAATGGAACATTTTAAATTGCGCGATTCTACATCATTTGTAATCCAACCAGAATAAGCGACCATTTCCACAACTCATGTTCAATTCACTCTCATATCTGCAGTGTTTCTAAAAAAGGATGTACAATATTCCTGTTCTGCCATAGTCTGCCGTCAGTTTGTTCATTACGAACGTTTGGATACCTTTCTCAATCATCTCCATTATGACTTTTTTTGATTGTTGGAAGAGATGATCAAGTGCTTCATCCCAATAAAACTTTCTGTTCTTTGTCCTCAATAGTTCTCGGAAAGGGGTCATAACTTCTGTTTGTGGAAAAGCATATGACATCTGATTCACGAGTTCAAATCAGGACCCAACCTAAGTGATATTCATGGAGGTAGAGAAGTGAAGGATGGATTTCCTTTAGAAAAGGATCATAATTTAGAATTTAAAGTAGAGGGGAATCAGTTTCTCATGTAAATTTCATTGATAATGATCCCCCATTTTTCAGTCATTATTGTCTTTTAGAGCAGTTAGTTCTCCAATGTTTGATATATTTTCAATTCGAAAAGTTAGTATATATAAGAAAAATTACGCTACAACTAAATCTAGGTCTGAGTGATAAGCCCACATTCTAAAAGTGCCTCTTTTCAACCTGCCGTACCATTAACCTTAAATCCAAGTGATAAGCTCCACTCTGAAAAATCTCCTTTAACCTTAAGTCCAAATGATACTCCCTTTGAAATAAAAAATCCTTCCATAACACTACCACTAACCCTAAGACCGAGTGGCAAGCTCTCCCATCATGCAAACCGTCTTAAAACCATAGAATCGTCTAAAAAAAAAAAAAAAAAAAAAAAAAAAAGACCCTGTCCTTCCTAAAAAGAAAACACAGGATATGTCTCATCAAAAAATACATTGATTAACCGCCCTAAAACGCTAGAATGGCCTGGAAATGGTGGATTATTTTACCTTAAATTTATATGTGAAACTAATCTCCCACTCAAAAATAATTTTTTTTTCTTTCTGCCAAATTTTCACATGTAGCCCCACAACTAACCTGAAGTCCGAGTGGCAAGCCTCCTGCTCATACAAAACCCTCTGATAAACACACATAATTGTCTTTAAATATATATTTTTTAATGCACAAAATTTTTTTTCATAAACAAATGATTAACCGCCCTAAAATATTAGAATGGCCCTAAAATCTAATATTATGTCATTAAATGTTTATATTAAATTTATATATATATACTAGTGGGACCTGTGGAAATTCCACAGCGGACTCTTCCATATGTAATATATTAATGTTGGCATTCTGTGAATGTTCAGCATAAATGGAGATGCCCTGATATTATTGTAGCTCTTTTGTTAAAATTACAAAAGTATTTACCTAAGCTAACAGGGACACCTGGCATAGTCTGGTCGTAAAATACACTTAAATATGATATTTTAATTTATGCAGATTTCGTATATATTATTATAGAGTCAATTTTCTATCGATTCTTATATATCATACAGTTGTGAGTTAAAAAAATATATGTATATCCATATGACTTGGGTGCATCAGCTTGTATTGAAACTGAAACCAAAACTTATGAAGAAAAAATTATATGTATATATATATATAATTTGAGTTCCCTCAGCTCTAATCGAAACCAAAACTTATAAAGAATTCTTGAAAAAATTATTTCTAAAAAAAAAATAGAGGACTTGAATGCCATCTGCTATACTTATAACCGAAACCAAAATTTATGAAGAATTCTTGTTAAAATTATTTATTACAAGAAATGAAAAGATCATAACAATTAAACGATAGTCACTCAAAAGAAAAAAATGTAAATGTAACACACAAAATAACACACATGCTATCGTATTGATATATAGATTAATGTAAACACCAGCATCGGTTGGTCTTACTCTCTCTCTCACACAAACAATAAAAAATGTAAACAAATTAAACAATGAAAATAAAATAAATAACTGCTGTAGATATGATTACAAAAAATAAGGCTACAGGAACGCATCAATTTTTTTTCCAAAACACACACACACACACATATAGATGAGCATAAGTACACACACACACACACACAAATGAAAATTTAGTTATAGCAATAATATTTTAAATAACGAAAACACCAGCATCGGTTGGTCAGTTGGTCTTGCTTGCTCTCTCTCGAACAATAAAAAATGTAAAAAAGTAAACAATGAAAAAAAAAACAAATAACTGCTGTAGATATTATTACAAAATATACAACTGCAGTGATGCATCAATTTTTGTCCCAAATATTTTAAATTAAAAAACTTATGTCCGCCAGCCAAGAGATTTGTGTTATTGTTTTTTTTTTACTACGGAATAACTTAAAATCAATTATATCTTAATAACTTTTGCATTTACCAGAAAGAAAAAACCTTAAATTTTATAGAATTAAAAACAAATATAGCAGTGAGAAAATGCTAATTGAATGCGGTTTGGAGCGTTCATAAATGTGTATTCGAGAATTAAATCTCAACCAATGAAATTTGCTGGAAAGCGTGACACACAAAAGAACACACATCATACTATCGTATTAATATATATATATATAATTTCATTTCTACCAAGTTTTCAGTGTGTTTACGTTTAATTGCCTAAAACAGGGAGAATCACATATTTGGGGAAGCAAGTGAAAGCTATTTAGTAAGTGTTAATTTACAACAATACAAAAAAATCTTGCAATAAATTCATTTTTAAATAGTTCTAGTATTAGGTTTCAGTTTCTTGTACAGAAAATGCAGTACAATTCAACTTTGAGATCTGTTTTTCAATGGATGCATGGAATTTTTAAGGAATTGCAATATATTTATATGCATTTACTGAAGATTACTTGGAAACCATTAATTTCTGGAGATTTTCAGTGCCATATTCGGTTTCTTTGCACAAAAGTAGATTTATATGGTAAAGTTCATTGATTAATCTTGTGTTTTAACAAAGAGAGAGCACTTTTATTGAAAAAGTAATGTAAAAAATGTGACAAAATACATATGGCTTTAAAGAGAGAAAATATCCAAACATGCAAAATACAAAAATAGGAACAAACATATTTAAACAGATATCACACAATTTGAAAAAGGTATTTTTTTAGTGTCTTCCATGCCATAAGAATTCCTTCAGATAGGAATCTAAGTGAGATCTTCTACAATCCAGCATTGATTTAATAAACCGTTTAAGCATTCTAAAATCTCAATTATCATGTCGGTTTTTAATGCAAGAAAATCCTCTTGCCCATAAAATGTTTGATAAATAATATAACTATTTTTTTTTTCTTTAATAAAAATATCAATCCAGAGTGCCTCATTTTGGGGAGCTTGTTCCTTCCAAAATAGAACACCATGGACTGGAACAATGCCTGCCATTAAAATGTTTGATTTATTGGGTTTTTCTTTATTTAAAAATAAGTTTAAATAGTTTTATTGAAAAGTTTTATAGATATATATTAAAATAAAACGCACTCTACATAAAAAAATAAATCTTGGTTGCGAAACTCAGCAAAACAATCAAGAAAATCTTAAGAAATCGGTCATTTTATACTTGTTTACAGAGACCATGTGCAAAGGTCAAGATCAAACCAGTGTCAACCGAAATCTATCCTTCTTCAGTTTACGTCATTTGGGGTCCTTATTCCATTCTTGGACCCAAAAATAGTCATAACTTCCTTATTTTTGTTCAGATTAAAACATTTTTAAAGATTCTTTTTTATATCATCAAGCTCTTTCTATGTACGCCATTATTGAAATATTTTAAGCATTCTTAATTTTTCTGTTTTTATAGTATACTGTAGATATGTAATCAAAGATTAGACAAGCATCTGCTATGCAGAGGAATGGAGAGATAGAAATTATTCTGAGCCTGAAGAGCAGGAAATAAACCAATGCTGTCTTTTAATGACAGCAAGATGGCCAATAAATTTATGTCTAGTTCAAATGCTTTTATTTTTTTTATTATTGATTATAGATTAGAAGTTATTGATTTTTCTTTATAGAATTTGTTCTCCTCTTCATCCTGTTTTTGAAAAGATTATAACGGTAAAACTGTCAAATTTTTTGCAGCAATAATTTGTCTGAAAATCTATGACCCAACATAAGCTAATCACTAAATACACTTACGATCAGGAGTTTGTGTAGTGCACACATCTCTTTCATATATGCTAGGAAATGTGTGCGTCCTCCTGAAGCAAATATCTAATAGTTTTATGGGTTTATATGAAACAAATAAACTTCTTTATCGGCTTTCTCAAAATTTGTCACAAATCCTTTGTTTATTATATGTATGGAAATAAAACAAGAATAAAAAAAATTTAAAAGTTCATAATATTGAGCAAGGACCATAGAGAGGAGGCAGTGGTTCAATGGTTAATGACATGATGAACTAACAATCTGGATGTGTCAAGTTCGTTTTATAGAAACACTTTTACATAGAATGTGAGCAATTTTCGCATGGTCCTTCCTGTGAGTATGTGATGTCTCTTCTGAAGTGATTCAAAATTTTGAATAAAAATTATGCTTTATAAAATAACTACAAAAAGCACCGACTTGAAATGGCTGTTAACAACTCTAATTATGTTCGAATTGTGTTCGTTACAGTTCAAACCTCTCTCGGACCCCCATGCTGTCTTGCACTGTCGAAAAGGAACAAACAAACAAAAATAAATAAATCCGACTCAGCTTTTCTTATTGTTTTAGCAAAAGGCATTTATTACCATTAATTCCCAAACAATGCCTGCTTCTTGTTTTTTCTAACTTCATCTGCCATGAGATTAACAAAACCCTGCCAGCTTAAAAAGATTCTTGCTACAACTGCGGGACCACAAGTCCATCTCACCTGGATGTGTTTTCCTTTCTGACCGACCACGTGATGCATTTTTCTCTGCTTTTTTGTTTTTTTGCTTTGCTTTTTTTTATGTTTTTTCTTTTTCTAGACCGATGCACACCCTCTAACTAAAAGGCGATTTTTCCTTTAACATGTTCAGGATGGCTTTCAAAATAACATTATTATTCCAGCACGGTAACAAAAATAATAAGTACTTTTCACTAGTTCTTTAGCGAACGCTTACTGTCTACTTCATAAAAATGAATACATACATTCATTCAAAAAGTATACTTATCTTTTTAGTTAGAATTCTCCTACATTACCCCGGCAACGCCGGGAAACAGGTACTTTTAGTATTAAATTCACAGCAATATGCGAAGTAAAATTAGTCAATCAGGATCACAGACATCTGCATCTGAACTGATAAACAACTAATCAATAATATTGACTAATTCCAACCATTTTTTATTGATTCGTATCAACATTAATGATCAGATTCAGAGATAAATACGTTTTATATGTGCAGACGATTTTAAAATTAGTTTTTCATCGTGGGTTTGGAAAAAAGTGGAGTGGCGTTTATTTTACAGAAATGTCTCTTATGAATTGAATATGGAATAAAAATGGTCAGAAATTTAATTATTTCATGTGTAATTCAATTTTCAAACATTTTATTCTCTTCTTCCTGTGGGTTCTTTGGGCTTTTTTTTTAAATCCTATTCTTTATGCTCAGGTGCCTTCATGTCGGATTGGATTTTAAAATAACATGACAGTAAGGCTGTTATATATTGCCTCTATTTATTTCCACTGTGAATGAATACATATCTGTATACTTGACTTTGGTAAAACCGCAGTTTAATGACCTAAACATTATGCAATAAAAATTATGTACAAGTGATAAATATTGTTTTAACTTGTTTTTGTTAAATATTATTAAATGGATGAGGAACAATTTAAAGTTAAAATCAATTTATTATTACGCTTGTAATCTTAAGAACACACTTGAAATGAAGAGAGTTCCACAAGCCTGTAGTTCTTGAAAAGAAGCTACTGAAATAAGAAGCTGTACTATATTGAGTTATCAAAACAACCACTTCATGGAGACCATTAAACTAACGAGCCAAACGAGTTGGAACAAAGGTAGCAAGGAGTACATTAGATAATTTTAAAAAAACACGTGCCATAACAGTATGGAGTGAATGGAGTCACTAGTTTTGTCGATAATATTAATGCGTGTTCAAAAACTCCGACCTCAAAAATGAGACAACGAATACTGAGTTAGAATATATATATACAAAGAATATATTCTATTAAACGAACAAGGTAAAAACAACGAGAGCGTGTGCGTGGGTGGGTGGGGGGGGGTTGTACACGCATAAACATGCTTTTTAACTTGTAATGTTTGTTGCAAGTTCGTTGTGTGTTCAGTGTTCACATAAGTTCGTTAACGTATACATATGTCGTCTTACCTTAAAACGAATGTACGTCTGTTGAGGCGCTCGGAATATACGTCTGTCTACATCAATGATTCGAGCAAAAAAAGAGTGAGATAGAGAATGGCTCCACGCAGTGATGTAGTCTACAATGCATTGTAGTATATATTGCACCGTAGAGAATCCACTGTTTATTTTATAAAATTATTTTTTATATATTATGGCTTGCATTAAAGTTTAACATGCAAAAGTCAAGTATCATACTTCAATTGTGCTCTAAACAAAAACATTCATTTCAAATGTGCTCCTATCATATCAAAGAACCTACTGTTGATTTTATATGTCAGGCTTTCTGCTTGTGCGGTAATAAAACTTCTCTAATACACTTGTGATGTTAGGCTGTGTAAGATGTTAACTTTAGTCAAAATCGTTTGTTCCTTTCTTTCATCAGATTATTTTGATTATCGGTACTTATTAAAGACATTCCGATAAAAAAACTTATCTAAGAACACTGCCAGGCACAGAAAGTACCTTCATGTGAAATTTCATAAAAATCGGCTGAGCTGTTTTCGAGCCCATAAGGAACTCTCTCTCTCTCTCTCTCACTCACACAGATAAAGTTCCTTATATATATATATATATGTGTGTGTGTGTGTGTATCACCAACTGAAAAACTGCAAAATTATGAGAGACAAGAAAAGGATGGTTCAAATTTAGTGCTTGCAGTAGTTTTTGCGTCACTATAATGTATCTTCACCTTAACAAGAGGATACATGACCATAAAATAGCTATTACACTTGGTGACAACAAAAATGCCTTGCAAAATCATTCAAATATAAGGATTATGGTTTTAGTATCACCGGCTGAAAAACAAGCTATAACACTGTCCATGTGAAGACGGACCAAAAATGTCTAAAAACAATAAATTGTGAAAGTTACGAGAAATGGACCCACCCTATATTTGTAAATTTGAAAGAACTTGCAAAAAAATTAAGGAGTGGAAATGTCCAATTTAGTTTCAATTTGAAACAAGAAGCTGAAAATTAGAGACAAAAAAGATGATAAAAAATACACTGCAAAAATGAAAAATGGAATCAAAACAGATGACAAATTTCATACTGGAATTGAAAAAAGTATTGAAACAATAACAGTTTGTTTTTTAATGACGATAAACAAAACTCGTGTAGATATAGGATAAAACAGACGAAAAAAAATAATGAAACTTTGGAAAATATATCAAAAAATCATGCAAAAAATTATGAACTATACGGAGACAATAATAAAAGAACCGAAAATCGTTTTTATGCTATAATGATAATATCAAACTCGAAGAAAAAAGAAAATTAAAATCAAAATATTTTATATTTAACTCTTTATGACCTGAATTATGATGTAGATGATCAAACAAATATTTATTGTTAATTTTAGTTTAAAGGTAATGATACTATGATCGTCTTTAAACTGGAAAATTATGAAGTTCAATAGTTAAACTACTACTGAGAATTTTTGCATTTAATAAACTTCCCTTGATTATTATTCATAGTGCTTGAAAAAAACAAAAAAAAAAAAAAACGAAATCCTCCACTCTCAGAGACGGATGGCGGCATACTGAATGTAAGCAATAGACAGTTGCCATCTGGAGGTATCTGGCATCTACCCAGAGACTGAACTAATACGTACAAGGCGTGTTTGAATCAATTCCCACTTTATTTATGCCGTTATATTCATTTATTTACAACTGAACAAATTAGTTCGACCAGGTCATAAAGGGTTAAATTAAAAAGAAAAGGAAATATAAAAAGGATATTACAATAATGTTAAAGCTGGGGAAATAAATATAATAACGAATAAATTAAAATAGTTTTCTTAAAGTATTGTGTGTAGTGTATATATAAAGATCATTTCTGAGACGATTGCAATATCGAGGTGTAATGAATAAATGCAGACTGAAAGCAAATTAAGACATACAAAAGTGAAATGTAAGGTCTGGGTGACATAATATTTCGGGAAAAATGTACTTCATCAGATGTGGGTTTCACTTCAGTATCAATTGCGTAACTATTAATAGTTATTTTTTAATCTATATTCTACAATTTAATAAACGATACACACCATACAAATTGAAGATAGTTTGCTTGAAGCATTGTGTACAGTGTATCTGTCAAGAAAATTGATGAGGTGATTGCAATATCGAGGTGAAATGGATAAATGCAGACAAAACCAAATTAAGACATAAAAACGTGAAATTAGTTTTTTTAGTTGTCTACCTTTTATCAATATAATAATTTTTTGTTTTTAATTATAATTGTAACGTTGTATACATCAAAGAAACAGAGAAGATGAAGAAAACTCAACTTGCTTTCTTTTTTAACAAAAGCTTGTATACCTGGTATTTCCAACAACCTTTTATTATTAATTAGCGGGGGTCCGCGGCGTTGCCCGGATGTTTGTAGGTGTGTGTGTTTGGGGAGGGGGTGGTAAAACAGAAACAAAAAGGAAACTTAACCCTGTTTGAATATAAAGAAAAACGATGTTAAACTTCTTAAAAAAATAAAAGAAAAAACAGCGATTTTAAAAATGGAGAAAAAGATCTTTTTTATGTGTAAAAGAAAAAAAAAAGGGGTGTTGGTGGCAGGTAGGCTCAAACCCGGATCCTTGAGGCCAATAGGCTGATGCCAAACACATGCGCTACGGCGACGGAAGCAATGTAAGATGTTAAATATAGTGATTAAAAAGTGAATGCGTTCAAATTGGGGTCAAACATCACTATTCCGCAGTTTTTAGTGCATGTTTAATGAGGTCAAATCCTTTTACTGCGGGATAGTTCATTTCAGTTTGTTTACCCAACTTTGTCTGGTTTTGTTTCCCCAACATGTTGGGGAAAACCAGCTCCTCTGTTTATTAGGAGGGTGTCCAAATGAAAGCAATTGTCTGATATGATGGTGAAAACCGACATTGACCATCGTTTTGTCGGGGAACTACTGATACAACGATTCAGTTTCGCTTTTTTATACTGAAAAAATCTCAAAAACAGCACGTAAAAGTCGGGCAAATTAAAAATAGACACGACCCCTGTTCTCAACTCGTAGATATTATAATTTAGACAGTATATAAAAAGTTTTAAGAAGGAGTGACCCGACCGAGCGCCCCCTCGAAAAAAGCCTTTTGCGGACATACACAAAAAGTGCGCGCACACACACACACACATTTTCACTTTTTATATAATAGATGTAATAATTTTTTGTAGAATAGCACAGAAAATCGGTCTTCAGGCAAATACAGGGAAAACTGAGGTAATATATAAACCATCACCTGACAATATACACCCACGAGATCCATCGATCATGATAAATGGTAAGGAATTTAAAGTGGTACCAGACTTTAAGTACCTGGGAAGTATTCTGACTATCAACGGTCATACAAACAAGGAGATAAACTGCCACATCAAGAGCGTGTGTGCTTCATTCAGAAAACTAGAAAAACGATTAGGAACAGCATTAGACTAGAAACAAAATGCAAAATTTATAAAGAAGTGGTATTACCTGTTCTACTATATTCAGCAGAAATCTACAATAATTTTTTTGTTTCTAATTATAAATGTAATGTTGTATATATCAAGGAAACAGAGGATAGGAAGAAAACTCGACTCACTTTCTTTTTCAATAAAAGCCTTTATATCAGGTATATCCAACAACACATTTTTTTCTACACATTTATACGGTTCATTTCTCCTTCTCCAAACGGGTGTGACTTTTCATCTCAGTTGCGACGTAATCCACGTGTATCAAACGCATGCTTTTCTGAACGCTAGGCATACCTCCAACACCACTTCTCTGAACATGTGTCCTTTTATCTATGCTGCAACGTTACTTTGTACTGCTGGCTTGGTCATTTGCATACCTTTATCCAGCTGCTGCAGCTATCAGCGTCAGCGTCTGTTACATAATTACAATCTTACTTCCTATTAGTTGATGTAGAGTCTGTAGGACATATTTTAGGAAAAATTCCCTTCTTCAGATGTAGGTTTTAGTTCAGTTTCCAAAGTGCAAAGAAGATCGGTACAGCAAGAAATGAATTTTGGATTCAATAATTTAAATGTTGGTTCAAATGTTTTGTTTGCTTTTCATTTTTTGAGTGCCATTTTTTTTTTTCTTCTATCATGTTTATTTCATCATTTTCTTATTTAACTTATTTATTATTGTATAGTCTGTTCTCTTAGTAATGATTTATCTGTTTATTACAGTCACGTATGTATAATCATATTTGTTGCACTGCTATGAAGATGCAAGCTTCTAACAAATACACTCTAGCTTGTTCCAGTCGTTTGACAATCGAACGGAGAGACGATTTCATTACAAAACTGTCTTTCATTTATTTATTATTTTGTGTACAAATGGTCGTCGGACATATCGATTGATTTTATTGACAATTTCTTTCTTTGTTACATCAGGTCAATATATGTGTACAAGTTCGATCTGGTATTTTCTTTGTTCCATCAGAGGTCAATATGTGTCAAAGTCCGACATGGTATTTTCTTTGTTGTCAGCTAACCTGGAATTTGCGTGTGTACACGATCTCCAAGTGCCTTTCAAACATTATTAGTTCTTCTGTTCCACGTTACATTTAAAATTAATTTCATTTGTTTAATTTTTTGTCATGACAAACTAATAATGATCAGAATAAGTCATAAAGAGTGTGCCAAATTTTATTACACAACCCCAGATGTAACAATAAAAAACTACATGCATGGGCAAATGTTGGCTTTGTATGGATATAGGATACTCTCTGGTGGTATTATGTTTTTAACGCAATAACGGGGCCCACTTTCGTTGTAGCAGCCTTTGCAAAGTCTTCTATGTACTTGTTCTAATTCATGTTGCTTCTAAATGTTTGACTGAGGAGTTTGGGTAAACTCAGGTCGAGTGCCTTTAAACTATTAGAAATAAACTATTGTGACAATAATATGACAGAAATCCTTCAAATATGAAAGAGAATTCAGATATTTAATATTCAACAAGCAGGGCTATCTAGTGTTGCTCAAGGCCATTAAAAAAAAATAGAAGTTAAACTGTGTGTAATATCTTTATGTAATAGACCATGGACATGCATAAGGCAGCTGTATGAAAATGACCGAACAATGTAAGTTACATCACGGCAGGGAAGAAAGAAAATGGTTATAAGAAAAACATGTGCAGACGAATGATCAGGTTAGAGAGACGGACAGGGATCAGGTTAGGTTGGTTGGTTGTTTTTGTTTTACGGCATATCAACCTTTTTCAGGTTATTTAATGCCGAAACTAGTTATTTTGTGGAACGATTTTTAATGGAGTATATTTTTTTTTACGTCAGATTCTATTTAACCCATAGTTGGGACCCTAACAGGTACTATCACTCCGGGTCAGAGTGGACCTGGGAGCAATGGCAATTAAAGGGTGGCTCCACACTCCCCAAAGCCCGCAAGGTGAGGCCTCACCATCGGATATAGTTTTAGGTCATATCCAGGACTGGGATCAGGTTAGAGAAAAAAACAGAGATAGACGTGTTACACAGGTGGAAATAAATGTCTATTGTGTCAATGGAAAAAAAAAAGTGAGTCGAGTTATTCTGTGTCTCCATGTGTAAATGTGTATAAAGTAAGATTTATATTAAAATATCTATCTACCTCTCTCTCTCTCTCTATTTATTTTCCTCTCTTTCTTCCTTCATTAAATTGCGTGTCAGATCTTTATAGTAAAAGTTCTCACTTTACCATTTTTTTCATATATTTCCCCCTTCATCAAATTGTGGATAACATCTTTATATTAAAACTTCTATCTCTCTGCCTCTCTCCATCTATTTATTTTCCTCTCTTTCTCCCTTCATTAAACTGTATGTAACATCTTTATATTAAAACATCTACATCTCTACCTTTCTATATAAATCTTTTTTCTCTCTTTCCCCTTCATTAAATTGTATGCAACATCTTCATATTAAAACTTTTATCTCTCTACCTCTCTCTATCTATTTTCCTCTCTTTCTTTTCATTAAGTTGTGTGTAACATCTTTATATTAAAACTTCTATCTACCTATCTCTATACATCTATTATTTTCTCTTTCCCCTTATTATCAATTTCCATATCCCTCTCTCTACACTTCGTTCACCACTACCCAGGCCATTTCTCTCTCTTGTTTGAATGCATTGAAATAATCTAAGTTATTCACTTCTCCTTCATATTATAGACTACATTGGAAATGGCTGAAAAATCAAGCTCTTCCTGATGAAACCTGGCCCAGTTGATCCCAAAATAATGAATATTTTAAAAAATTTTATATATTATTCATCCAGGGCAACGTTGATCAAAAATATACAGACTTTGTGAGTGTTTATTTTGTAGTTTTTTGTTTTTATTTTTGCTGAACATACACACAGAGACAACTTTTATTATATAATAGATTAACAAAGCTACCTGTCATTACAAAACAAAATATAAAAGCTTGAAAGTATAGCACATTTCTATAAAAACTTTCATCTCTCTACTTCTTATCCATCTCTCTTTCCCCTTTCCTCTCTTTAACTTCCTCTTTCTTCTCTGCCCAGCTCATTCCTCTTTCTTGTTTGAATATATTATTAACTGGACATACACACACATAGACAACTCTCCTTTATATGATAGATTCCTCGAAGAATAAGTGGGCATTTTCTTTCCAAATTAGTATGAAATAACATTGAAAATGGCAAAAAAAAAAAAAAAAAAAAATGACCTCCCATCAAAACCTGGGCAGTTGAACCTAAAAGAATGAATAATGTCTTTTTTTCAATTTTGGATATTATCTATCCGAGACAATGCCGATTAAGAGCATACCAACTTTGTGAGCGTTTGTTTTGTAGTTTTTTACTTGTAGCTAGACATACATAAATATACAGACTGACAACTGATTAAAAAAGAGAGAAAAAGGAGATAGGGACAGTAGATGGAAAATAACACAGATAGCGGTAGTAGGAGGAAAAGAAAATGGATATGGATAGTAGGAGGAGAAGAAAATGGATATGGATAGTAGGGGGAGAAGAAAAGAGATAGGTACAACATGAGAGAGAGAAGAGGGCAGAAAGTGAAAAAAAAAAAGAAAAGAGGGTGACTATTAGGAGGAAAGGAGAGAGAAGAGAGATGGTCAATATGAAGAACAGAAAAGAAGTAAAACGAAATCAACTACGAAAAGAGAAGCATCGTTGGAAATAAGCTGTCCTTTTTTGGCAGACTAAAAATGTCACAACCAATTTCAAGTGAAGACACGTTTCTATGGCAACAGAATAGAAAAAAAAAAAAACCGGAGGAAAATGAAAAATACCAAACTTTACAAGATTTTAGCATGCCAAGATGGATCCATGAAAAACTATCTTTAGACTGAGACAAAATAAAACTCATGATTTTTATTTCAATTTCTTACATGAACATTTTATTGTAAAAAAAGATCTACAAGAACTCATTGTAGGGAATGACGGTCGCCAGTTTTAGAGATGCGTTTCCACACAAGTTTTGGGGTTTTACTTTAGGGTGTTTTGCAATGGGAGATATATTTTTGGGATGAGCCGGACCCAGAAAAATATTTTCAGTGAAAAAAGTTTGCAGGTTTCATAATCGAATGGGAGACAACGAGAAATATTCTCATACGGTAAACAAAATCAAATCATGAGTTAAGAAGGCATATATTCACAAAAGAGGTATTTTATATATGTTTAAAATGGAAGCTTATAGCAATAGGAAAAATATACATTCTTGAATATTTTAGAGTTCTTATGAAAACAAAGAGGGGTTCATTAGTTGAGACACTGAAGATCGATTAATTAAGAGCCATGAATTTCAGGGGTCAAGAAATCGTTACAAAACTTCTCTGCTCATTTACATAAATTATAATTCATTAAAAGTTGTTTATAAGAGTCAATCTTCATTTTTTTTTTTTTTGTATTAGAAAAGAAGTTCAGTGATAAAGACTGGAATGAATAAAGTTTATACAGATTGGCAGATGATTAGGAGTAAATGAGTTGTGTGTGCCTGTGTGTTCGTTAATGTTTGTGTGAATGGAGAGATATTGCAGAGGGAATTCAATAAAAGTTACTTTTATGGTAGAAAAGTTCATTGGTTTGTATTTTTAAGTAGTTTGTAAAAAAAAAAAAATTTTTTTTTTAATTCACGAACCGGTTCAAAAAAATCAAAATTGCAGCGACTTTGAAATGGAGAGCCCCATTTTCAATTTCAAAGAGGGGCACCTGAGCATTCTGTGTTAACAATTTAAGAGAGTTCCGTCAACGTAAGGAATATTTATAAACATATTTTAATTTTTTCCGTTATTTTGTGCTTCAGGAATATTCAACTATGGCATGTGTAGTTTATATAAAAATTCATTTAAGTAGTTATCTCCTCAAATTTCGTTTTAATTTCGGTTCGCTGAAATTATTTCAAGTAAAGAGCATTAAAAACTATTTCAAAACAAAAAAAACATGAACCGAACTTTTACTGACTATGGTAACAATTATTTCATGTATATTTATTTTTTCAGGTAGTCGTTTGTTGGCTTTTCTGCTAAACACTCTTACTAAATAATATCGACGAAATATCGAAAAACAAAGAAACAAAAACAGTTATTAAAAATGATGAAGCTTCATTTACTTTAGTAAAATAATCCGAAATAGCAAAATGGGATATTAAAAAAGTAAACACGTAATTACTTTAGTTTTTTAAAGCAAAGAATCGATATAAATATGAATAAGAAAATGGCGCCCTTTTCAAGCAGAACAGCTTTGTTTCAGTTTTACAGTATTGAATGGTGTAATATTGCGCCGTCGGATTCAGGGTTGTACTATTGAAATGTAAAGAACATGCAGAAAGGGTTGTAATCAACTGAATTCCTTTTAGTACACTGACAAAAAAAGCTAAAACAGATATATAAATAAAAATAAAAAGATTATGTAAATGTTTTTAAAAAGACACGTAATCACGTGAGCAGGATTTTTTCCTTCTTTTGACACCATAACAAGTAACGTTCTTATTTTTTATTATTTATCTATTTTCGAAAGAGTGGCACGTGCAAGTGGAGAAGGAAAAAAACAGTTATGCAAAATGTGTCGAGAATTGTCTAAAGTTCCGACTTCTTTTTTGGCTTTCACTTTAATAAGAACGTGAATTTATGAGGTGAATTTATTCGACACAATATGATTCAATTAAAAAAATAAATAAAAGCTAACGTGAATTAAGATTAAAGTTAAGGTGTTATTTTGGACCCTCAGCCCTTTCAAAAAACCTTCTTAAACTTTGTGACATATTTCCATTCTATGGAGGGCAGGCGCGAATGAATACCCAATAATTTTATTATACCATATTTCTTCAAACTGAAAGATAATTATCAAAGTATACTTACGCAAATAGATATGAAAAGATATGAAAAGTCTTTGTTAAAATTTGTGCCATATTTTCATGGAGTACAGGCGCGAACGCAGACCCCACAATTTCATTATACCATCCCTATTTAAGTTGAAACATACTTATCAAAGTATTCTTATGTACATCTATATCAAAAACACTTGTAAACAGTTTTTTTTTTTTCATTTTTTATTTCCATACTTTGGGGGCCAGGCGCGAATGCAGACTCCACAATTTTTATGAACCCCCGTTCTGCCAGATCAAACATACCCATTCCTGATCCTCGATACATCTTCTTTCATTATATATAATCAGTTTTTTAAAATAGTCAACCATATAGGAGCCTATTCGTGACCAGACACACACACACACAGACGTTCAGCTTTATATATATATATGTATATATATGTGTGTGTGTGTGTGTGTGTGTGTGTGTGTGTGTGTGTGTGTGTGTGTGTGTGTGTGTGTGTATGAGAGAGAGAGATTACAACTACCATTCTAATCTTGAGTGTTGTTTTCACGTTTGGGTCGGTGTAACCCTCCACCTTCTTCAGGTGTTTCTTGTCAAACTCAGGAATCTATCTGTTGAACTCAGCAATCTGCAGAGAATTTTGAATGGAACCCTTTATTTAATCCATGGGGGTAGCTTGTTCTTGTTTTGTCTGTCATGATTGAGTAGAACTCCTCAATAATTCACAATTGTATTTTTGTGTATCACTCACACCTAGAGTTGAACTTTCAACCTCCAAAACGGTGCAACTTACAATTGAATTTTACAAAGTATTTTATCTACTATGTCATGGGACAGGATGGATATATATTTATTACAAATACACACTGATTTTTATTATAGAATGTAGGATTGGTATATTTTCTTTGAAATAATTTTCATAAATGTTGGTGTATTTTATCCAATTTAATCCAAGATAGATAACATTTTTTACAATAAAAAATATACGATGTACATGGTTTTATAAAAGCTCTAATATGGCATAGTATTGACTCTAAAATTGATAGAGTCAAAATGTTGGATTCAATTAAGTTGCATAACTCGTTGAGTCAAGAATCTGGTTCAAATATTTGGTATCAAAGTTAATTCAAATCAAAAGATCAATTATTTTCCATTCAATGTTGTCGCCAGAAATTAGAATCACGAAAACATGTTAAATGGTTTCAAAGCAAGAAATTAATCTTTTAAAAAATAAAACAAATTTTAACATTTGAAAAGATTTTCTTCAAAAAATTTAAAATTGAAAAAAAAATATAGAAAAGTGGAACAAGGCAAAAAATAATGGTTAAAAATACTTGTAGTTCTTTTAAAAATACGATAAAATGATGAATAAAAAAACAAAAACAAAACTACAAAAATGTATAAAAAAAAAATCAATGCTTTTTAAAAGTGAAATTAATTAGATGAAATAAATTAAAAATTAAATGTGAAAATTAAAAAATAAATGAAATACTCTAATAAAAATATGGAAAATAAATATAATAAAAGACAGAGAAAAATGGAATTTTTTTTTTTCAACTATTGGGTCAGAATTTATCAAGGCCAAATAAAACTCGACAATAATAACATTGAATAGAGATCTTCAATTGCACAAATTACCATATGGCCAGGCAGTAAATTCAGTTGGTGATCTGATGACTAAAATTTTCCCAGATATTGCTAAAACTTTTTGCAATGTTGAATGGCTTTGTGAAAGAGCAATTTTGTCTCCTAGAAATGATGCTGTTGATATGATCAATTATAATCTTTTGCAAGAGTTATCAATCCATTGATTGTGATATTGATGTAGAATTCACTCTAACCGCCTGGAATGCCACATCATATTCTGATATTGAAGGAAGGAGTTCCAGTTATATTATTACGAAATCTTAATCCACCCAAACTATGTAATGACGCATGGTTAGCAATAAAATCTTTGAAAACTAATGTTATGGAACCCATTATAATAACTGGAAATTTTAAAGGTGACACTTAATTCCTTAAATTCCCCTTATTCCTTCTGATATGCCATTTCAGTTCAAGCGTTTACAATTCCCAATAAAAATTAGTTTTGCCATGTCTATAAATAAAGCTCAAGGACAAAGCCTCAAAGTTGTTAGACTTAATCTTCAGACACCTTGCTTTTCTCATGGCCAGTAGTATGTTGGTTGCTCAAGCATTGAAACTCCTGAAAAACTCTACATTTACACACCTGTTAGAGGCCAGACCAAAAATGTTATTTATGTAGAGGTTCTTCAAAATTTATGCTACAAGTACATTTACCAGTGTTCAGATATGCACTGTTTGAAACTAAATTTTAATCATTTCATTAACAAAATAGATTATTGTTGTAGATCCGTGCTAGGGGTCACAAATGAAAGAAACCACAAGTAGTGTAATGTATAAAATATAATATGTATTTATCATAAAGAATACAGGAGCCACTAAAGTGGTATGAGAGGAACGTGTTCGAAGCATGCGGTTAAACATGATATGAATATTTCCATTTATTCTCTGAAACCGGTGGTATTCATAGGACTGGTTGATTCCACTTAGTTCTCAAATAGAGGCGATTTGTACCTCACAACAATTACTAATGTTATATTTAAATATATTGTACATGAAACAGTTAAAACAAAAGGAGATTTAACAGTTTTTAGATATGCACTATGATATAAAATAATAATTATGATTACTTACTTTATATTTTGAAAGAAGAAGAACTAAAAAATAGAAGATTAAATGAGAAAAGAGGATTAGGGCTACTGACGAGGCCTCTTTAAAATAAAATTCACCTATTGTTCCTTCCTCATGTGGGAGGTGGAAAAAGAAGCCATTATAAATTAACGCTTCATTTAATCAATATGATGATTATGTATGAGAACGGAATATCAAATACAACGTGGCAATGCAGGATACTTCAGCTAGTATAAAATAAATCGGTAGAAAAAAGAAAATAATATATAAATATTAAAAAATAAATAAATTATATAAAAATTGGAAAAGAATACAAAGAAAATAATGGAAAAAAATAAATACAAAAATTGAAGATAAAAATGGTAAAAACAAAGCAAAAATTCAACTGTTCAAAGTCTACTGATTTAAAATACTTTATTAAGGTTTACTAAAAATAAATATGCTCACTCTGGTCACATATATCAAGTAGAAGGTAATGCCTAGGGAGATGGTATCATCCCAACAGATGATACTACACCGACATCTACCCCCATCACTAAAAATGAGGGAGGTACTGCTTGATAGGATAGTATTATGATGAATAAACATGTACTACATCCCCCCTCTTCTACTGCCCCAAAAGAGATGATTCCTAGGAGAATGGTCTAATGATAATAAAATAGATACTACACTACCTCACCCCTTTAAAAAAAAGTAAATCTTCAGTTTGTACTCTAGTACACATTCATTGTCCTTAGATTATAAATGTCAGGTGATATAACTTGAAGAATGTATATTTAAAAGAAAAAAAAAAAAGCGTCAAAAAAGGCCAAACTGCTTTAAAAAAAGCTAAATTTGCGAAATTTGGCTTAAAAACATCAAGTGGTTCTAAAATGGGTCATCAATTTCTTAGAACGTTGCATAAAAATTTAGCACACTCTATAAATATTTAAATATTGATTGGCTGGAGCGCTAAATGCTTTGGTTTCAATTCTAGCTTATGGCATCCTAGTCATTTTATTTTGTTTTCAATTAAAATAAACTTTGACAATGAAATTCTCAACTGGCTTATCAATTAACAAAATCCCACCCCTTCATTAGGTTTGAAATTTTTTTTTTTTTTTTTCATTGTCTAATTTATCAATTTAAAGAAATTGGATTTATTGCATTTTGCATTAAAATTCTTCATATGAGCAACTATTTACTGAGGTTTATTCCCTCCAACCATGTTGTGGATGATAAGAGTTCGGCAGAAAGACACAAGTCGGTATTTAATAGAAACAAAATATATCGAAAAGAAAGACAAATACAAAATATAGAGTGGTTCTATATCAGTCTGACTGCCAAGTGTACATAACTTATGCATAAGACATATGTTACAAAGCGTTGCACTCTTATTGTAACAGCGTCAACAAACAGGAAAATCAGCAGCAGACATAGGATAGCTGACTAGCGAAAATATTAGCAGCATCAGCCGTTTTAGCACATATGCACAGCACATTAAGCAAGTGTGCACGTGCTGATCTCAAAAAGGCAGAAAAATACAGCATGCGGTCATGCAAAGGAAGTGATCGAACGTGTTTTGACTCTTGAGCGATGAGAGAGAAAATGTGCTGTGCGGTCAAAAAAGCAGAAAGGCAAGCAACAACTAAGACACGTGTATGAAAGAGCGTCTTGACAGACATGTTTAACACATAAGTGATATTTTGAAACACAGTGAAGTGCGTTGTTGGAAATTACTGGAATAAATGCTTTTTCTTTTATTCACCTAAAAAAATGCCGAGTCGTATTTTTTTTTTTTTTTTTTTGTCCTTCCTTGTTTGTTGATTCCTGCAATGATACCAGACAACGTGCAGGTTCGAGTGGTCGAAATGTAACAACACGATTAAAGTGTAACGGCCACGTTACAAATATTCTCCCGGTCTTTATAATAGAAGTACTTCATTATAATCCGTAAGGCGAACACCACAACAAACAGGATGTGTAATTCTGGCATGAATCTTTTCTCCAAGAATACCAGTAACAAATTCATTTGTCTTTTCCAATAAGTTTGTTTAGTTATGCTTCAGCAGTTCAAAACAATGAACACTTGAGGAAAACTGTTTAACACTCCCACCTAATCATCCTACCCCCACTCAACTGACAGACAATCCTGTCTGAAAACTCGCTTCCAACACCCAATCCACCTTAGGTTTTCTTTCAGTTTCTAAGAATCAATAATTAAAAGGAAATAGAAAGAAAAAAATAATAATTTCCTAAAAGTAAGCAAATAGATATTCTTTCTCGATTAAATATTTCGGATAAATAGTTTTTAGCTAAAAAAAAAAAAAAAAAAAAAAAAAAAAAGACCGTTTGGATTTTTCTATATTTTAAAAAAAGTTATTGTTTTTATAATAAACCTAGTAGGCCTATCAGCGTTGCTCGGTCATAAAATACGCATAAATATTATATTTTAATTATTACAGAAAATAAGACATATGCATGCGAGTATTATGTTCTTTTTTTCTAAACGGTTCACTTTATGTAAGTAAAAAAAAAAGAAAAAAAAAACTCGAGGTGAGATCGAAACTAAAACCCAAAGACAATGAGTCAAGATACGATGAGACATAATTTGTAATGTGAGCGATTCAAACACGAGCATTCGTGAAACACTTAACAGGGAAAAATCATATGACTCTTAGATACCAATTTTTTTTATTTTTACCCCTTAGCAGCCTGTTTTTCTGATGAAAACGGATTAAAAAGTTGTTTACATGCCTGATTATGCTATATACCAAATTGCAAGTCTATAGATCAAATATTCGTTGAGTATATAGGTTGAGAAGTGCCTCACACACACACATTCTCACTTTTATAGATATATAGATAATTCTTTTTTCTTGACAACTACTATAGAAAAACTCTCCAACAAGAGGACAAAAGAGGAAAGATGAATCACTGCTGTAAGATTTGTGGTGACAATTGCGAAGAGATTCAAATAAAAAGCAAATGGCTTGAATAGCTTACCCTCTTTCTTTCTCCGCTTTGTTTCGATTTGCTCTCTTTGTCACTTCCAAAAGCAAGTAAGTTTTCACAGGAACATGTTATCTCAACGTATTTTCAACTAATGGAAATCGTTTTATTTAGATAGAAACTCCTATAAGAACAGTGATCAAATGAGTTCTTCTGGATGATATTTGCAGCACACCTGATTCTTCACATCAACAATGCCCATCCTAGAAGACTGGAATGCCTTAGACTGAAATTCCTTTAAGCTTTCTCTTAGATGGCTAATAAACTCAGCCACCCAGAAGTTAAATACATACACACTGAATAAATTTAAGAGTTAAAAATAATAAATATTTGTCCAACCTCTTCCTTGACAACTTCCAACTTCAATCTTCACCAACCATTCTCATTGTCTGTCACTCTCTCCCCCTCCCCTCTCTCTCTCAGCTGTCCAAAAAGAAGACTGATCTGTGATTTATCCTCCATCCCTTTTCACAGCAGTCATTATCCTCAGATGCAAATAAATGCCATATATATATATATATATATATATATATATATATATATATATATATATATATAGGGTGACCCCCCCAAAAAAACAAAAGCTAAATGGAGGCCATCTAGAAGATATGCTGTAGAACGGAGAAAAAAAGGCCAAAAACCCTAGTGTATTGATGTGATATTTTGAATATAATAAACTAGTTATGACCAAAGTTTCATTTCATTCGGACAAAACACTAAGAAACGGGGCCTAATTAGAGTTGGGCCCGTTTTTTTTGTTTTTTTTTTGGGGGGGGGTCACCCTATATATATATATATATATATATATATATATATATATATATATAAAAGTGAACGTGTCTGTGTGTCTGTGTGTCTGTGTACATTTCCCTACGCAATAACTCTGTCAATTTTTAGTCTATAGACTCGAAATTTGAAATACCGAGTACTAAGATTTGGGAAAATCGATGTGACGGGTGTCAGCCAGAAATTTGGCTGTTAAGGGGTCAAATTTCAACGATTTGACCTTTAAGAACTCTACCAAACTCCTCCGACAATTTTGGGTCTAGACACTTGAAATTTTAGATATAGGTTCCTTGAACCTGGATCTAACTTAATAAAGTGATTTGAGCCCGAAACTATAAATTTTAAGGCGTCATAATAGGGGTCAAATTAAAAAAAAAATTTACTTTTTTTTTTTCCTCAGCATACACCTCCAAACACCCGGACAACGCCGGGCTGAAATGCTAGTATATATATATTAATAGACCGTCTATAGAAGAAAATTTTTCTTTCCTCTTTCCTTTATTGATTCACTCGCCCAACAGAATAGACAGAGGCGGCGTCGTTTGTGTAAGTAACGTTTTACATTACTTTCGCCACACATATACACACAAAAGAACTTTGAAACAAATTTTCTGATGCTTTTCTCTACTTTTTACTCTGCAAGGATTCTAAAACTTCAAACTTTGATCTCTGTAAAATTGTTGATATAAATATATTTTGTTTGTTGATTCACGTTTTCTTGTTTTCACTCCAAAATTCCCGTTTATGAGTTATCTCTTGCTAACTGAGTGCTGATCCATTCATAACATTCATCCTTTTGTGAAATTTTTTTCATTCGTAAATTTAATTGCATGTATTTTAATTGTTGATGTTACTTTATGGCATACCAACTCATTTTTTTAAGATTAATGACAAATACATTACTTATTGCATTTGGTTCAGTCTGCCTATTCTATATATGAAATCTCTCGATGAATCTCATGTTGTCGAAAATCAACAAAAATGACTTGTATATATCGGCGAAGGCTTTGTCTAGAACCATCCTCACTTCTTGAAGCCACTGATAAACTCAGTCAGTGCAAATAAGTGCCACAAGACAGAGCTGACAGTAGACTTCAGACTCCGAGATGCATATTTTAAAGACTGAAGGTGAACCTCTCCAAATGGTTTTTAAATGCGCCTTCAAATACTAACCTAGAAATTTCTAAATTCCAGCACAATACATACAGCACCTAATATTCCTAAATGGCTAGGCATCCGGTACTGGCCGGGTTCATCATTGCTTAACTTTGGTGATCTAACAAGAACTAGTGTCAACATCATTATGCCATTATATATATATCTGAAATGGTGTAAAGTAAAATTTCCAATGTTCATTAATTCATTAAATGTTCAGACATTGAATATAAAAAAATTTCTTTAACCCATGGAATATCACAAATAAGCTCTTCTCGTCAAAGCACATAACTAGGAAAAAGATATTACTACTTTGCATGAATTTGAAAATTTTGAGGATTGTAAGTAAAAGAATTTCTATCAACTGTTAAAAAAAAAACTATTTACAATGAATATTTCAAAAGTTTCAAAGTTAATCAGAAAAACAATGTTCAAAGAAGTAATTTGAAAATAGTAGAAAGAAGTTGAGCAATAAAATACATGAATCTAATGGAGTCAAATGGAAAAATTTGCAAACAATAAATTGATTGAATGAATCACAAGTCAGAGATACGTAAATAGTGATGTGAATAATTCCACTAAAATCCAAATCAAGAATTTCGTAGAAAGTTAAACTATAAATAGAAACGTCTTGCCATGAATAAAACTTCTTCGGCAAGTGAAATCAAATGTAGACTAGATATTTCAAGTGTTGATTTGAAATAAATTCAATTAAATATACAATAGAGAAAAAATTAAAAGTGAAGATGATAGAAGAAAATGAAAAAAGAATAAAGCTATGGTTAAAATGAAATACGGGAAAGGGGAAAAGAATAGAACAGATTAAGAATTGAAGAAAAAGACAAGGCAAAAAGGAAAGGAAGAAAAAGGTAGAAACAGAAATGTTTACAATTCCAAATTTATTCTTACAAGTTTTAAGCTATTTCATAGGGTATATTTTTTTTTTTTTTTTTTTTTTACAAAGGCATCACCACATTATCAAGGCCCAGAGGCCACTCAAGGATAAGGGTTAAAGAGTGTACAGTAGAAGTTGGTCAATATAGTAATCATTAGTAATGAAAATTTGGTAAATTTAATAACTTATATGGAACGGCTCATCAAGAACTTATTTACTTTAGACTTGAACACAACCATATTGTAGTCAGCCGGAAAGCAGGAAAACGGAAGACAATTCCACAGGCGTGCAGTTCTAAGAAAGAAGCTTTGTTCATGGAATCTATGTTTAGGTTTAGGCACAGATAAAGAGTGGGGGAAATTATTGATAGTGTTTACAGCTAGACGAGTGTTTCTTGTGAAAGTTTGGCGAGGGGGGACCATAGATTGAAGCTCAGTTGAACACTTTCCATGAAAATAACGATACATCAGAGACAAACTCGCAACATCTCTTCTGTGAGATAGAGGTTGTAAGGAGGAGAAAAGGACATCTCCTACGAGGCTACGAAGTCTATTTTGAACTCTATCAAGGCAGGACAAGTCTTTTCTAGCAGCTCCTGCCCAGATGTGGCAACAGTATTCCATCCTTGGACGTACCTGGCTCTTATATAGATAGAGAATAGCATCAGCAGTGAGATATCTACTGGATCGATAGAAAGATCCCACCATTTTTCCAGCGGCCTTGGCAACAGATTTGATATACGTGTTCCATTTAAGATCAGGAGTAATGGTCAAGCCCAGAAGCTTGTCAAAACTTGAGGCCTCCTGAAGACGAGAGCCATTCATTTCAATTGATGACAAATGTGGATTAGAATGTTGATGATGTAAAGAGAGAAGCTTGGTTTTAGATGCATTAAAAGTAACCAGCCACTCCTTTCCCCATTGTACTACATGCTCAAGATCAGAGGAGAGAGAATTGGAGAGTACTTGCTCGTTTACTGTCTTAGATGTGGTACCATAAATGGTAGTGTCGTCAGCATAAATGTCTACAAATGATGTAAGGATATGATTTGGAAGATCATTAATGTAGATCAGGAAAAGAGTTGGGCCCAGGATGGATCCCTGAGGGACACCGGCATTAATACTGTGAGCTTCTGATTTTTGCCCCTCAACTACTACTCTTATGAACCTATCAGAAAGAAATGATTTAATAATTGAGAAGACTTTTCCAGCTATACCATAGCTAGCGATCTTATGAAGTAAACCTTTATGCCATACCCTATCAAAGGCTTTAGATATGTCAAGAGCAATTGCCCTAGAAAGATTGCCACCGTCGAGAGATTTGCTAATCCTATGCGATATAATTGTAAGGACATCTGCTGTAGATCTAGCAGAACGGAAACCATATTGAGTGTCACTAAGAAGGTTATTTTTGTTGAGATGTTTGATTACTTCTGTATTTAACACAGATTCTAGCAACTTACTCATGACGCACAGGAGACTTATTGGCCTGTATTGAGAGGGGGATGAGCGATCACCTGAATTCTTAAATACAGGGCATACTGATGAGATTTTCCAGGGAGATGGGAAACTATTCTCCTTAAGACAACGTTTAAACAGTTTTGTAAGTATGGGCGCTAGTTCAGGTTGAAGTTTTTTGAGTACTATAATTGGAATACCATCAGGGCCAGTTGCTTTACTGGAATCAAGGTTTTTGATTAGCTTGGCAACATCACGTACAGATATACGTATATCACATAGCGTGTTTTCTGATACAGGAGGAAATATTGGGGGTTGGCGGTCTTGGTCGCAAAGGGTAGAATTAGCTGCAAAGTTCTTGACAAAGAGTTTGGCTTTGTCTGATGCTGACGAGATTACCTCAGGTCCATTGATAATAGTTGGGATGGAGCACACGCTTCTGTTCAGGATTCTGTTTGCTATTTGCCAAAACTGGTGGGAACCAAGCCGCTGCTCAGCTACTTTGGACTTAACAGATTGAGCATACAACTCTCTTGCGTTCCTTATTACTTTCTTACAATGGTTGCTGGCAGTCCTGAAAACGGCTTTAGTTTCCATACATCTATTACGTTTGAAGCAGTGGAAAAAGTGATTTCTGTGCGCAATGGCAGCAGCACATTCTGGAGAGAACCATGGCTGGCTGTTAGGTTTTTGCTGAAACTTTTTAGAGGGTATGAAATGGTCAATACCTACAATTAACCATTCAGTTAGGTCTAATACTATAGAGGACACATCCTTTTTAAACATGGAATGCAGAGGTAGATCAGATATAAATGTACGGAAGCTATCCCAGTCAGCCTTAGTGTATCGATATACTGTACGATGAAGTGGTACGTCTGGGGACTTATTACATTTCATTTTTATCTTAATTGATACAACAGAGTGGTCGGAAGATCCAAGAGGCGACAGAACAGAAACTGAACATAGTTCAGGGCAAGTTGTGAGAAAAAGGTCTAGTAGGCTCGCATACTGGCCGTCATTATCGGGCACACGGGTAGGTTCCTGAACAATCTGAGTGAGGTCATAGGCAATGGAGAAATCATGACAGAACCTCCCCTCATCATCGGTCTTGTTTGAGTGGGTCAACCATTCGACGTTGTGAACATTGAAGTCTCCACATACGTGAATGTTAGCTGAAGGATAAGTAGAAAGGACTTGGTCAATTTTCTCAGATATGCTTTGAAAGATAGTAACTCCGCTGTTGTGGGGGCGATAGAGAGTAAATATAAATGCAGTAGTGTGAGCTAAAGCAACCCGGAAGCACATATAGGGTAAGTTAGGATCTTCCCTGGAGATGTCCCTCCCACATGGAAAGCTATCTTTAATATAGGCACATATTCCATGCCCATGGCGATCTTGGGGGTCAGATTTAGAAGTTAAGTTAGAGTATCCTGTAATTGCAAACTCATCTAGGGAAATAGCCTGTCCAATGCCAGTTTCACTTAAAAATAAAAGGTCTGGTTTAGTCTCCTGTAATTGGGTTTCAACCTCTGGAAGGTTAGAACGTAGACCCCTGATGTTGGAGAAGGAGACATGGTAGTAGGGGTCTACGTTGGAAGTTGGAGAACCGGGTTTAATTGTGTATTTTTTCTTGAAACTTGTCATGATGAAATTTTGGAATTTGTGGACTAGGTCGACAGATTTACTTAGAGCAGGACAGAGAGGGGAAACTAAGAGAGAAAAAGAAACGAAGAATTTTTTTTTTTTTTTGTAGCTAATGATAAGGTAAAGCCGTAACAATTACCCACTAGTATGGCATCGAGAGGCCCCACCAGAAGCTACTGCATGGTCCAGATTCCATTCACCAAATGGCAATACAGCAGCCCCAGTACTTTGCACCTGCTGATAGGACAGCCTCCTTAGTGGTTAATCCAAGGTTCGGGTCCCTGACTATCAGGCGGATAACGTCAGCCCAGACAAAACGTTTACCTCCAGCACCCTTACTAGTGACATGGCTACAAGGATAGACATAGAAACAGAAAATTTCCACCAACTCTGCCAACTGTTCGCGCAAAAATACTGCCAACCTAGAAAACAGCTTTTTCTTCTCCCTTTGTCAGAAAAATCACTCATTTAAAAAATGAGGACTGAGGGACAAATAAGAAGAAGCGAGAGTAACAGGAGCTGCCGATAACGCATCCACAATGCGTTTTCTACTCTCCATTAAAAAAATAAATAAATAAATAAATAAATAACTATTAAGTATTGTACTTAATAAAAGTCCAACGGACCTGTTTAAGGGAAAGTATGGTGATAGATTCCCCTCCCACGAACTAAATATGAGTACAATTAGGTAATCTATTTTTGCAATAAACTCGGTAGATAAATAAACATTTATGGACGAGAAAAAAAAAAAAAAAAAAAAAAAAGCTAGCATTTTATACAACAGAAATACATAAATTAAATACTGAAATAAAATGTAGTTATTAATATTTGAATCTTAAAATAAAAAGTGCGAATTAGTAGAGAAAAAAATCACTTATCACAACAACGCATTCCGTCTCCAAACTAGTGAAGAATTTAACTTTTAATAGCGTTCAGAAGATTTTTTTTTTTTTTTTTTAAATTAACCGTTAAGAGAAAGCGTGATTTTATTCTAAACTTTAACTAATCACGTTTTAAGCAACTTATGATATAAAACAAAATCGGATGGGGGGGGGGGGGGTTCTTCCGAAATTAGTTGGTGACGTTATAAGTAATTGCGAGATAAGATGGGAGCCAGAAATTAGGGGTGGGGGACTGAAAATGATAACATAATGGATTGATTATACAATATTTAAGATCAACTTGGTAGATAAACATTTATGGACGAGAAAAAAAAAAAAAAAAAAAAAAAAAAAAAAAGAAGCTAGCATTTAATACAACAGAAATACATAAATTAAATACTGAAATAAAATGTAGTTATTAATATTTGAATCTTAAAATAAAAAGTGCGAATTAGTAGAGAAAAAAATCACTTATCGCAACAACGCATTCCGTCTCCAAACTAGTGAAGAATTTAACTTTTAATAGCGTTCAGAAGATTTTTTTTTTTTTTTAAATTAATTAATTATTAATTTTTTGTAACATTTTACCAAGTAAAAATGTTTCGAAAAGTTTTTTCTTTTTAATAATATATCTTAGAATGTACATATACTGTTATTCTTTTATATATGATCAGTTATATTTAACATACATTAAGCTATACTAAACTGATTGGTATACACTAGGTACGTGCTAAATGGGTGCCCGGAAAACTGGTCCATTATTGAATAAATATCGATTGGAAGCACATTTTATGACTGTTCTTAAAAGAGATATTCTTTGTAAAAGAGAATACACATCCCATAATATTATAAAAAATATTTTTACTTGTTTACTGTTTAAAAAAAAAGTAAAATTGATTTTTTTTAAAGTGTTCGTTTTCTATCTAGCTTTCTAAGTTTTTAGAGATTCAACTTATTTTAAAAGGTGTTTATTCAGTTTTTTTAAAAAAAAAAAGTAGTCTCGAGTGTTACTTTAGAACAAAAAATGTCCGACATAGGATCACATCTTGGGAATCTCGATAATCGCTCAAAATAGAAAATTAAAGAAAATACTGAGAGAGCTATAGTTTTAAAAAGAGCGCTCCTCCCTACAAAGTAAAATAAATTTTAATATTATTTGAATATAATTTAGGGAGGGGAGATCTCTTTAAAAACTATATCTTCCTCAAAAACAAAACAATAAAGAACAAAAAAAATGAAATTAAAAAGATTCTTGAATAAAGGGAGTAAAGTTTTCAATAAAACTAGCATTGGTGCCCGGCGTTGCCTGAGTGTTTGGAGGTGTGGGTTGAGCAAAAAAAAAAAAAATGGTAGTAGGAAGGCAGGCTCGAACCCGTACCGCAAAGGAGGAAAAGAATGTGAAAAAAACGTGACGTCTTTGCTGTTACGACCACCACCAAGCCGGAAGTGATGTAGGTTTAAATTAAGGCTAGACAATCGAAAAGAGGGGATGACTTTCGAAAATATCGGCGAAAAAAGCAACCCCTCTCTGTAGAAAAGTGCCCAGTTGAGGATGAAGAAATTAATGTTTTTAGCCAATTTTTCGGTATTTGTCGTCTGAAGGGTCGAGCTTCCAAACAATACTGATCTTGTGAAAATCCGTCGCCTATGTTGAAATTTTTAGGCAGACATGCAAACATACATACATAGATTTATATATTTGTAGCTCAAATTTTTGACCAAAAACCGATTAAAAAGCTTGCCCTATCTCTGAATACTCTTTATGTAAAATTTTAAATGTTTAGACCAAAAATTGTCTTTAGTAATTTGGTAGAGACCGCAGGCAGAGGTCAATTTTTTTTAACTTTGACCCCTTAACATTTATTGTTTTTTGGGGCTCAAATCAAGTTATTAAGTTAGATCCATGTCCAAGGAACCTATATCTAAAATTTCAAGTGTTTAGACCCAAAATTGTCGGAGGAGTTTGGTAGAGTTCTCAAAGGTCAAATCGTTGAACTTTGACCCCTTAATCGCCAAATTTCTGGCCGAAAACCGATTACAACAATTTTCCTAAATCTCAGTACCTGTATATCAAATTTCCAGTCTGTAGACTGAAAGTTGACGGAGTTATTGTGTAGGGAAATGTAGACATACAGACACTTTCACTTTTATAGATATATAGATTGGTAAATAAATTTCTTTATCGATTATTTTTTTTTTCTTAATGATTTAATAATTTTAAATTAAAAATAAAAATGACTAACGGTAGATTTTCAGCACATTCTCTCCTCTAGCCACACATATTTCGCTTTTTATTTATGGTAAATTACAATTTTCATATTTCTAGACTTTAGGCATTACATTTTCTTATTTATAACGATATTTATTAAAGTACTAAAAAAATAATTAAAAAAAAAATAAAAACCGGGGGAGGGTTCGATTCTTCTCTAAAATTTTCCGGTAGTTTTAGTTTTGTTTTTTAATTAGATTAATTTTTTTTTTTTTTTTTACTTATACCAAATGCGCAAACTCATTGTTAAAAAAAAAAAAAAACTCCCGTTATTCAAGAATCTTTTTAATTTCAGTTTTTGTTGTTGAGGGAGATACAGTTTTTAAAAAGCTCTTCCCCTCCCTAAATTATATTTAAAAAATATTAAAATTTATTTTCTTTTGTAGGAGAGGGGGGCTCTTTAAAACTATATATACCTCAGTATTTTGTTTATTTTGTTAATTATTTTTTAGCTATTATCAAGACTCCCAAGATGTGATCCTCTTATGTCGGATATTTTTTTTTCTAAAGTAACACTCGACATTACTTGTTTTTTTTAACAGAATAAACGCTTTAAAATAAGTTGAACCACTAAAACCTTACAAAGATAGGTAGATTTTTTTTCTTTGAAACAACAGTAATCAAATAAAAAATATTTTTAAAAAATATTATTGGGTGTATATTTCTTTTAAAAACAATATCCCCTTCAAGAACGGTCATAAAATGTGTTTTCAATCGACATTTATTCAATAATGGACCAGTTTTCCTACCTATCAAAAATGGACGCGTTTTCAGTGGACGAGTTTTCCTAAATTCGCTAAATGAATAACCGATGCTCAAAATGTATAAACATTAAAAATTCATCAAAAATCAGGAAATTAACCAATTTTAATAAAATTTTCAGTATTTATCAAATAATGATCACATAATATAATGAAGTTATTATTTTTATTTGAATCTTAGTGGAAATGTATTATTTTGCTTAAACAAAAAACACCTTTACTGAAGTTATGCTTTTCAGTAGTAAAAAAAATGCATTTATTTTTGCCATTTTTATCAAAATAAAGCATCGTAAATTGTAACAATAAGGAACATTACGAAAAAAATTCCCTAGAGTCTGTATTAATGAATTCGATACAACTCGAAACATTAATTTCTCGAACTACCGATATTATCATTGAATTTAGCATTGTTTATTCAATATTTTCAACAAAAAATATAATTGCAAAAAATATTTCTACATTCTTTGATTTTTTTTTTATTACATGTTCCGTGTAATTTTTATATGCAAGATTCTAATATTTTCCTCGCTTGAATGAATGTGAAATTTTTGGCATACACAATTTTTATATAATCTTGAAAAAAAATTTTTTTAATTAAAATCAAGAACATAGAAAAATAATAAAATTAAACAATGGTGAACATTATACAAAGATTCACGATAGGAATGTATGGCTGCACGACTTGGAAAAAAAAGAAAACCAGTACTCCCTACAACTCTCCAACTATCTGGCATCATTTTCAGAAAGCCTTTTGACTTTCTGACATTTTGGGCTTCTGTGGAATCCATTTTTAGATGACTTCGTTTGTTTTTGCTTTTTTTTTTTTTTTTTTTTTTTACATGGGGATCACCCCTTATCAAGGCCCGGAAACCACTCGGGGATAAGAGTTATTTTGTGTACAATAATCAATGGAATAATACCGTAGTAATAGTTGGTATTGGAGATTTCATAAAGTGTCTTACTTAAGGGGTGATTAATCAGGAATTGTTTATGTTGGACTTGAAGACGTCCAAGTTGTAGTCAGGTGGGAAACAGGAAAATGGAAGAGAATTCCACAGGCATGCACTTCTCAGAAAAAAGCTATGTTCATGGAATCTACGTTTTGATTTCGGCACAGATAAAGAGTGGGGGAAATTACTGACAGTGGTTTTAGCTAGACGGGTGTTTATCATGGAGGATTGGCAAGGGGGTACCAGAGATTGGAGCACGAACGAGCACTTGCCATGGAAATAACGATAAAACAAAGACAGGCTTGCAACGTCTCCTCTGTGGGAGAGAGGTTGCAGGAAAGAGAAGAGAGCATCCCCCACTAAGCCACGAAGTCTATTTTGTACTTTGTCAAGGCAGGATAGACTGTTTTTTGAAGCTCCAGCCCAGATGTGGCAGCAGTACTCCATCTTTGGACGTACTTGGCTTTTATAGAGATAGAGAATTGCATCAGTAGTGAGATATCTTCTGGAGCGGTAGAAGGATTCTACCATTTTCTCAGCGGCTCGGGCAACAGACTTTTTTTGCAATGAATTTATTTAAATTCAAAATTTAGTTGATTTTGTCGGCTTCTGAATGTTGCAGTGGAAACATTTTTCATTATAACTTATTTTTCATGTGTATAAATATTTTTTTAATCTTTTTTCTGCCATTATTGCCCGTACCTATTATACACAAAGAGTGAAATATAATTGAAAAGGCATATTTTACAAAAATAACACACACACACACATTATTTCAATTATAGACTTGTGTCAAACCGGCCCAATGGTTATCGTATTTGACTCACTGCCTTTAGATTTTGGTTTCGATCTCAGCTCGAGTATTTTTTTTTTTTTACTTACAAGAAGCGAACTGTTTAGAAAAAAACATAATACTCGCATGCACATGTCTCAGTTTCTGTATAAATTAAAATATATTATGCATATTTTACGACCGGGCAACGCCGGACGACCTGATAGTATAATTATATTTGAAGAAGAAAAAACTCCTAAGAATAATAAATATATATATATATATATATATATATATATATATATATATATTAGTGTATTTAGGCAGCATTCCTTCATTCAGGCAAACATTATTAAAAACAACATGATTCTTTTTTTCATTTTTTCGATCTTTCGTAAGATTTTTTTAACTTCAAGATGGAAGGTATTTACAAATCTTCCATGGTTCACACAAGCGCTTTCGATTCTTTCTTGAATCATCATCAGGTGGAGATAAAATATTAAAAATAGAAGTGAAATATATAGTTACGAATGATAAAAAGAGTCAATGAAAAGTCGATTAAGATATACATTTACGAGTGATAAAAAACTCGATTAAAAATTAAGATGATAAAAGGAAATATTAGTAAAACCAGTCGTATACTGGTTATGCTAAACATTTCAGCACATTATTGCTACTTTCAAAATTAATGCTATTTATAGATGGGTGCTGGGTTTTTATATATAGTGCTTCAAGTATTTTTAATTTTTTACAATTACTTTCTTGTTGCAAAATCCTTGTGTTGTCCACGAGGACCTTTCTAAAATTAGAGGGGGGACAGCTATGTTGATTTGTTAAATGCTGGTATATTGAGCTAGTATTGTTCAAATGCATCGTTAATCGATGGGACAATGTTTTTGTACGTCCAATATATATATATATATATATATATATATATATATATATATATACACACACATACATACATACATAAATACATACACATTATATGAAAGAGAGAACTACTATTTACTACATAAAGAACAGACACAAAAATGTAATAAATCTGTTTCCTACTTTCATTAACTCCATGGAAGATTTTCAATATATTTAAGTATTCAGACAGACGGACATTTCATCTGTGTTAATGGTTTTAAAGAAATAATAAAAAATTAAATTAAAAAAAATTAAACAATGGAAAAAAGCATCTCCTCATCTTCCCCTTCTTCACTATCACCACTCCACCACCACCACCATTATCACAACCTTAGAAGCTCCTCCTCTTCCACTTTTCATTATTACTTAAATAAAAATAAATTCTACTTTTGATTCCAATTATTGAACACTTTCAAATTAAAACTATTTACCGAATTCATTAAATTCTATTTTGGAGATACAAATTAGGGGTTCGTTTTGTAATGAAAATATAATATTCCAGTTTTCGGAGTCTATGAGCCTCTCTGAATATATGATGTGGGGCTTCTCCCTAGAAAACCATGTTTTGTAAACAAACCAAAGAATCACTTTCTTGAAATTGAAATGAACCCATAGCGCAACAGATAAGGTGGTTGGTAATAATCAGTTGTAAGGGACAGTTTTCTGGAGATTACAGGTTCAATTCTCAATATAGGCAATACTAAGTATTAATGTCGGTACGATTATTCAGAATCAGAAAAATCTTATCTTTTTGGGGTATCGGAAAATGTTTTGACTATTTTTTGATGCTGAAAACAATTCATTTAATTATCTTATTTTATTTGACTTTGCTTAAAACACAATCTCCCACTGCTGGTAGTAATAATGAAATAAATTTTTATTGATTTTGAACTACCAGTAAAACTAAAATCTATAGATCAACTCCTACAAGTGTATTATTATTTTTTGAGAAAATATCTGCACGTTGAACATGCGTTTTTACAATAATCGGGAAAACATAACTCTTTAAATGTTGAGAGATTTATAAAGAATTGGAATCAGAATTGGGAATTTAGTATGGAATCGGTAATTGTATCAAAATTAGGAAAAATATTGGAATCATTCTATCACTTCTAAGTATGTAACTAAGAATTACTTAAGACTATTTATTACCTAGTTCTGTGCAGTTCTAGGAGGTCCACCCTCCCAAGCATTGCCTTCTCTCTTTGAAAGGGATTAGTTTATTGCTAATCGCCTGAGACGCCCTTACTGGAAAATGATGACGGGGCTGCCCAGGAAATTTTTGTAGGTCAGAGTGCCACTTCTTGGGGGCACGGACTTCTCAATCCCACTTCCTGACCATGGTGTCACAATTCGTGCAGTGGGAGAGAACTAAATATCCTTAAGACTTCATGGTTTAGAGAATGAGAATTACTGAATTAAACAATTGGGTCAGCTCGAATTTCCATGCAGATTCAATTGTTTAAGAAGGCCGGAGGTTAGATTGACTGAAATATTATAAAAAAATAACATCTAACATGAAACGAGTATATTTTATTATTGGAGTCCTTTGAGATGAGTCATTCATATATTTTATCAGTTATTTGGAAACTGTTATCCTCACCTTCATAGTTGTTGTTGTCTTACGATGTTTCAGTCAACTATTCCTCTGGCCTTCATCGGGTGGTTAACCATGATGGGATAGAAATGCTGAGTCTGTTGGTGAAATGTGGAAAGAATGCTTTTTTTTTTTTCCAACAAACCATAGTCATTAGAATTCAAAATGTGTTGGAATAACAATTGTTTGTTATTAATGCTTATCTCAGAAATCCAGAAACATTATAGCAAATTTGAATAGATAAACGGAAACGACTCGACACTTTTTCCGTTTCGTGAACACATCACATTGTCAATATACATCTGAAGTGTAACCTGGCCGTTACGCTTGGACTGTGTTCGCCACAGTTCAAAACTCTCTCGGACCCCACGCCGTCCGGCACAGTAGAAAAGGAACAAACAAAAATAAATAAATCTGACCCGGCTTTTCTTTCTTTTTTAACACACATCGTTTATTACAGTTTTTCTTTCTCCTCATCTTAACACCGGCTGTAGTTTTAGACGTCTGAAATATCCGCTAATCGTAAATTTTAAGAGGTAGGAACGAAAGAAAATAAAAAAAATTTTTTAATAAATTTAGATCCTAAATTTTAAATGAAGAATGAGACTGCACTGAATATAGAGTAATGTTAAACTTTTTTTTTTCTTATGGAATAAGTTTAAAAAAAAAAAAAACTGCTTTTTGAAATTACACAAATAGGTTAGCCGATATTTTTGTAAATAAACAAAGCAGATTCCAGATACGAAACTAACGTAGAATCGAAACAATATAGCTGAAGACTTAGTTGATTAGTCCGTATGAAAAAAAAATTTTTTTTAATTAAATAAAGAAATCTAATTTAATAAATCAATGAATAGTATTAGTAAAACATATTAAGTGAACATAGGTAATTAGTGGTAACGTTGTATGATAATTTGATTGATTTTTGTTTTTTATAGAGAATCGAAAATAGGTAAATATATAAATCTTTAAGAAACTTTGGAATGACGAGATGTTTTCTCATGTTTTTTCTTATAAGGAAAATGGATTCCATACTGTTCATTGTTAAAGTGTTTTTTATTCAATATGTCTGATGAAAGGCTGTTCTTGTAAAAATTTTCAAACGACATAAGGTTTGAATTTGTCCGAATAGTCTTGAAACAATTGTAACTAACGATGAAATACACTATTTGTTGCTATCAATCTATTCCTTGACATCTTGATTTTGTTAAAACAATATATATATATATGTGTGTGTGTGTGTGTGTGTGTGTGTGCTAGAACGTTTTCATCCTAAATTTTACTCAATTACGCACGATGTAGAAACTATGCATAAAAAGAATTAAGCATAATAGTGAAATGAAACCAATGACCAAATAAGAAACCATAAAAAATGATTAAGTAATTAATGAACGCTCGTTTTTCAAAGAATATACAAATTAGTTAGCCTTCACGAAATCACTTGTATATCCAAGACTGAGTATATTAAGTTTGTTTAATATTTTTTTAATAGAAAAGTAGACTTTTGATATAAATAACAGAGTAAGAAAAAGAAACTCAATTTTATAGGTATACTAGATATACCTTTTGTTGCTCGGTATTAAACGTAATGTTAAATACCTTAAAAGTGAAGTAAAAAACGGAAAAATCTGAGACATGTGCATGCAAGTATTATGTTGTTTCTAACCAGTTCACTTCTAAGTAAAAAAAAAGAAAATACTCGAGCTGAGGTCGTAACCAAAACCTAAAGACAGTGAGTCAAGTATGATAACCATTAAGCCAGCTTGACACGTTCTTTAAAAAAGTGTTTTTATACCTATTTATTCTTAACATAATGTGGACGCTTTGCACATGCACAGTTGTGAAACAGTTGACAAATATAATAAAAATCCGAAACCCCCACCCCCCAGTAACAATTTTTCAATTTTGACCTCTTAGCGATCCTTTATTCCGGATGAAAACGGATTAAAGTTGTCCACATGTCTAAATACCCAATATATCAAATTTCAAGTCTATAGATAAAAAATTTGTTAAGTATATATGTTGATAAGTGTTCTCACACGCACATGCACACACATTCTCACTTTTATGGGTATATACATAGTTGTACACTATATACATGATTCACTCCTAAATTTCATTAGTCAGATTAATCAAAACCGTCATTCATATGCCAATATGTCAAACAAACGTTAAATCGGTGATGACGATGATGATGATCATTGTCTTTTTAATTTATATTTGAATTATTTTTTTTATTGTGGAGTAATCTTAACAATAATTCAATTAAGTTTCTCGTAAATGTTGCTTCTACATTTTTACATAACCAGTTGCATCAGAGGCACTTATTCACCCCCATCTAATTGTGCCAGAGATCAGATCAAAGGTTGCACATTATTTTAGATTCTACAAGTCTTGTTTTCTCTCCCTAAATGTTTATCGAAATCCGAGACCGTGGTTTTGCCATTAAATAAAATCCAATCATTTATCTTTGATTCTTTTCTTTTCAATGCATTATTTTATAAGTGTATGCTTTATTGGAATCGAGTCACGAAGAGGAGACGAAGTGAATAGCTTACAAACTACTTAGATTATTAGAGGAAGAAAATACAATAAATACATGCACACACACACACATAGACATATAAATATAATCACCTATATAATATTTTGACTGAAGAAATTCCTCTTTGGACCAAAGTATCGTAGGTTTGCAATAACAGATGCCACAATTGATTACGTCTAGGCTATTAGCCACTATCTATGTAATTTTCAAACACAATTTTAGACACATTAAGTCGTTATTATAAAATGCTACATTGCATCCTAGGAGCAACACCATCGCAATCATGACATCTATAGAGGAAGGAGTCCCTATTTTTCCCTATAAATATTTAGTCCTCCAACTGCTACCAGTTGACACCGAGACCTATTCTACATTTTCCTACAATACTTCCATTGCCCCTATCATAACTGGTTATTAGCTACATACACATAACAATCTTTCCATTACTCGATTAAAAAAATAATAAATTTTCCCTTCTCAAAATCCGCCCCATCTGATTGGCTGAGACCAGCCAATTCTATTATTCCAGAATACACTTCTTCATACATAAACGAATGTTCAGGAAATTTTCCAATATGGCAGCATGATGCAATCGTGCTGAAAAAATAATACGAAATATAAACATATTAACCGCTCATAAACAGAAAAGTAAACACTGTTAACCTTATACTTATCTATGTACAAAGTGCCTACACACCAATATTCCCTCCACAAAAAAAAATAAAACCTGAGAAAACATTTACTATTATTTATTTTTCGATTTGGGAGCGGCTTTTCAACCCTTACACAATGCTATTTTTCTTTGTTTTTTTTTTTTTTTGGTGGGGGGGGGGCCTTTTTTTTAATGTTCATCCTTTTTTATTTTTACATTTACTATTACTGTGAACGACTGTAATTATATACTTCCCAATGATTACCAAGGCTTCAACCATACTACTTATTGTATCAACCACTTCCTACCCTTACATGATGCTATATTTTTTGTTTTGTTTTCCTTTGTTGTCAGACAAACAAATTATAAAAACTGTTTATTTTTATATAAAACACATTATTAGACCCAAAGGCTGAAATAAAGCTAGAAACAATTTCATTTTTATTATTTTTTCATCATTTTATATTAGACTAAATTTACGACATTCGAGGCGGCCATACTGCTTTTAATAATTAGCCTTTCTAAACTTTGACAGATTGGCCTTTTTAAGGCCAAATTTGGTCTTTTATATGCTCTTAATTAAAACATGGTTTCATGAAAGAGCATAATAAAGGTCAAAGTTGGCTTTAAAAACGCCAATCTGTCAAACCTTAGAAAGGCCAAATTTTAAAAGCAGTACGGCGGCCTCGATTGTCATACATTTAATCTAATAAAGATGATAAAAAATAATACGAGTAAAATGAAATTTTTCCTGCTTTTATTTGAACCTTTGGGTCTAATTGTGTTTTATATAAACAAATAGTTTTTTTTATAATTTTTGTGTCTGTCAAATAATTTACACTGCTAAACTATACATTTACCCTAAATTACATTGCCTACGGTAACACTTATTTGTCATAGATTTGTTTTTTGTTTAGTTCTCTTTTTCGGACTCATTATCAGCACTGCTCAGACATTAACTTTGTTTTCTTCTTTTGTTTTCTTTTTTAGATAAATTTTTACCTTAGCTCCAACTCACCTATTTTCTTTAAAACTTCGACTTGTAAAGGTTTTCGACTATGTTTATTAAGACAATCTCTTAACTTTTGCAGAGACAAGTAGTTTCCGAGATATAAAGACATGCATTATGCACCATACCGCAGTGGCTGCCAGATTTGTACGCATGCAAACAAATCTACTTTTCTCCGACCGAAGATAGATAGAAGATAGATAGATAAAAGAAGATAGATAGAACATAGATAGATAGATAGAAGAAAGAAGATAGATAGAAGACGATAGACAGAATAGAAGATAGATAGAACAGAAGATAGATAGAAGACGATAGATAGAACAGAAGAGAGATAGAAGACGATAGATAGAACAGAAGAGAGATAGAAGACGATAGATAGAATAGAAGAGGAATAGAAGACGATAGATAGAATAGAAGAGGAATAGAAGACGATAGATAGAATAGAAGAGGAATAGAAGAGAGATAGAAGACGATAGATAGATAGAATAGAAGATGATAGATAGATAGAAGATAGATAGAAGATAGATAGGAAGATAGAAGATAGATAGGAAGATAGAAGAAAGAGATAGATAGAAGATAGAAGAGATACATAGAAGATAGTAGATAGATAGAAGATAGATAGAACATAGTAGATAGTAGATAGATAAAAGATAGTAGATAGATTGAAGATAGTAGATAGATTGAAGATAGTAGATAGATTGAAGATAGTAGATAGATTGAAGATAGTAGATAGATTGAAGATAAATAGAAGAGAAGAGTATGCTGAATTTTATTTATACATAGTTTCTACATTATGCAGAATTGTGTAGAATTTAAGATGAAATTATTTATATATAACCTTGTTAGTGTGTGCGCAAAGTCTACCAAACATCTCTCTGTACATTTGGTCTACAGGGTTGAAATTTGATATGTAGGGTATCTGAACCTGCAGCACACTTCCGATTTGTTTTTTTTTAGCCAGCAAAAATTGCTGCTAAGTGGTCAAAGCTGAAAATAAAGCAGTTGACCATGGCGAGGTAAGTCGAATAAAACATTAACCCCAACAAAATTAAAACATTCATCGCTCAAAATCGTTTAATTTGTAATATTTCATCTCATTTGTCGCTAGCTCAGATGGTAACGGTGCTGGATAGATAAATAAAGACTAAGGCTGGAGCACTAAATGTTCTGATTTTGATTCTAACGGATGATACTCAAGACATTTTTTAATAACTTTTGAAATCATTAGTTTATATTAGATGATAATCAATAGAGAATTGGATTGAATAAGGAATCTGCATGAATTAAAATATAATATTTATGCATATTTTATGACCAGACAATGCCAGACGGCCTGCTAGTTATTACTATTATCAGCTTTCTCTGATCATATTTTTAATACTTTTTTAATTCATCTCCCTTGATTTTGTTCTTTATTTTCTCATTATATTAAACTAAACAGCAGATTTGACTACTTAAACTTCACTTATCTTATGATTTATAGTCTGTTTTTTTAATAAATAAATACTTGATTATTTTTAACCCTAAATTTAACATTTAATTACTTTAATATTAATTATGGCTTCATTTTATATATTTATATATATTTTTAAGTCAGTTTCTTGAACTAAAAAACACTTTTAAGTTATAATTTTCAATTTAAAAAATATTTTTAAATTTTTAAATAAATGTTGAAATTATAACTTTTTAATTAGATTCTATGGAATTTTATAATTTCTTACATTAATTTCGACCAAACTGACTCTCCCAAACAAATCATCTTTATCAGAGGTCGGAGTATATTTCACCCTGCCATAGAAATCTACTAATACTCTCTCCTCATTCACCGAGAAATTTCATCAGATGCTTTTATCAAAAAAACATTGTTAGCATTTCATTGGATTATCATTTTCCTATTACAAACTCCATATACACATAATTCCTGTTCCCTTTTTACTTTGAATTTTGGTTTCCCTACTTGTATGAATATGAATATTAGTGACGCAGAATTTTTGCCATCATTTTTTACATAGTAAGTATACTTATATAAAATAATTTGTTCAGTACAGATTTTGAAATCAAGATTACCATGTTTGACAAGATGCACCTGAATGTTACATAAACTGAAATCGTGTGACAATAACACTAGAGATGTCAATAGGATGCCTAAGTATAACTTTTAATTAACGATTCCACAAAGGCAGAAATCTGTCTATATGTGAAACTTTTCACCTCTTAATTATTTCAACAATTTTCAGTAGTTACTATATTTCGGAGCTAAATCTCGCTATATCTCCTTTCACCTCCACTATTCAATCAACAAAGATCAAGCAGAATAAAACTTTTGTCTTCTAATAAGTTTTGTCTTGATTCAATCATATTGCGAGATACAGGAGCAAAGCAGCTTAGACACAGAGAAGTGAGAGTGGCTAAGTGGTAAACAACATGGGTTGACAATCTAGGTGTGCCAAGTTCGCATCCTGTTCGTTTCACAGAAATACTTTTACTTGAGAATGTTGGTAACTGTTCTGGGGTAGTTAACACCCCTATATTCCTAATAATATGGCTTTGTCTGGCCGTCAAGCAGAGGGCACACTCGCAGTTTAACTGCTCATAGTGAACACCAGAACTCTTTCACCTTAATATTGTGATCCCTAACTACTACCACCACATTGGCAACAAACGGATTCAAAAAAAAGAATCCACAAGGATCTCCTTTGGATAAGCAACCAACTTCTGGTCAACAAACTCATATATTTTTACCTTCTTTTGAAAAGTGCTTTCAATGACAAAAAAAAAAAAAAAAAAAAAAAAAAAAAAACGACCTTACCTTGGAAAAGTGTATTTTTCAAAACGCCGTGAGTAGAAAAAATATAACACAAATACTCGACTGGATTTTTTGCTACAGAAAGATTTCAATTCGTTTTATAGACGACAAAATACTTCATTTTTTTTTTCTTCTTGAGAGTTAAAATAAATTCTCAAGTGTCTTTTGTTCTCTGTGAAAAATTAAACATTTTTTCTGTTAAAACCACATGCACGTGATTTTTTTTTTTTTTTTTTCTTCGTGAATATCTTCTCCATAAAGTCGCAGGTTTTCTGTTTATCATTTCTTAGACACAAGTCTGTCTGGTGAGTCTAGTCATTTTTTCAAAATGGAAGAACTTTCAAGGCAACTAGTTGAAATGATACGGTTACAGCAGACTCAGACTTTGGAATTACGGAAACTAAGAGAATGAAGAAAGAAGGAAAAGAGAAAAAGAGAAAGAAGAAAAAATAAAAAGAGAAGAAAAAAGAAGAAAAAGGGAAGTGGAAAGAAGAAAAAGAGGAAAGAAGGCAATTCAGCAAAAAAATTTTGGAAAATGCAGTCACAGGCAAAGAAAAAATTGGAACTATTAACTAAATTAATAGCGAAGAAAGACAGCAACGAGTCAGACCAGAATGTTTTTTCACAAACCGCGATTTGGTCAGCATTAGAAACATTTCACTATTGTCCTGAAGAGGAGTGGACTTTTGAAGCCTATTTTCGCAGATTTGGTGATGTATTTAGGACCGATTGCAAGTCATGAAGTGAGAAGATAAAGGTTTGTTTTTTATTACAAAAATTGGGAGCTGTGGAACATAAGGTTGTGAACTACATCATCCCTAAACAGACAAGCGAATTAAAATAAAAAAAAATAGTTTGGTAGGTGAGTATGAGAATCGAACCCGAATGTTTGAATTTATTTAATTATTTAGATTTGGCAGGTGCACATTTTAATGGCTTAATGAGAGGTCAACTTTGACTGCGGGGTATTTCATTTACTGCAAGAACGCTTTTTTTATTATTTTCCCAAAATGTTGGGGGGCGGGGGAACAGCTCCCCTTGTCCAAATTGAATAGCAGTTGTCTGATGTAAGGAAAATATTTCCACATTGATCAAAGCTGATTGCTTTTGGACATTTTCGGCGATAGCCGGAAAATACCGCCAGAATGAGTGTCGCTTTTATTATACGACAAAGCCTAATCCACATGCAGCGAGCGACAAATGTTGAATATTTATCTTCCCTAAGTCGAGCAAATTAAATAGACAAGCTAGCCCCATTGTTAACTCAGAGATATGATTTATATTTGATATAAAAAGTTTTAAGAAGTTGTGAGCCAACCGAGCGCTTCTCTGAAAAAAGCCTTTCTTGGACATACACAAAAAGCGAACATACATACACACATCTTGGCTTTTATATATATATAGACTAGCGGGGGGGTACCCAGCGTTGCCCGAGTGTTTGGAGGTGTGTGTGGTCGGGCAGGGGTGGGGGGTGTTAATCAAAACATAAGAATAAGCGAAGTAAAATAAAAAACAAAAAAGAAAACAGAAAAACAAACGTTAAAACTTATCTGAAAAATAAAGCGGGGGGTACCCGGGCGGTGTGTGTGTGTGGGGGGGAAGGAGTAATCAAAGCATAATAAGCGCAGTAAATATTTTTAAAAGTTAAAACTTAAAAAATCAAAAAAAACTAACGTAAGGCAAAAACAAAAGAAAACAGAAAAACGAACGTTAAAAAAAAATGGCTTAAATAAGCCTGTTTAAATATTAAAATTTAAAAATTCGGTGGGTACCCAGCATTGGCCGGGTGTTTTGGGGTGTGTGTGGTCGATCAGGGGTGGGGGGGGGTGTTAATGAAAACCTAAGAATAAGCGAAGTAAAAAAAAAAAAACAGAAAAACGAACGTTACATGAAAAATGGCTTAAATAACCCTGCTTCAATATTAAAATTTTAAAAATTGAAAAAAAAAAAAAAAAAAAAAAAGACATCTCATACCACGATTCGAACCCAAAACTTTTAGATAATGACCCAACGCTCTAACCAACTGAGCTAACACGACGGACATGAAATTGTGTCAGTTCTTCAAATATTTAAATTAAATCAGGTTATGACGTCGTCTGACGTATGCGTAAAACCGATCTTGTCATGAGAGGACGGTTTTTGCTGACCCTCCCCTATAGAAAAGTGCTGATTCAAGGGTGAAAAAAATTAACGCTTTTGGCCAATCTTTCAATATTTGTTGGGCGAAGGATGGGGCTTTCATATGAGATCAAATTTGTGAATTTTTGTTCTGTCTGTTGAAAGTCTTTAGCAGACATACAAACACACACACACACACATACATACATACATTTTCGTTTTATATATATAGACTAGCGAGGGTACCTGGCATTGCTTGGGTATTTGTAGGTGTGTTTGTTGTTGGGGGGGGGGTCTCAAACCCTATGTTTTAAAAAATCGGAAAAAAACAAAAAAAAAAAACAGAAAAAATAAAAAAGTTTTGGTAGGTAGGTAGTATCGAACCCGGAATGTTGAGGTGAAAAACTTGATCAGTTACCCACTCGCCCATGAAAGGAAAGCAACTGAAAGCAATTTCAATTTAACGTTTATAAATGGCAGGTGTGTGGCGAACTTAATTAGGTCAGAGGACCGCACTTAATTTTAACTGCAGAATGGTTCTTTTGGGTTTGTTTTTTACCCAACTTTGTCTGGTTTTGTTTCCCCAACGTGTTGGGAAATATTAGCTCTCCCCTTTCTTAGGATAGTGTCCTAATGAAAGCAATCGTCTGATATGACGGTGAAAACCGACATTGACCAAACGCCCATTGCTTTCTGGATGCTCCCGGTCTGTGGGCCAAGAACAGTACCTTAGTTTCACATCAGTTTCGGTTTTATACGAAACAGCCGAATCAACATGAGAGGGGCCGAAATAGCAAGAATCGTGTAAAAGTCAATGTAAATAAATCTAGCTGCGATGCGTGTTCTCAAATCGTAGATATTATTATCTAGGGGGTATATAAAAACTTCTAAGTGATAGTATCCCCCCCAAGAACCTCTTGAAAAAAAGGCTTTTGCAGACATACAAAAACTCGCATGCGCGTTTTGCCTTATATATATATATATATATATAGATATATATATAGATAGATAGATAGATAATATGGATTCGTCTGGCCCTATGTAAGCCAGACATTTTTGCCATCAAGCAAAGCACACACTCGCAGTTTAACTGCTCATAGTGAACACCAGGACTCTTTCACCTTAATATTGTGATCCCTAACCACTACCACGACAATAACTTCCATGTGGTCCCTCCCATAAGTACCCAATGTCTTTCCAGAATGTATTCTAACTAGAGAGACATCAGGGCAACGAATGCTAATAATAGAATCATCTGATTCATAGAAAATAAATGAATGATATTCAAAAGCAAACTAACACAAGTGATGTAGAAAAGGAGGTTGAGGAATTTCTGGAATTTTAAAGGTTAACAAATCATCAACGGCCTGCTGAAGTGAGGGGGTGGCAGATCTTACGACCGCCTTGGGTGGCAAAAATAGTTGCTATGCCACTGATTAACACACCAGATATTAATATGGATTTTTATGTGTTCATGGATGACACAAGGTTAAAATATACATGGCATAAAATATTGTTGTAATGTTAGTATTTGAATAATGGACGAGGAAAAACACAGTAACAGTTAAATAAATAAGTATTAATGAAAATACATGAAAAAGATAAATTGAGTAATATCTTTGCTCAACTGCTGGACTAGTTGGTGACAACATACGTTCTGCGTGTCCATCTCTGACTGACTTCATAAACTGGCCCTCGTTACCCGGAAGTGACGTCATGGAACAGTTCATTATTTCAGGCAGCAGGGGTCTGTCCCTAACAAATATATAGGGTATAATTCACTTTGACACACCGGTTCCTGTTAGATCACCAAAGTTAAGCAATGTTCAGCTTGGTCAGCACTAAAATGGGTGATCCTTTACTTCCAGGTGCCGTATATGCTCTGCTTATCTCAATATTGTTTCTAGTCGTCTAGCACTTCTCCTTGCCACTGAACTCAAGCAGTGCCGGTTCAGGAAAAGTGTGGTTAGAGATTGCGCAATACTTGGCTCACAATTACACATGCAGCTACCCTTACAGGGGTTATCCATTGTCTCTTGAGACTTAACAGAGGCACTGCATCGCAAGATTAAAACACAACAATATTCTTCCTTTTTTTATATCATGTATAAAAACTGGCTACATTACTTTGGATATCTATATATCTATAAAAGTGAGAATCAGTGTGTGTGTGCGTGTGTGTGCGAGGACAATTTTCAACCTATATACTCAACGAATCTTTGATCTACAGACTTGAAATTTGGTATGTAGAGTATTTAGACAGGTGGAAAACTTTTTAATCGGTTTTCATCCGGATATAGGGATGCAAAGGGATCAAAAATTAACAATTGGTACTTGGAGGTCATTGGATTTTTGTTTGTCAACTGCTTCACGACTGTGCATCTGCGAATCGTTCACATGACAGCTTCCTTATGCTAAGAATAAGTAGGTTTGTAAACACTTAAAAATCGTGACAAGCTGGCCTAATGGTTATTGTATTTAACTCATTCTCTTTAGGTTTTGGTTTCGATCTCAACCCGAATATTTTTTAATTACTTACAAGAAATGACCTGCTTAGAAAAAACATAATATTCGGATGCATATGTCTCAGTTTTTTTCCCTTTTTTATTTTTTTCAAAAATTTAACGTTATGTTTAATACCTACAGTATTTCTGTTTATAATAAATAAGAATTCCATTTTAATTAAAATATAATATTTATGCATGTTTTACGACCGGGCAACGTCAGGTTGCCTGCAAGTAAATATATAAATCACAGACAGGAACCGGTAAATGAGGTGCAGTGATTAATGGAATAAAAATCTTTGCTGACTGATTAAGGTTAGGGTTAGAAAACATTCAGTCGATTACATATTGAAAGAGCACCTAAAAACCTTAGCTGATGCTGGGGGAAAAGAAAATCAGAGGAATAGCTGAACGGGAAAAAGGTATAATGATGTCAACATAATTATATCAAAAGAAAGATAAATCAAATTTAAAACTGAAATACAACCAGTCTCTGGTTTTGCATTTGCGAAGTAGAGATGGTATTCAAAATGTCATGAACTAGTGTTATGTGTTGAATTGCCCTTGCGTAATAGTAGTGAAGGTAATGGTATGAACACCGGATGTTTCAAAGGAAATAAGTTCACCTCTGTGTGACCCTACGAAATAAAGAATTAAAATGTGGCAGTAAATTAAAAAAAAAATAAGGAAACAGGTAATAAGTTTACAGACACCGTACCATAAAGATAATACATTGAGATTTGAGAAAAGGACTTGCAGAAGATGAAAGAGATATAAAAAAAAAAATGGCAATCCCCTGCACACACTTTTTGCAATATTTCACACCAAAACCACTCCTCTAGTTTCACAAAGGTCAAAAAAGCTAAATTTGCTCAGGATAAACCTCTACGAAGACTCCTTAAATCAGCGCTAATTATAAATTCCGATACCATCAAACAAAGAAACGGTTTTTACAATTTATCCCCTACGATAAACAAACTGGTGATCAAGAAGCATAACATTGATTTGAAACCAGATTAATTTCGTTTCCATACTGTTTTTCAATCGCTTCGTTCCTTATATATATATATATATATATAAATATGTGTCTATATAAATTCCTTGTATGATATATAAGTTTATATAAATTCCTTGTATGATATATATGTCTATATAAATTCCTTGTATGATATATATGTCTATATAAATTCCTTGTATGATATATATGTCTATATAAATTCCTTGTATGATATATATGTCTATATAAATTCCTTGTATGATATATATGCCGATATAAATTTATTGTATAATATATATATGCCTATATAAATTTCTTGTATAATATATATGCCTATATAAATTTCTTGTATGATATATATGCCTATATAAATTTCTTGTATAATATATATGCCTATATAAATTTCTTGTATAATATATATGCCTATATAAATTTCTTGTATAATATATATGCCTATATAAATTTCTTGTATAATATATATGCCTATATAAATTTCTTGTATAATATATATGCCTATATAAATTTCTTGTATAATATATATGCCTATATAAATTTCTTGTATAATATATATGCCTATATAAATTTCTTGTATAATATATATGCCTATATAAATTTCTTGTATAATATATATGCCTATATAAATTTCTTGTATAATATATATGCCTATATAAATTTCTTGTATAATATATATGCCTATATAAATTTCTTGTATAATATATATGCCTATATAAATTTCTTGTATAATATATATGCCTATATAAATTTCTTGTATAATATATATGCCTATATAAATTTCTTGTATAATATATATGCCTATATAAATTTCTTGTATAATATATATGCCTATATAAATTTCTTGTATAATATATATGCCTATATAAATTTCTTGTATAATATATATGCCTATATAAATTTCTTGTATAATATATATGCCTATATAAATTTCTTGTATAATATATATGCCTATATAAATTTATTGTATAATATATATATATATATATATATTTGTAGTTATCGACATACAGTACTGTTTTGTTGTATCACAACTCATTAGTTGTGCAAGACTAACACCTTTCCCAATCCGGAGATTGAACCTAGGACCATCACATTGTCAGTCAGCAGTTCTACCCATCGACCCATGGGAGCAGTGCCCGCAAATAACCCCACCAAATGTCTAATTTAAATAAACATTCGTCTACCACTTTTATAGTGCTCCAACCGCTTATTTACAAACAAACAGCAAACCTCACATTTTTCAGCCAATTAAGTAGCGGATGAAATTATTTACGACAGTGTTTATCCAAAGAGGGGTGCTTAAAATATATTTGTAGTTATCGACATACAGTACTGTTTTGTTGTATCACAACTCATCAGTGCCGCTAGACGAGCACCTCTCCCAAGCCAAGGACTAAACCTAGAACCATCGCGTTGACAGTCAGCAGTTCTACCCATCGACCCATGGGAGTGGTGCCCGCAAATAACCTCGCTAAATATCTGTTTTAAACAAACATTTGTCCACCACTTTTATAGTGTTCCAACCGCTTATTTACAAATAAGCAGCGAGCCTCACATTTTTCAGAAAACAGATATCTCACTTTTCAGAGAGGAAGACATGAAAGTCTTTTTGCTCATCATGGTATATTTTGTTTTATTCCTCAATCATCTCTATAATTTCCTGAAGAAGTCCTTTGAAAATGGGGCTGAAACATTAAAAATTTCCTAAAAGGCTACAGGTGTTTCTTCCTTTTTTTCCATAATGTCATAATATCATACCTACTTTTATTCATAACAATACATTAGAAAGAGGCTAGTAATATCCCTTCTGTTTGAAAGTGGCTGTAGGAAAAAGAAATTATCACCAACTAGATTGTGGAGTTGATTTTGTACTTTCTCAAGACAGGAAAACGTCTTCCCAACAGCACCTTCCCAGATAGGACAGCAGTAATCCACCTTGGAGTGTATCTGGCTCTTACGCAGATAGAGGATTGCAACCGGGGTGTGATATTTTCTCGAGCAGTAGAATGATCCAACCATTTCTCCAGCAATGTTGGTAACAGATTTGGGAGTCAATTTTAGAAGCACAAAAGACAAATATACATATTTGATATTTCTCTCAGGCATCATAACAAAAGACACAAGTTCTTTCTCCCAGATAATGCTGCATTTAAACATATCTGCTTCATCTATGATATTGAGCACTTTTTGATTGCTGTATATCACTTACTAAATGTAATATAATACTAGCAGAACCCGTGGAAATTCTGCAGAAATAGAAAAATTTTTAAACACATTATGAATAAAATGAATAAAAATTAAAACAAATAACGACGAATTAAAAACAATCTTTTAGCAAATTTTTTTTTTTTTTACCTTTTAAAGCTAAAAAGAATTGATTTAAAAAATTTAGATTTTTTTTAATGAAAATTCAACACACACATTGTTTTTTTGTTTTGCTTTTTTTTTTTTTCTGGATAATTTTTGATATAAATTATAAAATAACCTATGCCAACGCACATTTTTTTTTTAAAATTTTAAAAAGAAACTATAATAATAAAAAGAAAACAACTTAGTCTCCTTTCAATATTACTTTTTTTTTTTAAATCATGAAATAAAATAGCCAATTTGAGACCGTAAACAGACAGTCATGTTTTTTTGGGGGGAGGGGGAAAGTTTTGAAGAGGAAACGGTAAAATAGTATAATTAAATAGTGATGATCTTTTTCCTGGGCAACATGGCCTTCAAACATATCTGCTCTATTTAGTATATTGGGCACTTTAGATTAAGTCACGCATACCACTTACCATATATAATACTGTAATATTACTATTATGGATCGATCTTATCTAAGATTGACATATTTGATAGCAGCTGGTTTTTTGTGTCACTTGTCACTAAATTTTCGGTAATAAATCCTCCCTTGATGACAGAGTTAATTTTGACTTTCTACAATTAAAGATGAACGTGTCCATGACCATGGTATAGACATGCTGAACGAAACTCTGGATGGGTAAACAGATGTACATACAATCTAATTGAAGATAAGCAAGGAAAAGGTATAGAGAGAAAGACTTGGAACAACTCGATCAGTGATAACCTCAAGCAATAGTACATTAAAACGAATGTAACGTTTGTGTCGCCATGGTTGATGTGCAAGGTACATCGGACATAGAAGACATGTTAGATGAAGAAGGAAACGAATGCGACTTTTACTTTTATAAGTGTTGTCTCATACTATTGCTATGATACTAAACATCATGTCTAGAATCCTTATTCCAATTTTGATGAAAATCTTTTACATAATTTTTCCAATTTCACGAGGGAAGAGAGATGATTGTTGGTTGGTTGTTTTATGGCATATCAACCCTTTACAGGTTATTTAATGCCGAATCCAGTTATTTTGAAGAAAATTTTTTTAACAGAATATATTTGCTTTTTAAGAAAAACTTTTTATAGAATATACTTTTTTTTAGAGTTATTTTCTATTTGACACATAGTTGGGACCCTAACAAGTACTACCACTCTGAGTCAGAGTGGACCTGGGAGCAATGGCAATTAAAGGGTGGCTCCACACTCCCCAAAGCCCGCAAGCTGGGGCCTCACCATCAGATATAGTTTAAGGTCATATCCAGAAAGGACCGAAGAGAGATGACCCCCCCCTCCAAATAAATATATATATATATATTGTTATCACACGCGGAAGTATGACTGTAACAACCGATCAAGTCAACTGAACAACGTAAACTGAACGCTTCCGTCTACATGAGTTAACACACACAATATCGTTGACATGAACCAACATGATCCTGAGCAGCTCCATCGATATGATCCGACGTTATCCCAAACAATTCCATTGATAGGACCTGACACGATCCTGAACAATTCCATCGATACGACCCAACACGATCCCGAACAATTCTGTCGATACGATCCACATGCTATTAGAGCAACCTCGGCAGTTACTCGCTGAACGATTTTGGCGACTTCTTTTTGTAGCTCTTGGATGAACTCATTTTTTGTCATATATAGGCCCGACTAAGACACTGACACACAAATCTTGAGTGCTTTTGCGCATACCCATCACAATTTTTACTCTAGAAAATGTTTAAAATTTAAGACTTAAGCCTAAGAGGTCTTAAGAAGAACTTGAAATTCAAGGAGTCTTGTTTAAATGGTGTCTAACGACTGTGAATTAAATTCAATGTAAATCTAAAATATTCGAATTTTCCAATAGAAGGTTGTGCCTATATGTCCCGAAAATCTCTAAAAAACTGAAATTTTGAGAATAATTATTAATTGAATTGATGTCTAATACCTAAAAATCTGATGTATCCGAATTTTTAGAAATAGGTTTCTTTTTTTCTTCCATTTCGAATAAAACTGAATTAAACTTAATATAATCCACATTACGTCCTATTACGCCTAGCAGCTGTGTTCCAAAATTCATAATGATCAGTGAATTATTTTAATATTGACTACTGTACAGACAAATATATAAACACATAAATATAACCAACTTTATATAAATAGAGGTTTATTCATTTTTCTTTTTTTTCTTCTTTTTTTTTTCTTTTTTTTTTTTTTCTTTTTTTTTTTTTTTTAAACCTAGAAGTGTTGAAATCGATTAATGATTTATACGGACCCTAAGTAATCATGATAAATAATGGCATAAAAAATACAAAGATTGGTTTCCAGGAAAAAAGAAAATCATTAATTCATCATAGAGACATAAAAAAAAAAATAATACAAAAAAAAAAAAAAAAAAATTCCCATAATTCAACTTCCTGTCATCGGATCATCTTAAAACGAATTTATCTATGGTTACAATATCGTTGAAATGTTTGTGCAAATAGACCCAATTTTTACAATTCATTGACTAAGTGATTTAATACCGGCGTGGGGGGGGGGTAGAAAGAAAGAAAAGAAAGAGTGAGGGAATAAGAGACAGATATAAACAGCATGTTTGTCTTATACAGGTAGCAATAAAAAATAAATAAAAATAAAATGTTACATTAAATTAAACGTTCTAAAGGAAATCCTCCGTTCTATAATAAAGGGCAATGTGTATTTATTAGTAAGTAAATATATATCCGTCTTGTCACACAAAAGTCTGTATGAGGGAAGCTACAAATCTACTTTCATGTTTTCCATTTTTTGCTTTTTATACGAATTTATGTTTTTTTTTTCGTTCCTATTTTCTCTTCAATTTTTACTTTTTAGTTTGAGATCTATTCTTCTTTCCCTAATTTTTATTTTTTTAATATAGACCATTACTCGCTCAATTTCATAACGTATTTGATGTTTTTAACATTGGTGTCATTTTTTCATGTCTAGCACCTATCTCTTCTATCCACTCACCCTCATTCTGGCCTGCTTAGGTAGGATTGAGACCGCTATCTTCAAATAATGCTCACCAGGAACCGTAGAGATTCAACGCCTCTATCCATTGTGCCACGGGCCCTAAAAGAGGCGATTAAGGATTTTATGGTCTAATAAATCCAATTTTGTGTTTTTATCTGGTCTTCCCTTGTCGGCTCCATGTTTTTTTGTTTTTTTTTAATTTTTTTTTTTTTAATCTTTTGAGATGAGGTTTCATAATTTGTGCATTCATTCTTTTTGCAGACTGTTATCCTCATTTTCATAGTTGTTGTTGTTTCACCATAATTCAGAGCCCATGGTGCAGTGGATAGTGGCATTGTGTCTCTATGATTCCAGGTGAGCATTGTCTGAAGATAGCAGTGTCAATCCTACTCAAGCAGGTCAGAGGATTGGTTGGCCAAATGTGGTGAGAAAACAACTATGGCATTAATTACTGGGGATAAGTTACAAGATTCAGCATTCCTAATCTGTTGCGGTTAATCGCCTGAAGAAGGCCAAAATTGCTGGAATGAAGATGAGGATAACAGTCCGCAAAAAGAATGAATGCACAAATTACGAAGCCTCATCTCAAAGGACACCACCCCCATAAAAAAAGTCGATATCAGTACAAAAGAAAATAGATCTTAACTCTTTGGTGGCTTCAGTGCATGTGACATTATTTCACATCTCCGTCAAACAATTTAGTGGGTCAGGACAGTGCTATCAGCAGCAGCTGATCAACCTGTATAAAAGAGGACATTTTTGACGTTGACTTTGTGACTTTATCCCCAGGTTCAGTGTCAGGCAAAATGGTGATCCCGTAGCAGTATTACTTATCCAGCACAGATTTACGAGATCAGTGAGAAAGTGCATGAAACTCAGGGGAGATCATGTAATTTGTTTCGAACTGAAATTAATTCTTTTTTATGACAGTACCGCCTATATATTATTTTTTTTGATTGGAATCCTTTGAGCATGTCTGAAGATAACGATTTCAATCCTCCCCAAAGCAGTCCAGAGGATTAGTTGGCCAAAATGTGGTGAGACAACAACTATGGAAGGCAGTAATTACTCAGGATACAGTTAAGAGACTCAGCATTCCTATTCCGTCACAGTTAATAATCATCTGAAGAAGGCCAGAGGAATAGTTGACCGAAATGTAGTAAAACAACAACCTATGAAGATGGTGACAACACTCCCGCTATTTTTCAGACACATCTCATGTGTGAATCAAATGATGCATTTTTTTTTTTTTTTTTTTTTTTTTTTGTAAACCATAGCTGAGAGAGATTTTGGATAAACTCTGCATGAACACCTATGAAAAAAAAATTTTATCCAGAAAATTCTGTTTTTATACGGATATCTAATCCGCAAAATTATTTCCTTTGAGATTGAGATGAAGAGATAGAGATATAGAGAGACAGAGATGCAGAGGAAATGAGAGCGAGAAGTGGACAGGGAGAGACAGATAGAGATGAATAAAGAAAAAGATGGAGAGAAAAAGAGTTGAAGATAAAGAGATGGAGAAAGAGAAAATGGAAAATAAAACAACTTTTAAAAATACATTTTCTATTTTGGCAATCAAACTAAAATGAAGCAATTTTTTTTTTAGTTTTTTAAGAAATGCAGATTTTCTCACTAAATGAATTAAAACTAAAAATACAGACATCCTGTGGAACATTTCTCAATTTCAAATCTGTGTCACAAAAAAAAGAAAAAATAGAAGACAACCTTTGATCTTGATCTTAAAAATGATGATGATAATGTAAAACAGATGTTAAGCTGATGATGATCATCATCATCAGCTTAATGTCTGTTTTTAAATGATGGCTTGTGGTGGATAACTTTAAGAAATTGACTTTCAAACTGACCATGTGTAAATGTAAATAACATTAGACAGAGATCTGTGTAACCCGACCCACAAGTTGTTTGTATGTAGTCTACACCGCCAAGAACATGACAAGTAATAACTCGACTACTTTTTTTCTTTTTGTAACAGCGACATTTATTTCTGGATACTTTCCCAAATAAACCATGATCTTACTCCTTCTCTCTGACCTCTGTCCTTTTGAACGTTGTTTCGAATGTACTGAACATGATCGCTGGTTTGTGTACGCACACTCTTAATAGTCTTTTTCTTCACACACAGATCGGCATTTGCATACACAAATCCACACTCTGTTAAATCTGGCCAGGTCTTTATTTATCCTCCAGGCCCATTTTTATCATTTCTACATAGGTTTTCATTGGCTTTCCTCTGTGAACAGAACCAACATCCTCAACTCTTCTACATCTGCTTCGCTGGTTAGAAATGGCAGAAGTTTTCTGCACTTGTTCACATGGTATAACCAATATAACAAGACTTCTTAACAACTTCAAAAGCTTTGCGATCCAGATATACTTTCTCCACATCTGAGTTCTCATCCATCTCACAGTATAAATTAATATAAAATTAGATTGGATCGACAGCAAAAAACTCAGATTATATTTTAAACTAGCGGTTGACACCTGGCATTGGCTGTTCATAAAATACGCTTAAATATATTTTAATTCGTGTAGATTTTGTATTTATGATTACAGAGTCATTTCTCTATTGAATATTATATTGTATCTAATATATAATACTGATTTCAAAAGTTAAAAAAAAATGATTTGGGTACCATCAACTAGAATCCAAACCAAAACATTTAGCGCTCCTGTCGTGTTTGCTACCATTTGAGCTAACCCGACAAATAGATAAGAAAGTTATAAAATTAAACCACTTTTAGCGATGATCAGTTTTACACATGGTGCAAAACAAATAGAAAAAAGTCAGCAAGTTGAAATGAACAGTTTGCATAATAGTATCGTTACCCTTTAAACTAACTAAAATTAACAATAAATACTTTTTTAATCATCTACATCATAATTCAGGTAAAGGCTTAAGACTAGTATCGGGACGATTAATCGGAATTGGCAATCGAAAAAAAAATTGGAACTTTTGGGGTATTGGAATCAGTATCGGAATTGGAAAAATGTGTGCCTATGCTCTGATACCAAAAACGATTCCTTTAATTATCTTTTTTTATCTAATTTTGTTTTACAAAAGTCTTCCACTGCTGGTAATAATATAATAATATTTATTGATTTAAACTTCCAGTAAAATTAAAATCTATAGATCACCTCACCAAATGTGTTTTTATGTTTGAGAAAATATATGCACATTTAATGTGTTTTTTATGGTAATCAGGACAAAATAACAATTTTATAGCTAAATGCATAGAGATTTATAAAGAATCGGAATTGGAATCGATAATTGTATTGGAATCAAGAATTTAATACAGAATCTGTAATTGTATCAGAATCGGGAAACATATTGGAATCGTGTCATCACTAGTTAAGATAAAAAATGTATAGGTAACAAAAAAAAAAAAAAAATTGAAAGTAAAAAGATTCCCAAGCAATGCTGCATAAGTACGATCACTAAATTATAACAAGTGAATGAGTTCGTAAAATTCAACAGAAAAAATAACATTTTTAATTTTAACAAAAAATTTGTACAACATACCTTCTGAAAAATTCACATTCATTTGTAATTATTTCAATGAAATAAGCCTGCAATAAAAAGTAAAAAAAAGTAAAAGATACAGTTCTAATACTAAGCCAACTGATAAGTTAGTTAAAAAAAAAAAATAATAATAAATGCAGCACAATAAGATATTTTGTATCGACATTTTTGCACAGAAATTTTCTGAAACCTGAAGGTCCAATGTTTGAGTTATTTGATCGGCAGTAGGTCAATGCAAAAGTTTTTGACGATTTAATATTTCATCTTGATAATGAAAATCTGTTTTTGCAAATCTTTATAACAATAATGATCTTTGCTCTTTATAACTTGATTCCATCTGCCAACGAGCTTATAAATGCCTTGCTTTAACATTATTTTACGTTTTGATGTGGAATATGAATCCCACTCTTGTGATATTAACCTAAGGCCATCTAAATGGTTTTGTAATTTTCAAAATAAATGATAATTCGAAAAAGTTAGGTCAAGAGAATATGCGAGATGGGATAAGACTTGCAAACCAAATTCTCCTAGTATTTGTTTGCTCAGTAGTGCTACGTGAGGACGTGCACTATCATTATGGAAGATGGCTCCCTTTCTATTGACTAAATAGTGTCATTTTCGGGTTAACGTGTGTGAGAATATTGCAGAAAAATATGAATATTGCTTTAATAATCTGAAATAAAAACATTATAAATTAATCATGGTGATATATTTAAGTAATAAGAATAAATGTATGAAATAAATTACAACGGTTTAAAATACCCCTTCTACAAAACGATAAAAACCTTTTGCACCAACCTAATATATTTTGGTAACTGGTGACATTGTCAACTTCTTCACCCTCATCGAGAGAAACCATTCACCTTGAAAACAATTTCATTCTATAAATCCTATGGCTATAGCATACATACTAGCAGAAAAATCCGACGTTACTCAGGAATGAATGCGGGTAACTGTTACTTTTTTTTTTTTTTTTTAACTATTCAACATTTTTATTTCTTTGTTTTTACTGGCCACTTCCGCCAGTTTTGGTTCCTTATTTAGTCCGAAAAAGCTGAAATGTAAAACTAAATTAGTGTTTTATGCATATGGTTTAAATTTAATTAAAATCAAATATATGTACTTGAAGTATTAAGAGGTTCTGTGGCAATCGGTTACTTAGAGTTGAAGGCATGTAGATGAAAAGCACATAGATTTAGAGATTTGGGATCGCTTTCATTGTCTTCCCTGGAGAATTTATACGTATGATATAAATTTCATTCAAAAAGAGTGTATTTGAAAGTGTTACAAGAGTTATGGTTTCATAACCGCTTTAGTGATCCATTTAGAGATTTGAGATCGCTTCCATTGTCTTCTGCTGGACATTTTACACGAGAATATATTTTTAGATTTTATGTGGATTCTGTAACCTATTTATTTATGTTGTATGGTCGGGTGGTATATAAAGAAGCCTATATAACTGATGTCTCTGTAGCGTTGTGATATATGCAGTGTCTCATTTGTAGTGGTTAAAGTGTTCTTCTATTATTGTATATATGTGTGTAGGTGTTTCACATATAATAAAACAGTTCATTAACATTCAGTCTGTATAGCGCACAGGCAAATAACAAGTCTCTTTCCATTGCACCTTCTTCCTTTCTCATTATTCAAGTTTATCTTCTTCCGAAAGAAGCCAAACAACAATAAGTCATATATTTGATATAACTTTATTCTTGACTTCTTATAGGGGCTGCAAGACGTTATAATTTTCTACATTACGCTAAAGTTGCGTTTCCCCCAGCTTCCAAAATGCGGAGACGATATCTTTTGTATTAATTCGTTCGACTTTTCCCAGAGTCCAAACTCTGATTACGTATATTACTAATCTATCTCATTACGTCATTAACTCACATAACATTAATATCACGTGATGTCATCACTAAAATCATCTCCATTGTTTATGTTCTGACATTCTTGTTTGTTTTAACATTTCTGATATATTTCTACCATAATACTTTTATTCTAAAAATATCTTTCGTCTTGGTACGTATTTTCTAGACACCAAAAACGATCATAATAATAAACGTTCAGATTACTTGGCATCCCCCGGCAGTGCTCTATATAGCATCTAATAAAATAAAAACACACACATCAGTTTTATATATAAAGTAAACATGATGAAAATTATGGAAATAATAATTCAACTATAGAAGTTTTAGAAACCAAAACAAAGCAGATATATTTTTTTAAATAAATATTTATTTATTTCAAATCTACTTAATTTCAATGATATAACGTCTTCTTCAGGAATAGTAACACGTTTTTCTTTTCATTTTCGTGGCATAGTGTCACTAAAAAAATATCACGAAATAGGAAACAGAAAAATGTTACCATTCCTGAGGAAGATGTGACATTGTCGAAACTATTTTGATTTTAAATAAATATTCATTTAAATAAAATATCTATTTTGTTTTTGATGTGGACCCAAAACTGGGACCATGAAACGACAACTCAGCATACAATGTAAGTTTTAAAAATATATTGAAAAAGAACAACGTTACAGAGAAAAGAGGTGACATAAGCGAGGTTTACTTGTTAATTGGATCTCGGTAGAGAATCCCATTCTCGTTCCCCAAGAGTACTTGGCTCTCGATTAATATAGTATATTATGGATATGTAATTGTTCAATAATAGTTTGGGATTCTAAAGCTTACAAATTTCAAATTGCACAATAATTTACTAATTCATATTTTAATTTCCAAATCGACCGACGGTCATCTCCTCCAAAAATATAAACAGCTTTTGAATCGTTTTTCATTCAGAAAAACTTTGTTCATTTCAAACCAAAACATCATTTTACATTCCAACATATTAACATTCTGAATTTTCTTCATTTCCAAAAACTTATTTAGAGAACATCACCTCTTTCTTCCTACCATTACAATTGTTTGTTCTCGCTTATTCTGGTTCTGACTGTTTACTTCTCTATCCCTTGTTTCTTCAGCGTCTTGTGTTTAATGATATCTTCTCTGAAACCCAGAATAGAATTCAAGACTGGGTAAGTCTCTTTTTTATTGTCTTTATTATTTCCATTCACATTCAGAAAAATTATTGTCTGGCAATAACGTACTTCCTGTTATGACATGTCCTAGTCGATCTGTAACAACACTAGTACTGTTAGGAAAGATATAGGTAAAAACGTGATTTGTAGTGATGTGCGCTGTTCAAGCAGTACATGACCTAAGAGGTATTGATATACAATAAAGAAAAACAAAATAGCAAAATATTGCACAATCACAGATCATTTATCCTGGAAGCAGGTTTTGTCCAGATGTCAGCAGTTTAAATGCTGATGGTTTCCACTCTTTTCTAAAACCTTAACATTTTTATAACCAGTAGAATATTGTCTCAGAACGAGTATACGCAATAAATATGGCATTACTTTAAAATGTTTATGTTTCTTCCTTCTTTCAAGGTTTCATCTCTTTTTCCTCGTGAAGTTACACCTTATTGATCTGATGATATAAACTTATACATAACTTTTATTACTAATCTTTTATTTAATACAAGGAGGAACAATAAAATTGTTGCCCTAGAAAAGATGACATAATTCCATTTCCGTTTGATGAAAACTGGCTTTCTTTTTTTGTTGCAGACCATCTACTAGTTAGCTAGTTGTTTACAAATCGCAAAAGCGATAGGAGCCTTCTATCATGTCTGAAAGTGGCACAATGTTCAACAAGCAAGATTGGAGATGCGCCACTGTATAACTCATGATCTCTACTGATCCAAGTTAAGACAACAGGACCATTGCCAGCACTCTCAAAATGCAAATCTGGACGGTTCAACACTTGGGGGCACAGCTTAATGCATTGGACGACCCACGGTGATGATTTTTGTTTTGGTTTAAAGTGAGGGCCACATCATGGCACCTCACATCTATGAAGTCGGCTTGAAAGTCAATATCAAAGTATACCTGGATCTGCCGAAGAGTGTGGTGATCATCTGGAGTAATCAGGTGGCTGTTAGCAGACCCTGGGTGTGGCAGCAGGACTTTGCGGTGGCTCATAAGTCTAAAGAGACCCAGGCTTGGCTTTGGAGTGCTATGACTTTGTACCCTTCTCTCACTGCCTTGCTCTCCTCCCTAACCTGAACTACTTCATTTGTTCATATGTCGAGAACATTACCAACATGACCTTCCACAACACCAAAGTCAGCCTGATCGCCACCATCTGCAAAGCTTCTGCTGGCATTTGTGGAAAAGGGATGCTCCCAGTTCCGGACCCGTATTGAAGCGGTGATCGAGGCTACATTGAATAGATGTCAGCTCTACTACATAACCAAGTTATCTGAATAGATTGTTTTAAATAAAAGTTTTAAAATAAAACTGTAGTATTGTTTTTTTCAGAGCGACAATTTTATCATTCTACTCTGTATATTTAATTGCTTCTCTTAATCCTGTAGAGCTGTTTCTATCATGATAGATTTGCTTTGTGAAAGATATATTCCTTATTAGATTCATTTGGTAATCATTAAATAAACATGTATAACATTATTTGGTTTTCTAAAATTTTGTACTCTGTCAAAGTATGTGATCAAAGATAGGTTAGTTTGAAAGTCAATTTGTTAAAGCCGTCCAACACATGTCAACATGTAAAACAGATATTAAACCGAATATAATAATGAAATAGATTTGAACACACCTTTATATAGGCAGCCGAAATCATTTCAGTATACAACTTCGTGCATCAGCTTAGACATGAATTCAGAAAACCTAGAAAAAAAACTAATTATTTTCTTTTTCTTCAAACAGAATGAACTGTTCACAAAGAAATCTTTTATGAAACAATATTTGTCTTGGAACAAGGAAAAAAATAGTTTGTTTTTCTTTTTTTGTGTTGAATGGTTCAGTAAATTAATTACAGGGTTGGATGTATTTGCCTTTCTGTTCGTCTATTGTTAAATTCTTATCTTATATGCGCAAAATATTTTAGAAGCAGAAATTTTTTTTTTCAGTTTTTATGATAAATGGCCACTGACACCATCAAACCTATTGGAGGGAGGGGAGAGACAAGGATAGAAGGGGAGAGAGAAAGAGAGAGAAAGAGAGAGAGAGGGAGCGAGAGGGGGATAAAGAAAGAGAACGATTATTTTACTTTCATGATTTTCTTAAATTAGAAATATTCAATTTCAGTTCCTAGGATCGAATGTTTACATCCAAAAATAACCCCTTTTATCACGATTCCACAGAATCCTTATCAAGGCTTGCATTTCTTCGATTACCTTGACCTATTTCACAAACGATAATTCATATTATTGTATATATATATATATATATATATATATATATATATATATATATATATATATATATATATATATAATGGTTGTATGATCTCCTTAAATTAGGATTCCATCTCCCGCTTTGCAAACACATGCATAGAGTTCTCCTTCACCATCAGTCTGAAGAAAACCAACATCATGAGCCAAGATATCAACATCACTGATAAAATCACTATTAGCGATCACATCCTGGAGGTGGTAGACAAGTTCACATACCTCGGCTCCGCCATCACCAGCAACTTGTCTCAACATAAGGATAGGCAAAGCAGTCACTGTCATGGCCTGTCTAGACAAAAGAGTGTGGGACAACACTTTGCTGACACTAACCACAAAGATGAGAATATACCAGAGCTGCGTGCTGAGTACTCTTCTTTATGGTAGCGAGTCCTGGACTTTGTACTCACACCAAGAACGAAGACTGAGTGCCTTTCACATGCGCAATCTCAGACGTCTTTTAGGCATCTCCTGGCAGTATCGAATCACAAACATAGTTGTCTTGTCCCAGGCTAGTATTCCAAGCATGTTTGCCATTCTAACTCAGAGAAGCTTGCATTAGCTCGGTCATGTGTGCAGGATGGAAGTTGGTCACATCCCAACAGACATCCTCTATGGCGAGCTGGTCAAGCCTTTCCAAATCATTATCTTCCTTACCCACAGGTATTTCTGATTAGATCATTACACTTTCTCTGGAGTTGAAAAACAACACCAGGCTGACAATTATCAGTTGCTATACCCCAACATTGGCTTGCTTAGAGCAAGAGAAAGACAAATTTTATGATCTCCTTCATAATGTCATGAAAATTCGCCACAAGGATAAACTTATTCTTATTAGTGACTTCCTTGCGCTCTTGTTGTTGTGATAACCAGTCTTGGGATGGTGTTCTTGGTAGTCATAGTGTGGACAGGGTAAATATGAATGGTGTATGACTTTTCACTATTTGTAGGAAATTTGACCTTTGTGTTATCAATACCTTGTTCAACCAACCTAACCACTGCAAGACCATGTCGATGCACCCTCGCTCTATCTGATAGACTTTGTCATAACAAAACGAAGGAACATCAATGACTTCAACATCACACGGTCTTTTCACACATCTTGTTACTTCTCAGGCCCTTCTCCAAAGTAGACTTTCACAAAATTCAAAAACATTCGCCTCCGACTCATAAAATTATAAAACATCCAACTCTTATTCCTAAAATTCTGAAACATTTGACTACGATTCATAAAATTCTAAAACATTCGACTCTGCCTATTTTTTGAAAATTTTTCTAATATTAAGCCTCTATAATGATCCATCAAGATAAAAACCTCTGACTTCATGATCCGTGATACACATCTTTCGATATTCATTGGAAAGTAGGTGATGCACTGAAATTACCTCAATTGATGAGGATATAAGGTGTCAGACCAAGTGAAGGAAAGAAAGAAAGTCTTTATGACTAAATTATATTAAATCACTGCTGATACATGGATAATCATTGCTTGGTCTTGCGAGAAATCAGTTGCAGCAATTTTTTTATATTCCATTGGCCATAGTGAAAGAAATCGATGCAAGTTAAATAGATATTTTTGATTTAGTCTTATTTTTAAAACACTGTCACAGTAAAATGTCTAAAATGTTGTTTCATGAAGTCTTTAGGAAATATAAAAATAAACAAATGAGCAGAAAAACAAAAAAAACGGCGGAAGTTTCTTCAAATGAAAATAATTTCATTTGAAATTGTCTAATAGACCTAAAGTAATAAACACGTTAATATTAACTATAACTAGATAATAATATTAACTTTAACTAGAGAACAATGTCTTGAATCGGATGACCAGGCCTTTATGTGCTTTTAACGAGCCTTTCATCACTGTGTTAGTTAATTATATTTTCTTTGCCGTTCTCCCTTAAGTTAGGACTGTATCCTAATCGATCAGTCTGTGATAGTATAGATGCAGCATTTTCCTTAGATAGTAATACATGTTTGGTGACTTAAATGTCCACCATAAAAATTGGTTTGGTTTCTCAGGTTGCACAGATGCAGCTGGATGCTCTACTTATAGCTTCTCTGTAGCTCATTCCCTCACACAGACAGTAATGTTCCCAACTCGTCTCCAAGATTGTGAACACTAACAGGCTTCACTTCTAGACCTATTCCTCACCACAGTATCCAAGGATTGTTTGACGAATCCCCACAGTCCACTTGGAAATGCAAACCACCTAGTGGTATCATTTGACATCACACTTAAATCCTAACTCCAAGGTGAGGAGCCATTGCTTAAAACAAGGTACTACAAAAGGGTTGACTGGGAAGCTATCAGACAACACATCACAGATGCCCCATGGACTTTTCTCTTTCTGCTGAACAGTGTGCCAATGAGACAACTGAATGGGGCAAAGCGAGCATTGACGCACATGCTCCTACATGAAAATGTTATAGAAAGCCCCACTCACCGCCATAGTTCACAACATTGTGTAGCTACCATTGCACAAAGACAGCATTCATTCCACTGGTTCATACATCATACATCAAATACAAATAGGCAAAAATTCATAGATGCTAGAAATCATTGTAAGAGAGAAATAGTGACAACCAAAAGAAAGTATACTGAAATAATCAGGGAATGCATAGAATTGCAAAAGATAAGAACTTGTGATTTCTGGAAAAATCAATAATAGTGTAGTGAATAAAGGGAAATCAGTAATTCCTCCACTATCTAACAATGAGAAGGTCGCATGCACAGCAACCAAGAAGGTAGAATTGCTTGCCCAGCAACTTGCCTCCAACACCATCTTAGAGCCAACAAACAACTCCCTCTCAAATTTCCCTATGCAGACAGAAGTCACACTAAATGATGTGAAAATCACCTCTTCTCATATCGGTAATATTATAAAAAAAACTTAGACACCTCTAAGGTATGTAGGCCTGATCTCATCCCTGCTATACTAATTAAAAAATGCTTAGCTGAGCTAGCCCCTTTATTTTCCAAGCTCTACAATAAATGTTTTGCTGAATCTTGCTTCCTTAATAGCTAGAAGATGGCCTCTGTGGTACCAGTGTACAAGAATTCTGGTGAAAGGACTAACCCTCCAATTATCGCCCTATCAGTCTCCTCACCCTCTTCGCTAAAATCTTTGAGACCTTAATTAATCAAGCACTAGTTCACCACTTCACAAAAGCAAATTTTCTCTCTAACAAACAGTACGGATTTAGGAATTCTTTTTCTATTACAAATATTTTAACAGTCATCTCTGAACGCATATACCATGCACTAGATAAGGTGGGCGAAACTAGGGTCATAACCCTTGTTATATCCAAGGCCTTTGACAATGTTTGGAATGAAGGGCTGCTAATGAAAATGAAATCATACAGTATAACTAGACGTATACTAAATTAGATCCTCCTTAAATAATAGGACCAGGTTGTCATTGATGGACGTACATCCCAAGCAGCATAACATTAATGCAGGAGTGCCTCATTAGTCAATCCTTGGACTACTATTATTTCTGATATTAATAAACGACCTTTCTTATAATATTGTGTCCGAGATGCTACATTTGCTGATGATACAATGCTCTATAACATGCACGAGGGAAGAACAGATGTACATAAATCTAAGTCAATGGCAGAATCATTAGAAAATGACCTCCGGACCATAGTGGAATGGTGTTGCAAATAGATGGTAACATTTAATGCTAGTCAGAATAAGCTGCTCTCCTTTAACAATTACAAGACACTTCTCCAACCACCAATATCCATGAGAAATAACACACTACCTGAGAATTCTTCCTTCAAACTCCTTGGCTTAACATTCACAGGAAATATGACCTGGAACAAATACATTGAGGACATTGCGGAGGCTGCTGCAAAGAAGGTAGGTTCTCTCTATCGAGCTAGAAGACTACTCATGCCTGAGAGTATCCTGTACTTCTACAAGGCCACCATTCGCCCATGCATGGAGGATGGATTGTTGGCACATCTGGGCTGGTGCATCTACCACTAGCCTCTCCCTCTTGGATAGGGTCTAAAAAAATAAAAAAGAGTTTTCAATCTAATAAGTCCCACTTTATCAACTAAGCTCCCCCTGTCCTATTGTTGCAACGTTGCATCTCTGTGCCTGTTTTGCAAGTATTTAATGGAATGTGCTCGTATGAACTCGTTGCACTTGTGCTCCCTCGATGTACGTATCTCCGAAAAACCCACTTAGCAACAAAATCACACACTGTTGAGGTCCCTAAATGCCAGAAGGCTTTCTGCTCTAATAGTTTCTTCCCTCAAACAGCTAAATTTTGGAATTCCCTTCCTTCCACCTGCTTCCTTGACTGTACTGATGTGCAATAGTTAAATGTAAGATAAACCAACATCTTATTAATCTTTCTTAGGCATGGTCCCAAATAGTAGCCCTTTACGTCCAAGTGGCGATAAGCATTGTTAGAGGGGAGTAAAAAAAAAAAAAACAAATATTAATAAAGTTGTTTCCTGCCATTTTCATTCAAATGCTTATTAGACATACTTATTAGCGGCAGTGATTGCACAGGATAGAAGGGGAGATAATTAAGGAGAAGGGAAAGAGACAAAGAACAATTTGTACAAATATTTAGAAAACAAATGATATGGTGGGGAGAGGATAATAAGCAAGAGGGAAAAAAGGATATAAATAGAGAGAGGGAGTATATGTGAAAAGAAAAATGATATATGTGGAAAATTATGCCTACCTCATGCTGGCGTCAAAAGCCATTTGTGCAAATGTGCAAAACCTGTCTTGCATCCCAATAATGACACTGCAAGAAAAACGGACCAGGTGTGGCAATTGTGTGTCAAAATCTGTCAAAGTTTGGCTGGCCTGCAGAGCCACTCGCAAACACATTCAATTTGAGGGGAGGGGGGCTACAGAGGATATAAAATAAAAGATTTTCGCGCTCAAAACCAAGAGGACAGCTACCATATATATAATGAACCTTATAAAGATATAGTCTTTAAAAAGCAAACCTATCAGGATAGTAAAAGCAGTACATGCTTAAAAGGAGCCATTCATATTAAAAAAAAAAAAGATAAAGAATAAAAGTTACATAGAACTTTATTATATCAGATCAATAAGGAAGTAAGAAGAGAAAATAGAAAAAATGATGAGAAGCATTTAGCTTAAAAATACCATGGCCTAAACAGGTTTTTCTTTTTTCTTCTTTTTTCCTTATTTATCTGATGATATAATAAAGTACTTTGTAACTTTCATTCTTCATCTTTTCCTGTATATACTATTTTGATTGCAGAAATTCCCTTCCGGATCAAATTACGGTAGGTTTGCAATAACAGATGCCACATACAAATTTATTATGTCTAAACTTTTACCTACCATCTTATTTAACTTTTGAACTACCATTAGACTTCACTATTCGAAAATAATGATTTCTCCCCACTAACAGTCCGCCTTTTCTCATTGGCTGTGACCATGACATTCTATTTTTCTGGATTATACACAATTATACAAAAAACAAATTCGTCAGCCCTTAATCAATATGGCCGCTCAATCGCCACACATTGTTTTAAATCATTTATACTTTCCTATCGTCACTTTTCCTCTACTTTACAGACTACTAGTTTAAAATTACACAAACAAAACAGTCATAACTTCCATGTGAATAAGTTAGCGCAGCTAGCTCAGGTGATGTTTACGTTTACTGAAACTACCATTGCTTCATTGGTTCAGCGTCGTAATTTATGCCATTTCACATTAGTTGGATTAACATTATTTACATACTGTTACATTATAATATTATGTCACAGCTTTCCTTTTAACAAGTCCACTTTCAGTGTCCTAAATTATGCAATACTAAAATGAACTGATCTCTTAGTAAACGATTAGAAACTGTTTTCAGTAACCGAGTATTAACAGAAAAACAAACCACCAATACTTAAATTACATGAAAATATTTACCCAAAACACAGTGGCACCTCAAGCTTTCTTCCTTTAATGATTTAATAAAAAATATCTTTCAATCGAGCGTCAAAACTTATGAGATGATAATATGAATGAATCTCTGGCAGATGTTTAGGAAATTGCACCCCCTCCTTTAAATTCCATAATTTACACTTTATTCACGTTAATCTCATCAATTACAAACTTACTTTTCAGATTAAAAAAGTCTTATGACTTTTATCATTGCGGATCAGTTTTCAATTATGTTCTACTAAATTGAACACATATTTTGTGACCATCACCGAGAAAAATATTGCAACAATATTTTGTTTAACTTTATAATTGAAAAATGATCCCCGGCAATAAATCATAATTTTTTTTTTATCAACTTTTTTTTTTTTTTTAATCTGAAAGTTAAGTTTGTACTCGATGAGATTAACGTGAAAAAAAAAGTGTAAATTGTGGAATTTAGATGGTGGGGGGGGGTCATAAACATCCGCAGATTATCTTAAAAGTTAAAGTGGCACCGAGCCTACATTGGTGTGATTTGGCAAAAACAAAAAATTATTTTTCACTTTCGAAATAATAAAACTATTTCTTTTTATATAAAACACATTTTTACACTAAGCCTGAATTACGTCAAGAGATAAATTATCATTTTCATTACTTTTCATTCAGTTTGTATTTGACTACATTTACGCCAGTTTTGTTTTTCTTACTTTCTTTGTCTGTTAAATAATTTAAGCCACTGAAGTACAAATTTCCCCTTTATTACATTGCCTACGGATATATTTATTTGTTATATATTAGTTGTTTTTTTTTGTCTTTTTAATATAGTTGTTTTTTTTTGTTTAGTTCTCTTTTTAGGAATCATTTTCCACACTGCTCACACATTAACCTTTTTTTTTTTTTTTGGGTACATTTTTACTTTAGCACCAACTACACCGTTTCCTTTAAACTGACAACTTCTATAACTATGACTCTGCTGAATAAGACAAACTCTTTCAACTTTGGTGGAGACAAGTAGTTTTTTAGATCTAAGGATATGCATTACGCACTGTAATACATACGCACAATATAAAAGTGTACTTCTCTCTGCACAACACTGCCACCCATCCCCACTTCTTTGTTTTTGCTTTATAGTCTTTGCGAGTGGGTATGCTGACAATATGTATTAAGGTTGAACTGGGGGACAAATACTTTGACAGTTTCCCCACTCATAAAATTGGGTGCCTATTCCGAAAGCCATTCTTACCATGGTGAGGTTAGTTGTATCTATTCCATACAACGTTCTTAACAAGAGGAGGTTAGGGGTGTCTATTCTGAAATCCGTTCTTAGCCATCAACAACAACCGGAGTTTATTTATTTATTTATTTTTTTTTTTACGAGGAGGGGGGGGGGCATGCTTCCACCGGGCAATGCCGGTTAACGGGTCCTGTTAGTATTTAATATAATACAAGAACAAAATATATTAATAATAGAAAAATATATACTGGTGTATATAGATTTATTAATTTTAAACAAGGGAATAAAATAGTGTGTAATGCTTCTCATCATCGCCTACAAATTCCATTTTTTATTTCATTTTACCTTATTTTTTCGGCCCTGTCGTAGGGGCATTAGAATACGCCAACTGCCCCCCCCTGAAGAGGGTAAAAGTCCCTCAATGGGGGTCCTGGATATGACCTTAAACTATATCCGATGGTGAGGCCCCAGCTTGTGGGCTTTGGGGAGTGTGGAGCCACCCTTTAATTACCATTGCTCCCAGGTCCACTCTGACCCGGAGTGGTAGTACCTGTTAGGGTCCCAACTATGGGTTAAATAGAAACCGACGTGAAAACAAATATATTCTATTAAAAAATTTCTTCCGAATCTTTGAATTCGGCATTAAATAACCCGAAAAGGGTTGATATGCAGTAAAACAAAAACAACCAACCAACCTTATTTTTTACGTCTATTCTCTATTCTTTATTCGTCCACACATTTACTTTCTTTTATCCTTTAATTGTACTTGTATAGATTAACACACGCCACTCTAATAATTAATTAGTTAATGAAATCCCATAACATAAAGTAACTACTCCCTTAAGTGTACTCCATCCTGTATCGTCCAATCCTACTAAAATTTCTTCCTAACATATTTAAAGTACCATAATTATATAATAATCCCCTGGAGAACCCTCTATCCCCCTCCAATACATACAGCTTATACAAGATCCCCTAATATGCCTATTGCTAGACGTAATATCGTTATCTTGTTATATAGCACCTCCCTTCCACTTCTGATGAGAAACATTAGGCTTTGAAATGCCTGGCATAATGAGTTTTCATAACTCCTACAGATTATATTATATTCCCCTGTCCTAAATTGATCAATAAATCTATATACAACAGCATATATTTTCCTGGTATCAATATTTTCCTCGTGTATCTAAGCTCCGTCTGCAGGTCAAGCTTTTTATTACATTGAAAAGTCTCCGTTTAAAGAATCCTTATACACTACTTTTATATATATATATATATATATATATATATATATATATATATATATATATATATATATAGATTAAGAAAATAATATAAAAAGATGTATTAATGCATATAAATTTATTCGTTTATTCAATAAGGATGATACATCAATTTGAAGTGTAGGATAAATACTTACTTATCCAACACCCCTAATATATATATATATATATATATATATATATATATATATATATATACACACATTTTTTTTTAAGTAGTCACCACTTATTAAGGCCCGGAGGCTACTTGAAGATAAGGGTTAATGAGTGTACAGTAGTTAATGGGACAATATTGTAGCAATCGTTAGTAGTGGAAATTTGGTAAATTGGATTACTTAAGGGGACGGCTCATCAAGAACATGTTTGCGTTGGATATGAAGACGATCATATTGTAGTCAGCTGGAAAGCAGGGAAACGGAAGAGAGTTTCACAGGCGTTCAGTTCTAAGAAAAAAAGCGTTGTTCATAAAATCCACATTTAGGTTTAGGCATAGATTATGAGTGGGGAAAATCATTGATAGTGGTTTCAGATATATATATATATATATATATATATATATATATATATATATATATATATATATATATTGTATAATTCTTTTTTTATATGTATATCTGATATGTCTCATGAAAGGGATATATATCGTTTGCAGTATCTGAATCAGCCTTGCTACAGTTTCGAGTAATAATGAGAGAGAGGGCGAGATAGAGAGAGGGCGAGATAGAGAGGGGCGGAGAACAAAAAAAAAATGAAAGTCTGAAAATATATTTATTGCAATTAAATTACACAGGTATCTGCGTTTTGACCCCCTATCAAGCATTATTTAAGTAAATACTGAAAATCTGTACATAATATATTATTTCTCCTTATATTATAGGCTTTTCCTTCTCACCCTTTGAGAAGGGGTTAGTTTATTACTGCTGATTCGTCCTTTCCAAAAAATGCTGATGGAGCTGCTCAGGCATTTTTGTAGGCCCGCATACGCAAATTTAGTGTGCAGGATTTTCAAACCCTGACCTTGTGCCTAACTTTCAATGAGGTGAATTAAATAACAAAAATATGTCTTCATAAATTGACTGCTAATTGATCGCCAATTAAGCAAACAGGAAGGTTTTCAAATCATGTGACGTTTTCTTAGTTTAGAAAAAGATCAATTCATTAATCGCTTTCCCATAAAGCCAGTCAAAGGTCAACCAACAATAATTTTCTGTGACCACACTTGTTCAGCTGTAAGAAAAATATGATAAAATAAAACAGATAAAGAGATTATACTGAAACAAAATATAAAAATGATAAAACTCCCGTCAAATTGGTGATAAATTGATACGTTTAGTCTTTCTGCAATGTTTTTTCTCATTTTCATCTTCTAATTGTTTAATTGCCTTCATTTAAAAGAGACACTTCACAACAAGTGATAGTCGCCATATTGAAATTAATTGTTTCCATTCACTCTGTAAATAGTAATCATTTTTCTCTTCTCTTTTCAACGCGTCCATTTCAAATCTCTATTTTTCTATTTTCTTATCCTTTTATTTTTGCTGAGGATGGTGCATCCTTCAGAATGCCAGATATTCATTCGCTATTTCAGAGACTCCTGGAGATTTTGATTTTAAACATACCTTCAAACGTAAGAGTGTGTATTCCACTTGCACTTGGTTCACCAGGTATATTCGCAGGTAGTTTTTGAGATACTTTTTCATGGGTTCTGTTGCTTCTATGATTACTGGAATGATGGAAATTTTCCTAAGATTCCAGCTTCTTTTCTGGCACCCTCTCACACTTGGTTTAATAGGCATGTGTTCTTTATCTCTCAAATCAGTTAAAATGAGAAAGAATTTTTTTTGTTTTTTTGTTTGTTTTTTTTTCTGTATCGCTGTATAAATCGAACATGGGCATTAAAAGAAAACAAAAACAACATTAATAATTTCTCCCCTTTATAATAAAGAGCTATGTGTATCTGTCATTAAAAAGTCTAACCAACGAATAAGAAAAGTAAATGTATTTACGTTTTTACGCAAGGACCTACGCCGCAGTGGTTAGAGTATTTGGAAAAATCAATTGTAAAAGTGGTATTCTCCTGAAGATTGAAGGTTCAATTCTCGATGTAGCCGACCGAAAAAGCAATTGTGACTTACTTAAAACATCTATTCAGTCATAACTGACTGAAAAACGGCATGCTTCCCATCGTGAAGTAAATAAAAGGCTCCGTTCGAAATTCCACCCAAATCCCCTGTTTCAACAGAAACATTCCAGAGTTCGACAAGATACGTTTGAAGAAGATTGGACTTTATATCGAACTAGCAGGGCTACCCGGCGTTGCTCGGGACCGTATAAACAATGAAAAAACAAAAGCAGATATTGAACATATGTTTTATTCTTAGGGGAGAGGAATCTTTCATCTCAAGTTTTAGCGTTACAAACAAACATTTGTCTTCTTTTATATATATAGATAATGACAGGTTTTTTTGGGGCCCCCCTCGAAGATAACTGATCAGTTGACCAACTTCTAGTGGTCCGTTTGATGTGAAATTTCGATATTTGTCATCCGGGTGATGGGGCTTCGATATGATACCAAATTTGTCAAGTTTGGTTCCGTCTTTCAAAAGTTTTAGCGTTACAAACAAACATACATACACACAGACGTTTGGCTTTTATATATATAGATGAAATGTTGTGGCAATGACATTTAAGATAAACAAAGTAGTCTGATGAATCCAAATAATATGCGAATGTATTTTTATGATCAGAAATTTCCTCCCCCCCACTGCTTTCTATACTGATTTGTACGTTTTTGTTTTTCTTTTCCTAAGAGTAATATTTTCTGGGAGTAATGCTCTCACACTAAATGGGAAAATTTCTATATACGAGCAATGTATTCTGAAAGCACACCTTATACCGTTGAATAATATTATTCAATTGAATTCTTCCAAAAATCAAAACCTTACTTCTTTTTTTTCGCAAATAGATACTTGACTGAAACTCAATTACGTTGAGGACAAACATTATTACTGTCAATGAATAATGCTTGCTGGGAGTCGTGTTTTATGTGTTTTTCATTTTTTTTTTTTTTGTTGTTTGTTTTTTTTTTGCATTTTTTTTCTTTATTTTTGTAACTAATGTAAAGTAAACTTGTTTTGTCATTTTTTTCTTTTCATGAACATTTTTTTACTGTAGGGCGGGGCTGGGCAACCGATTTTTAGGATTATGTAGACTTTTTTACGGTCGCATCAGACGATGTAAAAAATGTCAAACTTTAAGATGGCGACAAAAAGATCATTACCAAATTTCTGTCTTCGGCGTTTGCAACTGGTGGAGATATTCATCTTGTGTAAAGTTGTTAGGAACGGCCGATGAGACGAGAGTGTGTTGTTTACTTAATTTATTGATTTTTTTCTTCAAATATTTTCCTCAAAGATCATCTGCTCCTTTGTCGAGCATTGATTGGCTGATCGGTGTCTTACGTCAGATTACAGTCAATCTCGAGTGCATAACGTCACTTTCTGAACAAAGCTGAGTAAACGGTTAGTTACATCTGGTTCAAATTCTGCTCAAGTACCAAAATAATTATTCTATGTATAGAATTAAATTTGACAACATTATTCGGTATTAAATGACCTATAGAGTGCTGATGTGCCGTAAAAAAAAAGAAGAAGAAAAGGAAAAGCATAGAAAACTCGTGTATGTTGATCAATAAACGAAGCAATAATTGTTGGTCAGTTATTTGGATTTTACAATGTAAAAAACAAAAATACAAAGAAAGAAAAACACTGCTAAGTCATTGAATGAAAGTCATTAAAGATGCAAAGAAAGATAATTGTAAGAGGGCACATATGGCGGCTATATGCAAATACCGAGCTGTGTGCTTGTTCGAGATGATGTTAGAGATCGACGATTACGTTCGAGATGACAGAGGTCAGACAGAAAGAGCATGATCACATTTTATTTGGAAAAGTACCCCAAAATAAATGGCCTTGTTAAAAAAAAGAGTCGAGTTATTACTTGTCCTATGTTCCTTGCGGCATACTCTGCTACAACGTGTTGGGTCATGTGTGTAAACGTGTACAGCGTCACACAAGTAGTAAGTAAATAAAAATATAAAAAAAAGTGAGACTTAAATATTTTTAGTCCAATCAACTGAACCAATGAAACTGTTTTTTTGACTTGATCTCGATCAGGTACATTTGGTGGATCAATCAACAGAGTGAATATGGTGATCATAAAAAGCTGGCAAACGAATAATCAAAACCATCAAAAGATAAAGTTTAAAAAAAAATCATTTAAAAAGAAAAAAATATGGAAATATTTATCCAAAATAAAATAAATTTTGTAAATTCATGCTTAAGTTCAGAAACTAGATAAGAGAGTGGCATGTACAGGTCTAGTGACATTCAACGTCAAATCCTTGGTTGTACACCTTAAAGGTTACAGTACATGTCCTAGTACTGAGAAATATTATGAGAAAAAGAGGATACTTTGAATATAATTGCATGCTCCACACTTAATTTGGATAGTCCATAGAGTAAATGTGGTGTTGTGGTGGACGTGAAGTGAAAATGATGACAAAAAAAAATGGTGAACGAATGAAAGAGACAATTACTAATGGACCAGAATGTATCTAATTAAGAGTAGAATACACAGAGGCATTAAAATGAAAAATGATAGTAGTTCCTCGAATTTAGTTATTCACTTTTATTGTTTCCATTTCATGTCGTTATTTTTGTTTGTCTAAAAAACGATTAAAAAACAAGAGAAATCGATTATTCTCTTAGGTGTTACAAAGATATCAAAACGGTTATAGATTTGAAGAATCGCCACAAGAATCGATGTTACGTTCATTATTTCTGTCGTTGGTTATACTCCAATTAGAAAATAATTGGGCTACAAGATTGGCTGATTTATTTGGCTTCATGTAAAAAAAAAATAAATAAATGAAATAAATAAATATTACTGCTAATTACTGCTGCCGTTGCTGTTGCTGATTGCGTTTCTGAATTTTTGAGATGAGAATTAGACATTGGTAATTCTTATTATTTGGATTCTTAAGACTGTTCTCATCTTGAGAGTGATTTTCACAACGTTTCGGTCAATGTAACCTCCGACCTTCTTCAGGTATAACTTGAGAATGTTTCTCTTGAACTCAGAAATTTGGACGGAATTTTGCAAGAACCCGTGGCACAGTGGTTAGAGTAATTGGAAAAATCAGTTTAAAAGTAATATTCTCCTGAAGGTTAAAGGTTCAATTCTCAGTGTGGGCGACCGGAAAATACAATTGTGAATTACTTGGCTATGGTTGACAGAACAAGAACATGCTACCCCCATAAAGTAAGTAAAAGAGTTCCGTTTGAAATTCCATCCAAATTCCTGAGTTCGACACGATACACCAGAAAAAGACCGAAAATTACATCGACCAAATCGTTATGAAAATGACACTCAAGATGAGCTTTCTAAATACTAACGTTATTATTTCAGTACAGTAGCAAACGTGCACAAGTACCATTTGTTTTTCTTCTAATTTATAAAAAAAAAATTAGCCTTCATAGATTCGTATTTGCTAAAAACAGACAATGCGTTCGTTAAACATTGAGGAATGCCCAGCCAACCTTTTCCAGATATTTCAATCAGCTACCGGGCGAGCTTGAGCCAATTTCGTGAGAATCGTAAGTCGGTAAATCCAGAAACATCAGAGAAATGTATTGTTTGAAAGTAAGATGTACTCTTTATTTCAGTAATGAAACTTCGTAGAAATTTTATTTATTTATTTATTTATTTCAGAAATTTCATATTGAAAGCAAGCTCAAAGCAAAATGCAAAATATAAAATCACTTTAGTTGAAAACATTGAATAGCGTTAGTGTTGACCTGGAGTATAACTTGGAAATTTGAATTAATTCTTGAATCACTTTTTGTGTTCGTACTTTTATTTCTCGGCATCTTGTAATTTTTAAATTTATAAATTTACTTTGTGAAAACGAACTTATATAAAGGTCAATCGAATTTTCAAAATCAAATCCAAGTATCAACTTAATTTGGGCTAACCTATTTTTTTCATTAGTTTTCACCAATATGTTATTACAAATATATCTTACTTTGGTTCAGTTTTTTTCTGAAAATAAAAAAGCTAATGAAAGTGGAGACAGAATTTTGAGGTGCCAGCGACAGTCAGTATAAAACAAAAATGATATCGTAATATTTAAATTATCTTTTAAAATAGTATCTACAAAAATAATCCATAAGTTATTAAAAAAATTTTTTAAAATACTTTACAAATTACGCTTTTTATAAACTACTTCAAAATTTTCAGCATATTGAATAATATTTTGCTACTGACCTGCTTCTACTTACTTTTGCAAATGGCCGTCTACTTAAAATTACGGGCGCTTCTATATTACACAAACGAAAAAATATTGAATTTCAAGTGAAACAAATGGTACCTATGTAAGTGTCAGGTCTCAAATAGCGACATATTCAAAAATTACGAAAAATGATAAGATAGAAAAATAATTATTATGAAATTTGTGGAAGGAAGCAAAATTGTACGACCGAGCAATTCCGCGCATCCAGCTAGTATGAAATAATTGACTATAATAATAAATACAAAATCTGCATAGATTAAAGTATCATATTTAAGCCTATTTTACCCCCCCCCCCTAGTATATAATAAAATATGACAGACAATTATGTCTTCATATTTTGGTTTTGAATCTAATTTCCATACACGTTTTCTCGTTTAGAGTGTGAAGTGGCCAATATATATGCTTATAGCATTTGTACTTTCGTTAAAAATCTTATTAGAAGTTGAAAAATATAGTTTAAGTGCAAGAGCAATTGAATAGAGAGAGTTTTGAACAAAACAATAACTTTCTGTTGCTATGGAGACTGGAGCTTTTCTATTTAATTTTGGTAAAATTTAAGGATGAAGTAAAAAAGAAAAAATAGTTGAAGAGATTGGAGGCAGTATGGGATGCTTCTTAATTTTTAAGGAATTCTTTTAAAAATTTGATTTTTTAAATTTATTTTTGCATTCTTATTTATTCTTACATGCTCAGTCAGGAGATGAGAAGACGGAAGAAGTGTTTCTGCTTGAAAAAGGTTTATATGAAAAGATTCTCACAAAAGTTGCAGCAATTGAAATGGAAAAATCAGGGTTACATTTGAAAGAGAGAAAGAGAAAGAAGACAGATAAGAAAAGCATTCATTTCTGTTACTCTGGTGTCTTGACAAAAACGTAAAGTCTCTCGCTGTCACATGTCCATCTAACCTGACGCGTTTCTCTTTCTTTCGACCGCATGCTCGCCATGGCTGGCCCATTCTCGCTTTCACTTTATACGTCTGTCTCCTTTAGCGTTTACTTTTTCTTCTTTCATTTTACACATCCATCTCCTTCGGCACCGACTTTGTTTTTCCCGACCACCTGGTGTCCATTTTTCTTTTTCTTCAGATGCTAGCTCGTGCACATTTCCTAATTTGCATATGCGGTCAAATGCTGCTCCTGCTACTAATACAATCGCTTGCCATCTTTCAGCTGCTGCTGATATGCTCATATGCACTCTGTTACATACAAAAAGAGAGAAATATGGAGGGAGAGAAAGAGAAATAAATAGAGAAATAGAAATGGCAACAGAGAAAGAGAGAAATAGGGACAGAGAGAGACAGACAGAAATAGGACGAGAGAGAATGAGTGATGAGATAGAAAGATAGAGAAAAGGAACGAAAAAGAAAGAGTAAGATATAGAGAAATGGAGATAGAAAGAAAGGGAGAATAAGAAAGACGAAGCAAGAAAGCAAAAAAAGAAACTGGAAAGAGAAAAAGAGAGCAGCTAAAGGAGAAGGAACAATTAAAAGGAAAATGTGATGGAGGTACAAACATGGAAATGAAAATAAAGTTAAATATTTAAACTTAAACAAATCACTGTGTGCATGTGTTTATATGTGTTTGTGTATCAATGTATATGTATACGTTTTGGGTGTGTATCAATGTCAGTGTATATGTATATGTTTTGTGTGTGTGATTAATGTGAAAGAGCTTCACGCACTGAGTTGAATGCTCTGATGATCTTAGACGCGTTGGAAAAGGATGAACCAAAATGGTTGGAGATTTAGTCGTTGATAGAAAACGTCACTTGGTACTCAATTCACACAAAACAAGACGAAGGTAACTGTTATAAAAAAAAAAAATTCGATCCTATGTAGACCAATTGTTCTTATTGGTCATGTTTTGCAATCATAGAGAGGGATTCTTCAAACTATAGTCTGATAGATACACCCCTAGTGGGTGATAAAGGTCAGAGACGCCACACATTATCAGGAGATAACCTTAGGATATCAAAAGTGAGAATCGAAACTCTAAGGATTATGGAAATTGAAATTAGAGCTTTTGAGATTTCAAGGGTCAAAATTGTTCTTCATATTTTGAGAGTCGGAATCAAAACCCTGGAGATTTTGAGAATCAGAATCGAATTCCTTGAGATTCCAGAGTTGGAATTGGAGCCTTGGAGATCCCAGGGTCAGAATCGGAGCCCTTAAGATTTCAAGAGTTAAAATCGGAGCTCTTAAGATTCTGAGAATTGGAATCAAAGTTCTTAGAATGTTGTCAGTTTCAAGTTGTCATATATATTGGTTTACTTTGCATTTAGTAGTTTGAGAAAGAAAAATTATGTAGTAAGTATTAATCATTTAGTAGTTTGCCGCAATATATCTTTGATTAGTTTCTGTTGAAAATGGCATTCACTTGAGAAGAATCTCTGAGCTAGCTCTAGTAAATGGCATTCCAATCTTCACATCTTTCTCAAATTCAACTAATGTATTTAAAATTTTGACTGGGTGGTAAAAAAAGGTGAGGTCAGGAATTAGTTAAATAATATTGTAGTAGGAGGAGGAGCTGGAGAATTAGAATTATGATTATTATTATTATTATTATTATTATTAAAAGAAATAAATTGTTCCTAGACATTCCGAAAGTTGCCGACAGAATTCAGACAACAAAGCAAATTTCACTGTGATGGAACACAACTTAGCCATCAGAATTTAGTGACTAGACTTTTAATGGTTCGGTTTACAAACGAAGTAGGTTAGGTATAATTGGTAAGTGAATAAAAAGAGTGCTCGTATTAGATAGAAGAACTGCTGAAGATAAACAATAAAGGTTAACCCCAGTACCGTGGAATGTGACAAAAAGGGGAAAAATGCGATAATCTTTGCATAATATGTTGATAACCAATTAAGTCGGGAGCATGGACGCCTTTGATCTTTTGGGTCAGGTGCCAACCATAATTGTCTCATATAATCTCACCAAAAGAGTGAGAGGAAAATGGGTTGTAATGGCCTCAAATAATCCTGTCATTAGTGGTTGAGCAGTCAAGAAACAAAAAAGGGCCATAAACTAAACAAAAGGTTAGATTAACTAGTGTTGTCTTGAATACTCGCTACATGGAGCTGAAAAGTTAAGTCATAGAACTAAGCAAGAGGTTATGCTAACTAGTTTAGTCCAAAATTTTGGAGAGAAAGTTTTAACCAAGAGAAAACTATTTGGGCAGTCGGTGTAAATATCTATTGAGCACAAGGAGAGAAATATTAATGATATGACTAATAGGATGGGTATTGAAGATTTGAAGGTTGTTTAAAAAAAAAAAGAAAAGGAAACAATGTATAATAAAAACTTCACACAACCAAAATAAATTATAAACGAATCTTTAAATACAATTAACAGTATAACATCTGGCATAAAGACTTTTTATAAGCAATGAACTGACTTTAATACTAAAATCAAAAAATCCCATTTTAGTTTGAGGAATTTACAGACTAAGGACTAACAAATATGAAATACTGTTTAACAGAACTCTCATTTGGTCTTGCCTGAAGTTATCTGGCTTTGTAACATATTGTAAACATTCAAAACTTTATTCTTGGTCAACAGATGTGAACAAATTTTGGCACTGATTCAGGCAATTTCTTAAAAAAAAATCTAAATAGTAAACTGACTTTTTTCCCATTTCAACATATTAAAACATTGTTTTCAAATATTTATAAAAATATGTTGAAATTCCTTTTTTTTTTTACAAATGACGAAAGAAAAGAAAAAAGTAAAATGAAAAGGTTGAACAAACTATACACTATGTTTTCTGTGAACTTTTGAAGTTTTTTTTTTCTTTTCTTGTTTTTTATATTTACCTCAGAGCAAGTTTTATTAAATTCTTGTAAGGGATTTTTTTTTTGCATCTGAAGGTATGTAACAGAGCATGGTAACACATATGGCAGCAGTAGCAAACACACACAAATGACCAAACCATGTGTGAGGCGACGTTATAGCAAGGAAGAAGGAAAGGAAAACATTATAAGAAAAGAAAAACATAGCCAAGAAGAGAAAAAATAGATGTGTTACACATGTGGGCCAGGAACAACAGGGAACGATGTGTCCTAAACATGGCCGGACAAAGGCAGGGTACCACGTGTTAAACACAGTAGAATCTTGTTAAGCACGTTGGAGTATGAGAAGACTTTTGAACAAGAAATTATGCATTATTCTGGAAGTACCTGTAAATAAATGTCTGTTATTTCAATTGAAAAAAAGGAAGTCAAATTCTTTCCTTTTCTTTGCTTCCTTACGACTGGCTTCACACAACCTGCAGGTCCCGAGTGTTGACATGTATTAACTAGGGATGTGACAACAGCATATTCTTTTTATTCTTTTGACTCTCGAGTATATATCCGATACAGCTTGACACAGTTAATCAAACGAGAGCCACATATTAAAATATAAGATATTAACGGATATATACTCAAGTGTCAAAACAATGAAAAGAATATTCTGTTATCACAGCCCTAGTAATAACTATGTTGCAGTGTTATCACCTGCTAAGTGTTAAATATAGTTTTAGTTTTATTATCTGCTAAGTGTTAAATATAGTTTTATTATCTGCTAAGTGTTAAATATAGTTTCAGTTTTATTATCTGCTAAGTGTTAAGGATAGAGAAAATGAAACCAGCGAATACAAGGAATCTGAAAATCTCACCGGAAGTTATATTTCGGATAAAATTTAATATCAGGAACCAATTTTAACCTAACACTGTTTACTGTGAATTTCGAGTTACGAGTCTTTCTGATTTGCTGTAAACTTTTTGTAAATTAAACCCTTATTTTTTTTTAATATGCCGTATTGTTTTGCTCATAATTCAACCAAAAGTAATAAAAAAAAAAAATGAAAAAAAAAAAAAATGGTACTAAAACAAAATATGTCCTTTTAGTTTATTGCTTATTCTGGGGTGCAGAAAAAGAAATTTGATCCAACTCATCAAATACTTAACGATCGATGCAGTTAATTTGAAACTGTAAATGAAGCATTGGTAATAAAAGAACATGATTCAAAAGCAAGACGAGATATCACTCATGTTTCCGGTGATTTCACCAGCTACTTAATGAAACCAGATAATGTAAAACAAAACATAAAAAGCAAACAAGTGAAACAATAAAAGTCAAGCATTTGAGCTCTTTTCTAAAACAGTTAATATTCGCATCTTTTATGCGAGACTAAAAATACTAAATGAACTGTTCAGTAAGCTGCAGAACGTTTTCAAAATGGAGGCTATGTAATAATTCAGTTTTTCTTTGGCATCAAAATCAACAGAGTCTAGACCATTCTTTGATTAGCCTTTTTCCTGCTAATTGTGGTATTATGTTAGTTCTGTACAGTTCTAGGAGGTCCAGGATTTGCCTTCTGTCTTTGAGAAGGGTTTAGTTTATTGCTAATTGCTTGAAGCGCCCCTATTGGGGAATAACAAGGGGCTGTCCAGGCATGTTTTGCTAGTCAAAGTGCGACTCCTTGAGGGCGCTGACTCTTCAATACCACTTTCTGGCCCTTGTGTCACATTTGTCACTGTAGGAGAGAGATAACTACCCATCATCATATTCAGTTTAACGTCCGTTTTACACATATTTTCTTCATATCTGAGTCCACATTCATCCCTGTTGTCTTACACTTCTTGCACACGAATTGGTTGTCTTCTCTCAACCTGTCTGTAATTCCATCGTAATTCTTGATTGAGTACAGAAATTTCCCTCTTTCAGGAGGATTTTCAACACTATAACCACTGATCAAACCTTTTAATTGGGTGACATTCTCTCTCAGGCCTTTACTTTCCATAGCATTCCTTCAACTTTTGAGCAAATAAATCTTCCACTGTTTCACAGTATTAAGTTATTGACATATGAATTCACTTCTGGACAACGCATGCAGAACTCCCTAGACGATGCCACCACGGTACACAGACTTAGTACAGAGCCATAATGAACTCCCAGTTTAACATTAAAGCTTTCCCTAAATGTGCTGTTCATCCTAACATAAATTTGTCTCATTTAGAAATGTCAGAGATCTTCACCACTTTTAGAAATGGAGAATATTGTATTAATGGTAAATCATCAATTTCCAACAAAAAAAGCAGATTCCGAGATTAGAAATCGAAACAGAAATTTTGAGGTCTTTAGTCTAAGGTTCTACCAACTGAATTATTTTGAATTTCTTATAAATAAAGTTGAAAATATTACCTTAAAATAATTATAGCACAGTTTTATGATTTACATCATGTTTCAAAACATGAATTCAAACATAAGCGATAATAATAAATCACTAAACAGTATCAATAGCATTGGAAAGTACTTTAATAGTCTACAAAAATTTAGTTTGCTTTAACTGCATATTGTATGTAGTTCTTTCACAATTATTTATATAATCCGCCCAGGCTAACAAAAAGTTTTTTGCTAGTATATGAAACTCAATGTCTGTGTGTTGTTTGTGTGTTGTGTTGCATGTGTGTTTCTTATAGAAAAAGTGTAAAATGTTTTGACGACTGAATCTTTTGGAATTGTTCTCAGGAAAGCTCACATTCACTTATTTACGTTTCTGAATATTTTTGATGCTGATTGATTATTCATATTATTTGGATTCTTCGGACTACTGTTCTCATCTTGAGTGTCATTTTCACAACGTTTAAGTCGATGTAACCTCCGATCTTCTTCAGGTGTATCTTGTCGAACTCTGAAATGTTTTGGTCAAACTCGGGAATTTGGATGGAATTTCAAATGGAACCTATTTTTACTTTACGGGGGTAGCATGCTCTCATTACATCGATTGAAACGTGAAACTAACACTAGTCCAAAGAATCCAAATAATACAGACTCAGATTCACTATTTTCAATTTGATCAAGAGGTTATCATATTTATATACACACACCCATCCTAAATCAGCATCCAAAAATAATAAACCGATTATAATGACAGATATTATATAGATTGTATGCATGCATGTGATTATTATGGGTTATATCAGTTAAGGTTTACTATCTATGTACAACCGATTTAGGCACAGCAAATGTATGAATAGGTATGAGAACTGCTCTTACTGGTTCTTTATTCATATGATTTAAGTACGCCATTCTGGCAACCTGGGATGATGGGTAACTGTTGATTCTATATTATTAATAAATAAATAGTAAAATCAAGTGTTCAAAACTTACCCTAAAAAAGGAGCATATGGATCTCATATTTACAGATTCCCTAAAACAGCATCCAATAATATGTGAGAATTCATCAATGATTTTTCTAGTTGCTAGAAGAAGTGAAAGGGAGTGGCAGAGAGGGGGGGGGATATAGGCAGAGGAGTAGAGAGAGTGGATAGATAGAGAGGGAGATAATAGAGTGAGGTGGAATAATAGAGAGAAAAGGAGAGAGAAGTTTTAAAAGAATAATATTGTATGCATCCTTTTTTTTTTTTTTTTGTATCTCTTTAACTTTGTTATCCATGCACCTTTCCCCGGGGAGTGGTGAGTATCCGTGCTCATACATAATTATGAGCAATATGTGTAAGTATATTCCTTAGGAATTAAGCCATAACCCATGTAATGGTGTATTATTTGGATTTTTCAGATGAGGTTTTCACCGAGGTAACTTCCAACCTTCTTGAGGTGCATCTTGCATAACTTGGGAATCTCTCCGTCAAATCTAAGATTTATTTCTATCAAACCTAAAAATATGCACAAAATTTCAAACAGAACATTTTATTTAATCCATGAGGATAGGATGCTCTCATTCTGTCAGCCATGACTGGGTAGAAGTCTTAAGAAATTTGCAATTATATTTTAGTACTATTTGCAAGGACCTATAGGAAGGAATGCTTTTATAAATAAACTTGTCACAGAGAAAAAGTCAATCAGTTGGTCAGAGAGAAAGCGAGGCTCCAGCACGTGTCACCATTTCTTCACCGCCTGACAACCATCCAACTATGCACCCCTCCGTGTCTTTCAGTAAACATCCAAACACAGAGAAAAACAAAAAGCTGATTGTCAGTGTGAAATAAAAGCAATATATTTTAGTAGATCAACTGTAGAGACTAATCGAAACACCAATTTTATTTCAATTAATAGAATAATTGGACATGATTCAGCACCTGGGCTCCATTCAACTAGTGTCCTGTTTTCATTTTCAATGGCCAATTTAAAAAAATGAAACATGATCACATTTGTTTATAGTGTATTGTATATCCAATTAAAATTCTGTTAACTTTGTGATTTTTTTAAAAATAAAAACAAATAAGTATAATGATTTAGCAATTACGATGATTAGTGTCTTGCACAGACTGTAATAAAAAATTGTCCTAGGTGATAATTTTCTTTTGAAATTATGATATAATGAATCTTTCCAAGTTAAAATCAATTTAGTATTGAATAGGGACAAAAACACATTTTCACCCTTTTTGCATCATGAGCGATACAAAAAATGATCATGACTTCATGATGCAACCTTTTGTCTAATGAGACAATGGTGTACTACATCTAGTCCCGTGTGCTGCAATATAAACTGAATTTGCCTCTTTAGATACAGGCCTGGACGGTGATAAGGAGACCTAGGTTTGCCCAGTTACCAGAGTCTCAGCATTGCAAACAAAATCCGACGGAATATGCTCGGAGCCAGCACAGCTGCAGGAGGTCTTGAAAAGGCGTTGCAGTGCTTTACAGTCTATCTATCGGGACCCCATACCAAATTTTTTTTGTCAGGGTTTACTCCCTTGGGCTTTGCCTTTTCCAAGGCTTCCACAAAGCAGTTGAGTTATTTGCCCATAACTAGTGAAAATTTGAAAATATTTTCAATTTGGACGAAAATAACAGATCTTCATGGTAGTTTTATGGTTATATCAAAATAAAAGCGAAATCCTTAAGTGATTCTTCTTACAAATAGTCAAGCAAAAGAAATGTGAATTTTGTAACAGTGAAAATTTGATGATATTTCAAATTTTAATAAAAATAATGGAAATCCTCATTGTAATTTTGGTTGTATCAAAATAAAAGCGAAATCCTTAAGTGATTCTTTTTATAAAGAGTCGGGCAAAAGAAACGCAAATTTGTAACAGTGAAAATTTGATAAGATTTCCAATTTTGATGGAAATAACAGACATCCTCATTGTCGTTTTTATTTTGATATAACCATAATTACAATGAGGATCTGTTATTTTTGTCAAAATTATAAATATTTTCAAATTTTCACTGTTAAAGAATTTGCGTGTCTTTTGCTCAATTTTTTTTTTTTAAGGAGAATCACTGAATGATTTCGTGATACAAATTACTAAAACAACTTTGTGTAATGAAACAAAGTTAAATCTTTTTATTGAATTATTTAAATTTTTTAAATAATTTCTTTATAAAAATGTGACATTCATCTTATAAAAAATGATTTACTTAAAAAATATTTTAAAGACTTCTTGTAAAAGTGTTTACTTTGCTTCAGTTTACCTAAATCCACTTTTTAACTAATGACCTAATAATACCGCCCATTTTGTAAAAGCTTAGAAATGCATCAATTACTAGGGTTCAGTTGTAGATTGAGATATGAAATGACTTGTTTCGTTTAAAATGAAATGCTACAAAAGGCAAAATAAGTTGTTCTTCTGTAATTAAACACTTAAAAAACTTAACCTGTTTGTGTGGGGTGTATAGAGTTCCATGTAGACAAAAAGAATAAAGATAAAAGGAAAAAAACTGGCCACCTTTTCTATTTATATACTTGCGATAATTGTCACCTAATATACAAATGAAATGCTTCCGGTTGGATATAATAAGCATGATTTTTCAGGACCAGGCTGATTTTTGATTTGGGTGCCAGAGTAGCAAGTGTTGTCAGCGTTTTGACAGTAGAGTGTTGAGTTTTGGAGTTTAGTTTTTGGCAGAGTGTGTCGAATTTAACACTTGATTGTTTTAATCATAATCTTGTTAAGGCTTAGCTCGTGTCTTTCAATCGTAGGTATGTCCTTTTTCTTCCTGAGATTCTCATGGATGGCTCTGCTCTTGAGGAGAAGTTGACTCTGAAACTTCTTGGTCTTTCTTTCTTATCGATATTCATTGCTTTTTCTGCTTCTTGTAAAATCGATCCTCTCTATCACTCCAGACAGTTTCTCACACCTGAGGCTATTCTTTATCTCTACAAATCTACTATCAGCTCATATATGGAGTACTATTATCATATTTGGGCTGATGAATGTAACATTTGAAGGTTCTTGATAAGATGCAAAAGCATATCTGTAATTTTTCTTTTTCTCTGCACTACATCTCTCTCACAGACTAATTTATTTATTGCTTCCTTTGTTCCAGGTCGTTTGAATCATTGGTTTAGTGGTCTCCATCAATTTGCTGTTTTGATACCTCGTTATAATACAGCTTCCTATTCCAGTAGCTTCTTTACAAGAACTGCATGCTTATAAAACTCCCTTCTTACTGACTGTTTTCTTTCTACCTATAACTTTGGTCTTTTCAAGACTCAGGTAAATAGGCATCTCCTGTCCTTGTGATAATCATTCTTCATTCTTGTTAGCTCCTTATATATAAGTTAATGTGGGCACCTGTATGACACACCTGGTAAACGAAGGGTACTTCATACCATAATGCAAGTCTGTCCATTATTATTATTATTATTATTATTACTAGTAAAAATATTCTTCCTTGTTATTCCTGTTAGTGTATACGACTAATGAATATATATTGCACTGCCCCCATCAAAAAGAGAAAAAAAAACGATGCAAGGTTTCTATGGATGTATCATCTTTTGTTGGACACTGGAGAGATGTAGGAAAATATTCTATTTACAAATGTTATTGTGAGGAGGAGTTCTCTAGGCCGCTGGCCTTGTACTAAACTGAAACTAAGCTTTTGTGTTCTTCCTGCACAAGGGAGGCACATAAATAGGTTGTAACCTATTGTCAAAAGCACTTAAGTGACCTGGGAAGAGAAACGACCTACATGCGGTGGGTGGTGGTGGTGGTAGTTAAACTGCAGGAATGATAACTACAAGGAATGCTGTAGTTTCATTTACTGGTGCATCAGGAAACAATTATACACCTGTTGTCGTTGGGAACTTTGGTTTTTGCTTGTCTCACTATAAACCCACTTAGACACTGATGTTTATCTGGTACTGTACCAGATTAGGCCGTCTGAAGATATTGGCTTGCTGAGACGAAATGCACCTAACATTGATGCCTTTTGTTTTTCTACTTCCTTTTGCAAAACTTAACTATGTTTTGCCAAACTAAAAACAAAAACAAGAACCCACCTTTTTCCTCTTTTCCTTCTTCCCATTTCTATCTCCCCACTTCCTGACTGGTTTCCTAACTTAAAATGTACCAAACATTAATACTGTAACACTTTTACCTCTCTCATTACAAAACTCATTCATGTTCTGCAGAGCAGAGAACAAAATCAATAAAATCCACTATAAAACAACCAAACCAAACACTACAAATGAGCGATTGAAGACACAAAGAGCTTGAAGAATAAAAACATTTAAAAAAAAATAACTGGATGCAACATGAATACTATTTCCAAAATAACTGGATTCAGTATTAAATAACCCGAAAAGGGTTGGTATGTCGTAAAACAAAGCAACCAACCAACCAAACATTAATATTTATATAAAAAAAAAATATGGTTGAAATTCCAAATATTTTTTTTTTACTCTTGTTCACCCCAACCAAGACATATTACTACTTGAACTTAAGAGGCTACTATTTGGGATTATGTCTACAAAAACACTATGTAGGGAGTTGAGATATCATAATACATTTAAAATTCTGCATGTTAGTACAGTCAGGGAAGCAGAAAACAGGGAGGGAATTCCAAAGTTTAGCAGTTCAAGGGAACAAACTATTAGAATATAATGCTTTCCAGCATTTACAGTGAAGTGGTCAAATTTTGCTGATTATCAGGTTAGTTGGGGATACTTACATCGAGAGGTCACAAGTACTCCAAGTTCATCAGAGCACATGCCATTAAAGTACTTTTAAAACAGACACAGTGATACAAAATTTCGGTGATGGGACAGAGGTTGGAGCATGGTTGATAGTGCAGAACTTATTAGATTGGAAATTATTTTGGATCCTAAGAGAGAGGGGAGACTAGTGGTAGATGCACTAGTACAGATATGGCAGCAATACTCTCTATATATGAGAATGCTGGCTTTGTAGGGATACAGAATACTGTCAGGTGTGATTAAATTAGCAGGAAAACTCTGACGTATGAGGTAAAAATGATTATCTACACCAAAAATTGAGTAGAATTTGAATCTATTATAAATTCTCATCCGTGTGTGTTAGTGTGTCCATTACTAACTTTTGTCATCCATATCAAAGCAGCCCAAACGTGGTACTATACTAAAGAGCGATCTCTCAGACACATAATATTGAAAAATTAGAAAAAAAATCAATTATTTCATGTAGAAATGTCCTTTTGTTTGAAGGGGAATCAAATAAAACTTTTGGTTTCGACGCTGTTAATCATGCATGTGTGAAGTCAAATCATTTTTTCATTTTCAAGCTAAATTTGCAACATCATAGCATCTGTATCAGCGTGGTGTGATTGATAGAGTGTTTGCTTATGAACCTATGTTATGCAATTTCGTGTCTAGCATGCAACATTTTTTTTTCTTTTTGTTTTTCTTACAAAATTTTGCTTTTGGTTTCGTTTCTGCCTGATGGCACACAAGTTCCATTTTTTTTTTTTAACTGTACCTTACGACCGGACAACGCCAGGTGCCCCCTCTCCCGTTATTAAAAATAAAAATCAGCTTTATCATATTTTGCCAATCTGCCATTGATAAGAGCAGAAATACCTGTAACACCAAATGACAATACAGCAGTCATGGTATTTTACACCTACTGATTGGACAGCCTCCTTGGGAATTACTCTAAAGTTTAGTTACCTGGACTATAAGGTGGATAATGTCAGCCCACATAAAACGTTTACCTCCAGCACCCTTATTAGTGACATGGCAACAAAATTAAAAAGAGAGAATTACGCATGTCATCTCTAGTTACTCTTCATACTTTACTGCTGCTCCAAGGTATAGCGTTTTTTTTTTTTACTCCCCTTTGTCAGAAAATAAGGATTGAGTGGCAAATTAGGGGAAGTGAGGGTTATAAGGCTGCCAAAAGTGCGTGCATAATTAATTTTCTACATACTCTCCATTTGTTCAGATGAACATAAAGTAAAATTTTAACAAACAAAAAAAAAGGAAAGAAAAACTGAGTATATAGTTAGTATAAGTTTTGATGATACTATCCATCCCCCAAAATTGAAGATATATCCCCCTCCCACATTTTAAAGAGCGTCATTTTGTTATTATTTCCAAAACAATCAAAACTTTTAGAGAACAGAACTGAGAAAAATGCGAGTAGAATTTCATGTTTAGTGAAGAATTTTGAAATAAAAGAAAATATTCAAGCAAGAGAGAAATAAGAGATAAAAATTAATATCAATAAATTTACATATTAACTTGGAGGAGGGACAAAAATGTTTAGTTTATCATGCTTGCTAAGAAGAAAACGAATTGGGTGCATGCTGAATTGAAATAAAAAAAAAATAAGTGAATGAGAGGCACTCTGACAAAGTATGAAAATAGGTATGGACAGATCTGTTAGTATTCCCTTGGCAGGAATGCTTCAAGCAATCAGCAGTAAACCAATCCTCCTGAAGAAGGGGGTAATTCATGGGAGAATTACCTCTTGAAACCGAACAAATATTACACTTTGAATCATTTATTTGCTAAAACATACGATTATGTAATTTTAACAAATTATTTACAAAGCTCTCAAAAGTGCATGAAGTAGCAGGATGGGGGAAAATCAGTGGTCATCTTCTGTCTACCCTCTCCATAACTGGATTGATTAGAAGTCACAAGAATACTACATTTACACCTTAGGTTATCTTACTTAAATTCCGATAATTACGGACATTTTAATTTTATTGATAAACTAGCAAGGCCCATCTCCTGGGGTTGCCGAGTGGAAATATGACCTAAAACCAGAACAGAGTGGGTAAAGGAAACCCTCCCCAAAAATAAATTAACCTATGATTATCTAGTGTGTTATCATATGTGAGTCACATAAATTACTGACTATGAATAAACAGCTAAAAAAATATTCATACAAAGTGATGGCAGAGTTTGCTAGTGGTAATCACCGTCAGCTCTGGAAAATTGTGGGCACTGGCAGCAGTGGCCAAAATGAAATCATCTGGCTTCCACTGTCATACATTGTCTGGCAGTGGCAGCTAGTGGTACTGGCGATTAGTATCGTTTTAGAGTGGTTACTTGCCTTTACAAGTTTATGTCTTTCAGTTCATGGCTGTCACTATCGGTCACTGGTGGCTATGACCAATATCGGTTTAAATTTAACTACTCCAAAATGAAATTGGCTGTCACTGGATGCTAATGGTGAGCACTGATGGTCACTTGTGTTTTGAGGCGTTTTGTGGGCATAGACCACCTCTGCAACAAGCGGTCATTGTCAGCATCTATTGGACTGCTTAGAAATTAAATTGCCTTTGTTCAATTGTTGAGCACTGTCATCCAGTGGTGGTGATAACTTAACGGTGGTAACTGGAGCATAGTGCTCTTTTAAGGTGGTTACTGTCACTTAATGGAACTTAGAGGCATTGGCAGGCACTGTCAGTTACGGTTGCATTGAGATGGTTACTCGTGGGCACTGGCTGCATTAACAACTGTCTGTCACTGGTGTTAAATGTTGGTAAATAGCGGCCATGACCGATGTAGTGTTATGTTCCAATCCTGTGAAAAGCAAAAGGCACTATTTTTTGTTCTACTCAATATTGATTTGCTGCATTAATGTAAATATTATATCGCAACATGTTTTTGGACTTATGCTGAATACGGACCATGCTACATTTTATATATGATGATTAAGTAAAAATAAACTGTATATGATAGTTATTGTTCAAGTTGTTAGGTTCCTACTATGCTAAGACTGAGTTTATAAATAATAACATTATCTATTTGTGGACTTTTATCCTCATCTTCATAATTGTTGTTTCACGACGTTTCGGCCAACTATTCCTCTGATCTTCATCAGGTGACTAACCACGAAAGGATAAGAATGTCGAGTCTTTTAACTGTATTTTTAGTAATTACTTCCTTCCATAGTTGTTGTCGTCGCACCACGTTTTGCCCAACTAATTCTCTGATCTGCTTTGGGTAGGATTGAAACCGCTATCTTCAGACAATGCTTACCTGGAACCGTAGAGATTCACCGCCTCTATCCACTACGCCCGTGAATCTCGTTCGCCCTCAGTTCTTATATTTTATGCAATATTTCGGGGTTCAAATATCAGACTAAATAAGTGTTGGTACTTTTGCAGATTTTGAATCGGATGCATGTTAACATCCACTCATCTTTGCCCGGAGCATGATGTCAACCGCCGGATTATGCCGAGCGTCGCCAATGATCAAATCTTAACGGCACAAAATAAAAAATGATAAAATAAATAATAGATGTTCTTAACTTCTAATCTTGGTTATAAAATTTCAGAAAAGTTCAAAAATTCGGTATAGATAGGCTGTTCAGTTCAATGTGATCATTGTAATAATATTTTACCAATAAGCTTATCTTTTTTCTTTTTTCAAATTTCTGAGAACATATTCCAGGAGTAAAAAAAATATATAAAAATATATATAAACTGAAATCTTTTTGATAGAAATGGAATGTGAAATTTTCAGAGTTCTGGTGAATGAGGGTGAAAGTGATATAAGTAATTTGCTGGTTGCGTTGATTGGTGACAGCATAGCTGCGATCAGCCAGGATTGGAATTGATTTGTAACAACCAGTTGACGATATTGCATTTGCACAAAGGGATTTTATTGCAAACTAAAAGTTGGGTGACGGTTAGATTGCACTAAGACTGTTTTATTAAAAATGGATGATGTAAATGTATATGGGAGAGAGAATTATATGGAGAAGGAGTCAGAAAAAGAAGGATAAAAAGAAATGGTGAAGTAAAGAAGAAAAAAGAGTGAAAGGAAGAACAAAGAAAGAGTAAAATAAGAAAGAAAAGAATAAGTTAACGTAGGAAAAGGCAAATGAGTGAAGGAAGAAAAGACTGAGTGGAGGAAGGAAGGGAACAGTGAATGACTGAAAGGAGCTCCAAGTTGAATATATTTGCTGCTGACATCACACTCTATAGCAGACACAGCGGGGGGGGGGGAACGAATGAACACATATCTAAGGCAATGGCTGAAACCTTGAGAAAGACATCCAGTCTGTAGTGGAATGGGGACGTAAATGGATGGTAACATTTAATGCTGTCAAGAATAAGCTTCTTTCCTTTAATAATTAAAAGAAACCTCAACAACTAACTGCAATAACTAATAATATGCTATCTAAAAGTAATTTATTCAAACTCCCCGGCTTAACATTCACAAGCAACATGAACTGGAACAAATACATTGAGGACATTGCCGAGGTTGCTGCAAAATAAGTGGGTTCTCTCTATTATGCTAGAAAGTTGCTCACATCTGAGAATATCCTATATCTCTACAAAGCTACCATTCGTCCATGCATGGAGTATTGCTGCCACATCTGGGCTGGTGCATCTGCCACTAGTCCTTTGTTTTTATATAAAGTCTAAAAACGTCTCTAACCTAATAGGTTGTGCGCTATCAACCAAACTCCAACCTCTATGCCATTGCCAAAAAGTTGCATCTCTATGCCTGTTTTACAAGTATTTTAATGGAATATGTCAAACTCAAGGCACTTGTACCTCCTCAACATAAATACAATCGAATAACCCGACAAGCTGCAAAACCCTACCCCTATGCCAGAAAGCTTTCTATTCTAATAGTTTCTCCCCTCCCCTCAACTGCTAGACGTTGGAATTCCCTTCTGGGTTCCTGCTTCCTTGGCTGTGCTGATATGCAGAAGTTCAAGTGTCATGTGAACAATCTCATTGCTCAACACCCTACATAGTATATCCCTGTCAAATTGGTTTCAAATAGCAGCTTCTTAATGTTCAAATGGCACTGTGTCTTGTTTTAGGTGAAATGACAGTAAGAGTCAGAAACAACAACAAATGCGCATGCACAAACTAAGCAGAAAAGCAAACAATAGCCAAACCGAGTGTTAAGCGTGAAAGTAAAAATATTCTAGAACCTTCTGTGTGTACATCTATAAAAAGCCAAGAAAAACTAATGATTACGCAGATTGTCGTAGCTTACAAGACACCATGTCTATACGCCACAGTGAACCATACCCCCTCCTCGCTAACAAACAATTGCAGTTTTAATTTCAGTCAGAGTTAATATTGAGAAAATTACTATGCTAGCATTATCTGCAATCACCAACATTGACAAACATGACGAGCTACTTTCAGCATCGTCTACATAAAATCAGTTTCATATAGCATGTAGAACAGAAAAACATTAAACTGATGATGGCAGCAATAACCGAGTTGCAATGATCAACATGGTCTTTATAAGGGTCGGTTGGTTGTTTTTGTTTTACGGCATATCAACCTTTTTCAGGTTATTTAATGCCAAATCTAGTTATTTTGAGGAACGATTTTTAATGGAGTATATTTTTTTTTACGTAAGATTCTATTTAACACATAGTTGGGACCCTAACAGGTACTACCACTCCGGGTCAGAGTGGACCTGGGAGCAATGGCAATTAAAGGTGGCTGCACACTCCCCAAAGCCCGCAAGGTGGGGCCTCACTATCGGATATAGTTTTAGGTCATATCCAGGACCCTATTATTCCTATGCTTTATCGTCTCCTTTACTAAATAATTGTTGTCATCTATTTTGTTATCATATTTCAATTATATTTCAGTTTTTTGCAAGAATGTCAGAGAATTGGTATGCATTTTCCAGATACTATTTTGGTATTTTTTTTTTTTTTTTTACTTTCTTTCCACCTCAGCATTCACTGTTAAAATGACGATTTATAAAAGTTTCGGGGTATGCTGAAAACAAATATCACATTTAAATTTGGGGCAGACAAGTAGATTTCTTGATATTAAGACCATTATTATCCAATATTATCCATTATGTTTTTACTGGAGGTCATGTTTTTTTCTCCTAACAGAATGTGATATTCGTTTTCAGCATACCCGAAAGCCTATAAAATTCGTCAATTCAAAAGTGAGTGTTAAGGTGGAAAGAAAATAAAAATTTACCTTTAATTCTGTTTGAAGAGAAACCGATTTTTTCCCCACATATTTGATTTTTTTGGTAATTATGTATACCTCTCTTGTCTTATTAGGATTATTCTGATTACTGTTCTTATTTTGAAAGTTATTCTTACGTTTCAGTTGATGTAACCTTTGACCTTCTCCAGGTGTACAAGGTGCCTTCAATAAGATTTCAGACTTTTGTACTACAGGCATTTAAAATTGTTGTAGACTCTTAAAAATTCAGTATGTTATAGCTATACATCTTATAAGATGACTGACCAATTTTTATGATTTCAGGTTCAAATAAACAGTTACAGCAGGAATTGAATGAAATACATCCTACTAAAACCTTATTGTCACAGCTGGTGAATTTCAAAAATTCAATCTGGATGTGAGGACACTTTGGAAGAACAATATACAATAAAATCCTGTTTTAAAATTTGATAAAATACCACAGAAACGTATGGAATGATTCAGACTGCTTTTGGACCATGTTATATGAATAGAGCATCAGTTTTTGAGTGGCATAAGAGATTCAAGGAAGGCAGAGAGTCTGTCAGGGATGATCAGAGGTGTGGGAGAAGTAAGGAAGATAGAACACTAGAGTTGATTGGTCAAATAAAGAATTTTGTGGATAAGGACCGTGATGTGTCTATAGAGACAATAAGTGCACCGTTTGATGTCAGTGTGGGAATTGTAAACATAATTATTTGCGAGAAACTGAAGATGTGGAAAATTTGCAGGAATTTTGTTCTTGTCACAGTGTTAAAGATGGTTTTGATGTGTTTCTATTTATTACTTATTCTTCTTCTTTAAACGTTCCTGCTACGATTCTCTTTACGTTTTCTTGTTACTATCTCTTTTAACGATTGCTTTTACTTTTAAGATCCTTTTTGCTTTAGGGTACTTTTAAAGCGTGTTCTTATCAATATGTGTTCGTAATTATATGGGTGTGCGTGCGTTCTATTCTTACAGTTTCTTGCCTTAAAGGGTCTCGTGCGCAAACATATATGTACATACCTGCTTGCCTTGTCCAGCGGATGACATCCTGTCGCTGGCTCCATCTCATGAGAAGTGGTCACTGCTGCAGATGCATCAATAACATGAGATGGATTGAAGCTTCAATTTGTTTTATTAAACCCATGGTTGTCGGAGGAAAGACCCTAATGTCACGTCTGCTTCATCTGCAGTCCAAAACCAACTCTCCCATGTGGTCGCCAACCGGAAACCTAGGACCACAGTTCCCATTACCCCTAATTTCCGGTGCATCTAACTAGGTTGACAAAAGGCGACTGGAGTTTGACAAGTGTCAAATCTAACCTTCTGTGACCCCACTAAACTCGCTGATGAAAATCGAAAATATACCTACATAAATTGCTATTTCTACAACTACCTAGGTAGCATTTAAGCTGGATTCCCAATACTACAACAGTAACATTTTAAGCTGATTTTTTCTTTTTAGATAATTGTTATGAAAAGAGCTATGAAAAGAGCTATGTAAAAGATGCTTAAAACTGCATGAAAAGAGCTATGTAAAAGATGCTTAAAACTGTTAGAATTATGCAAATACCATCAGTAGTTCAAAAGTTATGAGAATTTTAAGTGCCAAAATTTAAGCTTTTCCATGGACATTTTTCTTTAGAAAAAACTGGGCTAAATTATGCAGATGAACATTTTAAGAAATTTGGTAATTTCGCCACCATTTATTTATTTTTCAAGCTATTCTTATGAAACTTGGCACTCTTATGTAAAATTATGTGCTTTTTCTGATTATGCAGTCAAATCTGATGTATCTCTTTACCATATGCTATGAATTATAAATTCAGATGGCAAATTTCAATTTTTTTTAAATTAGCGCATGGTATCATACAGTGGGTGTCTATTTATGAACAAAACTAAGTATTATAGTGGTATTTAAATATGGCTTTATTGAGAATAGGCATTTTCCTGCCTCCTCACCAAAGGAGAACTTAATCTGGGGTGTAGCGATTGAATGCCTAAAGAGCATTCAAGGCTGGTATTTACTACTCCTCTCAAAGAAAAAAAAATTGAGTAGATATGAATTAATCTCTGAAATAAATCGAAGAAAATTTATCATAAATTTTGGATTTTTGTAAAAGATGGAAATTCCCATAGTCGACCAGAACTTATGCATTTTGGGACCAGTCCAATTTTCAATTTTGTAAATCCTATCTGGCCCAAAATATACCCAGTTTCTGAGATGCAACCATAAATCGTACTCTACATGAATCCTCAATGTAACTTTCACAGTACCAGGATACCAGGAATCCTAATAAGCAACAACTATATATTTACTAGTTAATGGTAATTTTTGTTATTGCTATTCTGTTGTTTTACTGAAAATTCAATTATGTAAACAAAGAAATAAAACGGTAAATTTTTACCTTGTTTCCACCTTAACATTTAAAATGATTACTTCTATAGGTTTTAGGGTATGCTGAAAACGAATATCGCAGTTCAATTTTCTGCAAATAAGTAGTTTTCCGGATATTAAGCAATTTCATTTCTTATGTTATCACTGGTGGCCATCTTGGTACGCGCAAACGCATCCCTGAGAAACTATGCACAAACACGCATACCAAGATGGCCACCAGCAATAACGTAAGAAATGACATTGCTTAATATCCGGCAAGCTACTTATTTGCGGAAAATTTAAATGCAATATTCGTTTTCAGCATACCCGAAAACCTAAAGGTAGTCATTTTAAAGAAAAATGTTAAAATGGAAGCAAGGTAAAAATTGAAATTCTTTATCAAACCGCCTAATTATTATTATTATTATTATTTAGATATCCTCAGTTATAAAAAAACTGGGTTGTTTTACAGATTCGAAAAAATGGTCTTGACAAGGAGTTAAAAATTAATTCAAGTTTCACAATATCTTTTTTATTTAATTGTTAGGTGAAAGTACAGAATAGTTAACAAAAAATACCCTTTCTTCCCCATGTTAAGAATGAGTTTCTAAATAATAACGTTATTATTTCAGCATGGTAGCATAAGTGCACAAGTACCTTTTATTTGTTATATACTTGGGTTTTTTGTGACCACTAAAAAACACAATTCTACCTTAGGTACAAATAAGAAGTTAAACGCGTGTACTTAGTACATTTTGTTGTTTTTTAACGCTTTTAGTGCATGTGTACTAAAAGCGTTAAAAAGCAACAAAATAGTATTATTTGGAAATCAAATTTGAAAAACTTGAAAATAATTTTTTTAAATTGACGAACTCAGAATAAAAAATGACTAGTCTAGTAAGACAGTTTTCTATTTTAAGAGAATACTTTAGTCAGCTCAGCAGAGCATGATGCGCTTAGCGACCATTTTTTAAGCGGATTTTATTTCTGTAAGAGATAATATTTTAAAGAAAATTTTGCTCAATTAATAATTATCAAATATTTACATATTATACATGAAAATAATTCTGAAACTATTATCTATATGAAAATGGATGATATATGCCGATTTATCTTATCAATTTTGAAATATTCTTTGTCAACTTTGCTCGGTCGTAACTTTGCTTCCTGTGGTTGTAAAAATATAAATCAAACACCAGTAGAGATAAACTTCTATGCTTATATAGCCTGTCAAATTTCAGCCGTATCCAATCAAATTTAACCCCGCGCATATGTATCCAAACGTAACGTATAAAATGTAAACATTGAAAAAACTTTCCCTTTTTTGTCGTCATTTTTTACCGTTTTTTTTGTTTTCATTTTTAACTTGGAGCATAAAAATATTGAACACATAAAAGAAAAATAAAGTAACATCATTGGAATGCTTATTTTATTTTCTTTCCATCAATATAATTCTTTTAAAAATTAGCCAACAAATAAAAAAGATACTTGTTGAAGTACATTAGGTATATAATATTGCCAATGTCCACGAAAATACAGCCTACGCTCGTAATGCTAGTCACAGACTATTTGACCAAGATGGGTATCATAACAGTTCTCACCCTCTCTATATTTCAGACCTTGCTCCCTGTGACGTTTTGTTACTCTCTAAGCTCAAGGAAAACTTTGACACAATTGAGGAGATGAAAGAGGCTGTGACGAGGGTCATTGACATGCTCATACAAGAGCACTTCCATGGGGCCTTTCAAAAGTTGTTGGAACGGTAAAATAAGTGCATTGCAGTTATAGGAAATTACCTCAAAGGGGACTAGTTTCATGTGTGTACTATTAATAAAAGAGCTCATACAAAAGTCTGGAAACCTATTAAAGACATTTTGTATCTTGTCAAACTTCGGAATCTTTCTGTCAAACTCAGGAATCTGTCTAAAATTTCAAACAAAACCTTTATTTAATCCATAGATGTAGCTTTCTCTCTTTCCTTCAGCCATGACTGAGTAAAAATTTGAAGTAATTCATAATTGTATTTTTAATATAGTCCACAGGATTGAATGAAATGTTGTCTAAAATTCGGTACAAATTCTCAAGTTCGACAGAAAGATTCTCCAAGTTTGACAAGCTAGATTTGAAGAAGGTCAAAGGTCACATCAACTGAAATATTGTGAGAATAACATCCAAGTTTAGAACAGTAGTCCAAATAATACAAATTATCTATCCTCATCTCAAAAATTATTTTCAACCTTTAAAAAATTGTTACTTAGAACTGATTATACTTAGCACTTTATCCGTTGTGCCATAGGTGAGATATTTTTACTCTCGCTCTGTGCAAAATAGAAGATATTTAGTTCTCTCTACTTACATCTTGATTTAATATCCAAATGGATGTTGCAAATTCCAAAGTAGTTTAGATTCCTCCTGCAAATAAAAAAGAAAAAAAAAATGTTATAACTCAAAGACTCTTTTTGAAATAAAGTCAAGTAAAAGGGCAAAATATTTAAACAATTCTTTTATCATGAACAATATAAAATTAAAATTGTCGCATATTGAGACTGTACACACACACATGCATGACAATCTGTAGCTAAAACATGCCAAGTGATGGGGTGAAGCTGTCAAAACTGATGTCAGAGGTGAATAGGTTAAGTAATTGACCCCCACAGCTGTCGGGATTGAAACGCTTGCTAGAGAAAAGGTCAAGATATATAAGCAGGCAAAGCACAAGAGCCAATCAGTCAAAAGCAAAAACAGCATGAGCCGTTGCTGAATCCGCTCCCTCCTACTTCCCCCTCCACTTACCACTTGGAAGCGCGCACTCAAGGCAAGAAATAAAATAATAATTTTAGGGTTTTCTAACAAACGAATTTGTGTTGCAAGTTTGTTTTTCTTGGCTGACGAAAAACTACTATTGTTAAACCCGCTCTATATCACAAAATCACATTATGACAAAAAATAGCAAGTGTAAACAGCCATGTAAAAAGACAGATTTATATATAGTCTGGATGTTTGCCCAGGCTGACATTAAACAAGCAAAAGATTTGTGCATTCATTCTTTTTACAAACTTATCCTCATCTTCATAGTTATTGTTTCACCATTTTTCGGCCAACTCATCCTCTGGTCTTCTTCAGGTGATTAATAGCAATGGGGCCTGTGGCACAATAGATAGAGGCATTGAGCATCTATAGTTTCAGTGGAGCATTATCTAAAGGTAGCAGTTTACATCCTACCCAAGCAGACCAGAGAATTAATTGACCAAAACGTGGTGAGACAACTATGGAAGGCAGTAATTACTGGAGATAAGTTCTAAGACTCGGCATCCTTATCTCATTGCGGTTAATCACCTGAAGAAGGCCAGAGGATGAGTTGGCCGAAACATAGTGACAGAACAACAACTATAAAGATGAGGATAATAGTCCACAAAAAGAATGAATACACAAATTATGAAGCCTCATCTCAAAGGATTTCAACAAAAATTTTTTTTAAATAATAATAATAAGCAAAATATCCTCATTTACAATATGGAAAATAAAATTGTCATCCTAGAAAAAACGAAATGATTTCATTTTCGTTTGGTGAAAACCGGTTTTCTTTTTTGTTGCAGACCATCTATTAGTTGGCCAGTTGCGATAGGAGCCTTCTATCATGTCTGAAAGTGACACAATATTCAACGAGCGAGATCGGATATGCACTGTTGTACAACTCATACTCTCTACCCATCCAAGTTATGACAACAGGACCATTACCAGCACCTTCAAAATGCAAATCCAAATGGTTCAATGCTAGAGAGAAAAGCTCAACACATCAGACGACCTTTTAAAGATGGTGGAGCAGAAGCCCAAGGCCAAGGATACAGCCAGGAAGACCCGAACCAAGAAATTCATCGAAAAGGTTCAGGCAATTATTGATGAAATTCCCCAGCAGTCTATTCAGCATCTCACAGCTGAATGCATGTATGAAGGAGAACTTGAAATGTAGGTCCTACAGGCGCCAACAAGCCAGATCTTGACTGGGAAGAAAAAGAATCTCAGGTTAATCAACTATGTCATATTGCTTAACAAACTGAAGCATCCCAAGAAGCTAAATATGCTCGGGTTCTTTTCAAACAAAAACAACTTTTTTTTCTTTTTTTTTTTTTCATTTTGTTTTTCTCTTTTTTTACATGGGGGTCACCACTTATCAAGGCCCGAAGGCCACTCAGGGGTAAGGGTTATTGTGTGTACAGTAATCCATGAGATAGTATTGTAGTAATCATTAGTATTAGGGGTTTTGATAGAGTATCTTACTTAAGGGGGCGGTTTGTCAGGAGCTTGTTTATATTGGACTTGAAGCCGTCCAAGTTGTAGTCAGGTGGGAAACAGGCAAGCGGCAGAGAGTTCCACTGGTGAGCAGTTCTAAGAAAGAAGCTCTGCTCATGGAATCTACGTTTGGATTTAGGCACAGATAAAGAGTGGGGAAAATTATTGACAGTAGTTTCAGCCAGACAGGTGTTTCTGCCAGAACCAGGTGCACAACAGCCAGAACTATCATTGGATTGCCATTAATAATAACAGGGACGTGCCCAGGGTGATGAAAAACAAAGTTTCTAACCATGGTTATGTCTTTGGTGTGGTTCCAAGTGAGGGTCACATCATCCAGGTCGGCTGGATGTGCTGAAGAGTATGGTGATCTCCTGGTGCAATTAGGTGGCCGCTGGCAGACCCTGGATGTGGCAGCAGAACTTGTCACTGGCCCACAAGTCCAAAGAGATTCAGGCTTGGCTTCAGAAGAAGTGTTACGACTTTGTACCCTTCTCTCACTGGCGATGATTGAGGCTGAAGGCGGCTACATTGAATAGATATCAGTTCTACTACATAATCAAGTTACCTGAATTGAGTTTTTCAATAAAGTTTAAAAATAAAGCTGTAGTGTTGTTTTCTTTAAGGCGACAATATTATCATACCACCCTGTACATAAAGTTATCGTACACCTGAAGTGATGGGATCTTCATGCTTACTGATGTAATAAATATAAGTACATCCAAATTCCTATTTACAAGAATATGATTGGCTGATTAAGTCATGAATACAGATTGGCAGAGCCACCTGGAAGGGAAACACTGAAAGGTACATCAAAGCCTTATGCTAAAGCATATACCAGCTCTGACTATTAAAACCATTTGAATTGTAACCAAGATCACTCAGCTACGTCAAACAAATATATCTCTTTCATGAGACACATCATTTACCTATAAAGAATGAGTTCCAAAAACGAAACCTGTTCTCACTTGAGCAGTGGAGAATGCCATTAAACTCGATTCTGGCATACAATATCATCAACAGCAATTTAAATCTTACTTCAGTGCCAATCTACAGTCTTCACAAGCATTCTTTACACAGCTTGTTCCACTTTTCTATTTTGGGGTAAATAAATTTGATTTGATTTGATTGAATTGAGTATGGTTGATATTGTAATTATTTCCTCTGGTAAGCTGTTCAACAAACCAGAAATATAGACAGGGAATATGGTATGTGGCTTCACGAGGGAAAAGAGGGGAAAAAAATTATCACACGTGGCAGTACGACTGCAGCAACAGTCAAGTCGACCGGACAGTAAATGTAAACCGAACACTTCTGTCTACATGACTTAACACGGAAAATATTGTTGATATGACCAGACATTGTACCAAACACTTCTGTCAACAAAATCCAGCACAGTCCCAAACAATTATGTTGACATGACCTGGCACAGTTCTGAACACCTCTGTCGATACGATCCCAAACAACTCCATTGAAACGACCCAGTACCAGAGCAATTTCGGCAGTCACTTGCTGAACGACTCTGGTCTCAGCTTTTTATATCCCTTAGACAAACTAATTTTCGCTGACTAAAATGCTGACACAGCATTTTTTAGCACTTCCATGCATGCATGTCACACGGTATTCCTTCTTGTTATCTTGTGCAGTAAAGGTAAGAAGCAATGGATGAAATATGTAATCTATCCTGGGTTACATCGGCATGTTAAAAAATGTGATTTTGCTGGGCAGGTTGGTTAGTGCAAGAATAGTTCAAGGGTTAATGTCAAACTTTGTAGCTGGGGTCAATGATAGCACCGGAAATAGGTCACTCAGGTTTATATGAAAGAACTAGGAAGAAAGAGAGAGAGAGCATAAAAGTAAGGGAGGAAGATATCTTTTCTCTTGCATGCAAGTTTTTCCAATTTTGAGTGGAACAGATGCGTCGAGATTGGTGCAAAGATGTGTTGGAAAAAGAAATGCAAAAAGTCTTTAGTCAACAATGCAAGAAGTTCTCCAATTCATTTGTAGCCGAAATAAAGTGATCCTTGCCAGAAAATTTGTGCTGTGTTTTCATCTTTGATGCTATTTACAGCTCATCTGACCAGTGACAGGAAGAATCGATCCCAAAAGACCAAAATAATAGAAAAAAGGTATGGTGAACTTTAATGTGTATATATATATGCACACACACTGGATGTATCACGTTTTCATACATAGATACAGATAAAGAGACGTGTTATGAGATATACATACAGCAGACAATATCGTCTACCCTCATCCCTGAAATCTTACAGAAATATGGAAGTACAAATTTAGTTAAAATCCAAATTTTTTAAAAACATTTATTTACACATACATATACTAAAAGGCGCTCAAACATAATTATCTCCCTTTGCGCCACACTAGGGGTGCTAAGATTAGGAGTATAAAAGCTGAAAAACAAACAGATTCTATTCCTTTTTATGCATGCATAACACACACAAAATCCAAGTTATGTGAGAGAAATTCTCATCTTTTTTATACCCACGCATATTTTTGTCAGATTTATTTATGAAGATAATGATATATGTATTCTCATGCACACAATTCAAGTGGAAATGAACTTTTTGAGGTTCATGATAAATAAATGTCCACAAATTCTTTTGTGAGTTATTAATTGTTTATTGATGTCTTCTGACCTTCCCTCAAAGTCGTTATGTTGAGCTTTCCAATTCAAAAGATTGATTTATAAGCTTTATTGTCAAGAATACGTGATGTAATGAAGACCATAATTTTCAGCAGTTTGGTTTCTAAAGTTGTAGTCCTTTCTCAGCTTTTCTAACTTCCCATCGTTCTATAGGCAATAAGTGCCCTGCAAATACGTCATCAGCTGTTTTAACAAATCAATCGTCTCATGTATGCAGTCATGTCGAAATTTGTACATCTTTCTATATATTCAAATGTAATAGAACTCGCATAGCTAAAATGTTGATTTTTTTTTTTTGTTATAACAATTATGTAACTCCGTGTATATTTTTGCATTCTGTTTTTATTCTGGTTCATACATTAGATTTGTTGTGACTTGTACTTTATTGAATTTGGTTTTGTACTATTTGATATTCATACAAAACTAACATTAATTTTGAATAAAAAGAAATGCTAGCTCTTTTGAACTGACATGGATTCCAGTGTGAAAATCTTTCTTTTCTAATCCTGATGATCAGGAGAGTGGACCTGTGCTTTATTTTCTTGTCATGAACAAGGATTCCTGAGCCTTTCCTTATAGAAAGGCCCAGCAAGAAGAAAACACTGGTTGCAATGAGGCAAACACTTTCTTACAACTTTTATACACACAGCAGTGGCGGCAATATGCATACTTTTGAGGGAAAGAAATTCGGGGTAATTTGAAAGCTTTTAAACTGATAGTAAAAAAAAAAAAAAAAAAAAATGACAAATGACTTTACAGTACGAACTTGTGAGTACATTCCATTGAATATATTAAATTTATTGTGTGCCTTATTTTGGAAGTACTCGTTCTTAATTTTCATAACGGAAGCCATTCGTTGAAGCAATGTTTATAATTTATGAACCAGTTTTTTTTATGAAAGAGTGCTATTTTTTGTTACTTGGTGTTTTTAGTTCTTGAATGCCTGTAAAGGGAATAATTTGCAGCATATTTTGTAAATAAACCTTTTCTTCATTTTAAGCAAGATCTCTTTCAATTTTATTAATTTACCACTCCCTTTTTATTTCATCCTTTTATTTTTGTGCAGGCTATTCGTTTCTCATGGAATTAATCTAAAACGGATAAATTTCCAATACAAGGAAGTTCTATATTTGTTTGGAATTCTCACCTAGTTGGTATCTAACTCAGTGGGTGACAATAAATTCAGAAACAATAAATGGACAAGTACCTGGCCTTTTTAAGGGATCCGCTACTTTGACACGATCTTGAAAATGATATCATTTCAGGTCGTCAGTTTGTGATTAAATTTTGGTTCAGTAGTTTTATGATGTACCACATTTATTTTTTTAAGGGAGTCGCCGTTTATTAAAGCCCGAAGGTCACTCGAGGATAAAGGTTAAAGAATGTAAGGTGGTAGTAATCATTAACGGTGTAGATTGAATAGAATTTGGATTATTTAAGGGGACAGCTCAACAAGAACTTGTTTACATTAGACTTGAAGGTTACCATATTGTAATTGGCCAGGAAGCAGGTCAGTAGAACAGTGTTTTAAAGGTGAGCAACTAAAGAAAAGATTTGTTCATGGAATTTGCATTTAGATTTAGGCACAGATAGACAATGGGGAAAATTGTTGATAGTGGTTGTAGCTAGTCGAGTGTTTTTTGTGAAAGTCTGGTAAGAGGGACCATAGATTGGAGCTCAGACGAGCACTTGCCATGAAGATAACGATACAGCAGAGACAGGCTAGCAACGTCTCTCCCGTGGAAAAGAGATTGTAGGGAAGATTGCTTTGATTATTTAATACCGAAACGATAGCTATTATAAATGATTTATTGTACAGAGTTACTTGAACACAAGTTGCAATTTCTACCTTTAACCAATTAGCGGCTACGGTCGTTTATTTTTAAGACTAGAAGCATAACGATATTTCAGTAACATTTTTTATTTTTAAGAAATAGCTATAGTTATAAAGGCTGGGGTGTTATTCAAAATATTACACCTACTGTCTGCAGTATATTGGCAACACTGACATCTCAGTTTGCAGTATAAAATGTGAAAATCTAGAGTGAACGGATGCAATTAGTTTCATCTATTATTCAATCAATTAAAATAGTTTTGGTAAGTAGTTCTTATAAACAACACATTTTTATATATACAAGCATAGACGAAGGCTTTAACTATGCTATAAAGTCTAAGGGAGTAATTTTACTGAAATATATTGTATTTAAAAACAAAAAAAGATTTGTAGCAGCATATGCTGGCGGCTTTAGATTTTGAATGTTCGCTTTGTAATATTGCTGATTGGTTGTAGTGGTTAACTTCCTTTCTGGCTTGCCCAATCAGATGCTATCTCTCTGACGAGCTGAAGATGTTAGAGAAGTGCATAAAAGTTAAACTACGGCATGGACCAATCCCCAATAACTCTCTTGGAACGCTATCCAACCTCAGATCTTTTGGATCAAGGGTCGATTAATATGGAGAGACAATGAATCCAGCATAACTACTACCGCAACCGGACTTCACTACGGTACATAAATTAACCCTTCTACTAACTTCATGGAGACAAATAATCCATCATGGCAATGAACCATAACTTCAGCACACACACAAACGCTTCTTTCTTTTAATAAGCCTGTCTGATCATTCATCTACATCCATACATATTGACTCTAAGACTAACCCCAAGTCATACTAACGAAAATAATCACTAAAGCTGTCATTAAATGTTAGAATGAGACTTCTTGTCTTCATTTTTACAGATTTCTTAGTAATAAATTAAAGATAATTTTTTGGCACTAATGAGTTAATTTGAAAGAGCGTCGGATTAGTTGTGAGTTCATATCTTTCTCAACAATACAGGATGTAATGATAAAATTGTCGGCCTAGATAAGACAAAATGATTTCATTTCCGTATTATAAAGACAGGTTTTCTTTCGTTTTTTTTTTTTTGCAGACCATACTACGACTTTGTACCGTTCTTTCACTAGCCCCCCCCCCCTTCTCCCTGACCTGAACCTGTTGGATTACTTCATTTGATCATACATCGAGAACATCACCAATATGACCTCCCACAACACTAAAGCCAGCCTGATCGCCGTCATCTGCCAAGCTCCTGTCAACGCTTGTAGAAAAGGCATGCTCCCAGTTCCTGACCCGTATCAAGGTGTTGAAGGTGGCTGCATTGAATAGATGTCAGCTCTACTACATAATGAAGTTATTTGAATTGATTTTTTCAATAAAAGTTTTAAAATAAAGCTGTAGAGTTGTTTTCTTTTGGGCGACAACTTTTATCGTTTCACCCTGTATTCTATAAATATAAAAGCGAAAATGTATGTGTTCGCTTTTTCTGTATGTCTACAAAAGGCTTTTTTCAGAGAAGCTGTCGGTCGCCTAACAACTTTTTAAAACTTTTTATATCACATATAAATCATAATATTTCAGAGTTAACAACGGAGCTCGCCTGTCTATTTAATTTGCTCGACTTTGGGAAGATAAATATTCAACATTTGTCGCTCGCCACATGTAGATTAGTCTTTTTCCTATAATAAAAGCGACACTAATTCTGGCGGTATTTTCCGTCTATCGCCAGAAATGTCCGAAAGCAATCAGCTTTGATCAATGTGGAAATATTTATTTTCCATATATCAAACAATTGCTATTCAATTTGGACAAGGGGAGCTGTTCCCCCCTCCCACCAACCTCTCGGTAAAATAAAAATAAAAACGGCGTTCCCGCAGTAAATGAAATACTATACCGCAGTCAAACTTGACCTCATTAAGTCATTAAAACGTGCACCTGCCAAATCCAAGTAATTAAATAAATTCAAACGTGTTTCCGTTAGCATCTCGTGGTGGCACAATGGTTAACGTCGCACTCTTTTTTTTTTTTCACACTTTAATTTCCAACTTTGCCTCAAGGGTTCGGGTTCGATCCTCATACTTATCTACCAAAATTTTTTTTTTTATTTTAACCCTCCCCCCTCTCAGAGTTTTGATTTACTCAAAACCACACACCGCCAAACATCCGGGCAATGCCGGGTACCCCTCGCTAGTATTGCATAAATAACAAAATGGATTCAATAGGGTTTTAAACTAGCATAATCGATTTTATGGTTAAATAATGACTATGAGATTAACTATACAGTTGGCTGACAAATACACTTTGATTGTGGAGTCAGAGTTAAATAGCTAAGAATCAGAATCATGTTTTTGATCTCTGAAGAATAAACAGACAGTTTGAATATTGGAAGATTTGAAAATAAGTCAAAATATTTGAAATCCTAACAGTTAAAGTTAAACCTTATACTTTTTAGACTTTATGTTGCATCCCTGTGCCTTTTTACGAGTATTTTAATGGAATGTGCTTTGATGAACTCATTGCACTTGTGCCTCCTTGACGTACATATTCCTGACAAACGCATTTATCAACAAAATCACACCCCTTCACTGTTGAGGTCCCTAAATGTTAGAAAGTTTTCTACTCTAATAGCTTCTTCACTCGAACAGATATTTCTTTCCTGCTTCCGACTGTACTGATATGCAGAAATCCAAATGTAACATAAACCAACATCTTGTTAATCTTTCTTAGGCATGGCCAAATTAGTAGCCCCTTTACGTTCAAGTGGCGATATGCCTTGTTGAGGAGTGAACGCGAGTTAAAAACAAAAAAAAAGCTTTAAAATAAGCAGCCGGAGTTGGGATTTTTGCAAACCTAAGAATTTGAGCCTGGCATTATATCCTCTGACGATGCAACCCTAGCTCACGATGATATCAATTAAGCCAATCACGCAATCTGTGATTCGATGACTTATCACAAAGGTTAGGCATAGAACAAATGTGAGTCCGAATTCCAATTCTCCATTCTTTTATTATCAAACTAAATACTGAAAACGGTCAAAAAACTATTTAAACCAAATCTCGCATTAAAATAAATTTCATAAATTTCTTATTTTTTATTCTTCTCCGTAAATAATTGTCAAAATGCCGCTGGATGCATTTTGAATCTAGTTCGTTCCACACTTTCAGCAAACTCACACTTGACCTTGTGTCTACCCTCCTGGAAAAAATGTAAATAAAATAACACATACATATAAAGGGTGTAGACAATATTTCTTCATAACAGTAGCTACAATCTTATAACAGTGATGTGCATAGAACGGTTTTTAGGACAAGTGCTCAAGTGAAAAAAATGGCGTCTCGGTGGGGCACAGGCCTATAATATATTCCTCTGAAAAGGGCAATTTTAAAATAGGAGTAAAAGGGCAATTTTAAAATAGGAGTAAAAGGGCAATTTTAAAATAGGAGTAAAAGGGACAGGTGCTGGGTGTGCCCAAGTACCCCCTCCCCATGCGTGTCCCTGGAAATAACAAACTAACACTTTTACTCGGTCATCGATGATGGAATGAGAATAATCTACCACCATATTTTAAAGAAAGAATTCAGTTAAAAACAGGGTTGTTGAGTTGGAAGGTATAAGGTCTGAGTTTGACTGCAAAAATTCCCCAAAACTTCTAGTTTTAGCTCCTAGAATTCCAAAACATCCAACTAAAACTCATACTTCAATTATTTTTTTTTATTCCTTTTTTTTAGTATCAATAGGATAATAAACGATATTTTAGTAACATCTATAAAAATCCCAAACATCCAACTAAATCTCCTTATATTCTGATTCTTACAAATCCAAGTCAGATTCAGACTCCTTCCAAAACTTCCTACTTTACTATTCTGACTCGAAATTTCGTCCAGATTTCAGAGTTAGTTCAATGAGAAGATCCCCAAGTTTGAAAAGATTCCCCTAAGATGATCAAATGTTCCATCGACCAAAACATTGTGAATATAAAGTGCGACAGAAATACTTTCTACATTTTAAACTTTCAACTGTATGTTGCTAATGAACTCATGAAAATACTAATGACGTTTTCATTAAGCTAATAACTTGCCATATTTTTCCAGGTATTCTCATCAAGCAATATGATTTAGACTGGTACACATCGTGCTTTTACTTCAGAAATTTTTTTGAAGACTGGTGAATATCTGTAACTGCAACACATAGCTTTCCGAGTTCATTACAAGTTGGGACGGCATGATGCGGTTCCGGATTGAAAATCAATACAGCTATGAGTTGCAAATTTCAGAGCTACAGTTTCGGCACTTAAAAGAAAGTCACCGGGAAGGCCTCGAAGTGCTTGAATGCCAGATAGTATTCAAGCTGTGAGACTATTACTCAATTTTCACGTTCAGTTCAGAAACATGCTTTGGCCTATAGTCAGAAGAATTCTACACACTGATATGCAGTTCCATCCATACAAATTCATGATTGTATGTCAAAATGTGGAAGATATTTCAACTAAGATAAGAATGGCAGCCCAAATAATACAAAAATAGATGAGGTTCACAAAAAATGTGGTAAGAAGACACCACTTATCCAAACTAGTAAATATTTACATTTTATAAGAAAAATAAAGTTCTAAAGACAACAAAAAAAATACGGGTCGAACTGATTGGAATAGAATGTGAAAAGACACTAACGAGACGACGCCAACATTGAAGTCGTATTTTAGTCCTGATTGTTAGAGGACAAGCAACCGTTAACTTCAAATTGAATACTAATTTGCTTTTTATTCTATTTTCACTCCCATTTGAGGAAAGAACCATTGTATAACAAAAGTAAAGATCACAAGGTTCCAACAATTCCCGTGACTTGTAGCAGCCAATGTTTATGCCTCGGCGTTCAAAATCAAAATGTGTAAACACGTTTGTGCGCACATCGTTTGTGTATACCCTAACCTAAATAAAATCAAATAATTATATTTTGGACCAATCAAACAACTTTCTGAATTTATTTGAAATGATTTTTCTAGGAAGTACATCTATCCCTTAAAAATCAAATTTTCCTTTAATAAACCAGTTGAACTGAAATCTATGAACTGGCGTCCTCAGTGTCTCCCCTTTGGACTTTGAGCTTGCTGGCATGTCAACTCACGCATACTCACACTTACAAATTGTGACAGACACACACAAACTGCTGGAATTCTTCTGTTCTCGTCTGCTCAATCAAAACCCACCTTTTCAATGAATATTCAAAACTTCTTCACTGAACTCTTTCTAATATGAAATCAAACGAACATTGAATCTTATCAATAACTTTTAATGCAATATAATTTGTATAAATGAGCAGAGAAGTTTTGATTGCGATTTTCCTGGCATCTGTAACATATCGTTCTTAATTAATCGATTCAGACTTCTTTGATATCTCAACTAATGAATTCCACCCTATGGGTGTAGACTTCTATTTTAAATATATATAAAATATCTCCTTATTTTGTTTTGTTTACCATATAACATATCTCTTGTTTCCTCACATCTAAGTATAAATCTAAAAAAATCTTTTTCACTAAAAATATTTCTTCAAAAATCGGATCATCCCAAAAGTTTATCTCCCATTAAAAAACATCTAAAGAAACCATTTTTTTTTAAACTAATACACTAAAGACTCGTGTTATTGGGATTATTTGTACGACTGTTCTTATCTTCTTCATGTGTATCTTGTCAAGCTCGGAAATCTTTCTGTTAAACTTGAGAATCTGCACGGAATTTCGAACATAATCCTTTATTAATCCATGAGGTTAGCAAACTCTTGTTGCATCAATCATGTCCGGGTAGAAATCTTAAATAATTTTGAGTGTCACTCACACTGAGGATTGAACCTTCAACCTAAATCCACAAGGATCTGTGATGCAGTGGATAAAGTACTTGGTAAAATTCAGTTGTAAATTACTCTTCTGTAGGTTAAAGGTTCAATCCTCAAAATACAATTACAAATTACTTTGGAATTCCACCCGGTCATATTTTAATTTGGTTATTCTTCTATTTATACTCACATTTGGGGAAGATAAGACAAAGGTTTAAAACGTAGAAGTAACAAAATTCCAGCATTTCTTGTGACATCTTTTAAAATTGTAAACAACATACTATATGTATTACCTTTATCAATCATAAGTCTGATAGCAGCTTTGTTGCTATTAAGCAGAGGTAAAGACCAGTTCGGTTTTGGAAGATCCACTCTCCTAGGCTTAACCTTCACTTTGAGAAAAAGGTAGTTTATTGCTAATCGCCTGAGGCGCCCCTATATAAGAAAACCGACGGAGCTGCTCAGACACTTTTTGTAGGTCAGAACTTGTTAATCCTAATGCGTTGGCTTTTCAAAAGCACATCTGGCTTTCAGTCTAACCTTGTAGAGAGGAGATAAATAAAATACTCTATGTGTTGTATAGTCTATTCTTTCTGCAACGACGTATCTGTTTATCGCCGTCACGTACGTATAATCGTGTGTTGCATTTCTTCGATTATGTGTGCTGCTAAATAAATATATACACTCTAGTCAGTTCCAATCAAACACAGACGGTTTCATAATAAAACTTTGTTTATGTAATTATTATTTTGTATGTCAGTGGTCGTCGGACGTATCGAGCAAGAGTGGTGAAAGGTGAGGTTGAGGTTGACAAACTAATGACATAACGCTCGTGCATCTCTCCGTCTCTCTTTCTCTGTCCTTTGTGTTCATTGGACCTCTTGCTTTTATTGACAATTTCCTCCTTTGTTCCATCAGAGGTTAATATATGTGTACAAGTCCGACCTGGTATTTTCTTTGCCTCAGAGGTCAATCCATGTGTCAAAAGCCGACATGGTATTTTCTTTGTTCTCTGCTAAGCTGGAATTTGTGTGTGTGCATGATCTCCAAGTTCCTTTATCCAATGTGTGGCCGAGAAATTTTTAATTTTATCAGATTTCAAAGCAAAAAGGTTGTTTCTGAAATGTTAGGCACAAACTGAAACAAAGATTGACCATGCTGTGAAAATATTAGGATTTATTGGGACAAAAACTTAAACATGACAAACCAATCTGCAAAAAAATAAAAGCCACTCACCAATATGAAAACACATGTGGAGACAAAATTAGACCAATTAGCAATAATATGCTTCCCCAGTATGAGCATATTATTGGTAGTATGTATAATATAACAGTTGGGTTTGTTAATGAGCAATCGATTGTGACAATTTCTTGTTGATTATATGCTACATTCTTTCTCAAAGGAGAATGTACTGCCTGAGAGGTTAGTCTCATGATACGAGCATAATACAAAAAAAAAAAACTAGACTAGTCCTCACCCCTACAAATAGGCAAATGTAATGCATGCAAGGATAGTGTCATAACCATAGTGCAGATACTACACTAAACTCCAAAAAAAGGCAGAGGTGATGCCTAGGAGGATGGTAACACGACAAAGGAACAAAATTGAGCATTTAAAGATCATACAATATCAGCTTCAGATACAGAAGCAATAGTATAGCTTTGTATTCAGACAGACATACCAAATTTCCATAAGTGATAAATGCACAATATTGGCTTCAGATATAGAAGCAATAGTATAGTTTGCGCTTCAGACAGACAGATACCAAATCTCCTTAGTGATAGAAGCACAATATTGGTTTAAGATATAGAAGCAATAGTATAGTTTGGGCTTCAGACAGACAGATACCAAATCTCCTTAGTGATAAATGTTGTTTTTAATCAATTACTCCTAATTATCTTCGTTATCAGTCATCAGAGTAGAAGACAAAAACGTCTATTTAGCACTGTTATCTTTTGTTCCTTCAATCTTTTCAACTACAAAAACAATGAATGAATAGAAAACAAGAATAATAGACAACAATAAAGGTGAAATAAACGTGTGTGTGTGTGTGTGTGTGTGTGTGTGTGTGTGTGTGTGTGATAAGTACACAATAATTATTCCATTGTGTCTATCTCTTAAGGTTTTAACAGCAAGATAGTCTAACAGGCTGACTTCAAAAGGCCTCTTAAAGAAAATAGAAAAGAGACAGAAAAAAAGAAATCTTGATTTATGAGATTTATCTAAAAATAAATAATGGAATTTTTTGTGCAGCATGAGCTATGAGGGAAAGAGTAATAAACGAATTATGTTAACATGGTGTATAACGTGACCGTTACATTTAACCATATCGCTATATATCAAACCTCAGATCCACACGTTGTCTGAGACTTCGTTGCAAAGGAATAAACAAAAGAAAAAAAACTAAGGCAAAAATAAAAATCCAACTCAGCATTTTTTTTTTATTATTATTATTTAGGTGCAAATGTAATGCATTTATTCATGGTTCTTCCAACAAATACACTTTGCATTATCTTTCAAAAGTCTTTTCGCACACGTGTTTTACCATACTCGGCCATATAAGATGTACTTTTTAAAAGTCTCTCTCTGCCATCTTACGCCGGCCATAGCCAGTGCTTTATTAGTATTTTTATTAGCATAACTATCAAGGTTGTGAGTGACGATTTCAAATATTTAATGTTTTCATCATAGCCTAAATTTCTTAAAGCATCATTATAGAAGGGCAAGTTACTATCAATTATATCTTTGTTAGAGGAGATTCTTGGTATTCTTCTAGACACATTTTGTATCATAGAATTAACAATAGATTTAACATGATTGGATTTGTTATGAGCATAATAGATTGTGGTAGGGCTCATGTTTTAGTTGAAAGGTTTAGCGTTAGATCTACAATTTTTTTTTATTTTTCTATTAATATTGACTATTTTTAATGTAAAATTTTCAAGGAGATCATGCAATCATTTTTTCTCCCCCCCCCCCCAATTTTTTCATACATTTTATTAGCAGATATGATCATTAGGCGAGTATCATCCCCATAAAGGCTATCTCCTTATACAATTTAATTCTTGAAATGTAGACCTCATTCTGTAAGAACAAGCCTTTAAGGTCAGTAATGTACAGGGTCCGTTAACCCCATCAAAACATCAAAGTGGTTATAGGTATCGTTAGCCAAGAGTTTACTGTCGAAATGTACTCCAATCAAAAAAAAAAAAAAAAATTTTGGTTGGAGTTAAGTCAGAGTTATTTAAACCATAATTAGGAACTTACTCAGTAATATGTGTGATAGATTAGCAATAGAAATCCATATAAAAAGCCAAAAAATTGTAATTATGCTCATGTTTTAAGTTTATAAACCAATTAGATACTTATTTTATTTCTTTTTTTTCTTTTACAAAGGAGTTACCAATTATCCTTGATTGGCTTCCAAGCCTTGATAAGGGTTAATAAGTGTACGATATTCAATGGGACAATATCGTGGTAATTGTTAGTAGTAGAAATTTGGTAAATTGGATTACTTAAACAGACGGCTAATCAAGGATTTGTTTATGTTGAACTTGAAGACTACCATATTATAGTCAGCTGGAAAGTAGGTGTGCAGTTCTAAGAAAGAAGCTTTGTTCATGGAATCCACATTTAGTCTTAGGCACAGATAAAGAGTGGAGAAAATTGATAGTGATTTCAGCTAGATGAGTGTTTTTTGTGAAAGTTTTGCAAGGGGAACCAAAGATTGGAGCTCAGATAAGTACTTGCCATGAAAATAATAATAGAACAAAGATAGGCTCACAACATTTTTGTGGAAAAGAAATTGCATGGAAGAGAAAAAGAGCATCCCTACTAGGCAACAAAGTTTATTTTGAACTCTGTCAAGGCAGGATAAGTACTTCTAGCAGCTCTTGCTCAGAAAGAAGGTATTTCATTTTCACTCTACTGTTTGGGAGTATCTGACATAATTTTGCTTAGCTGACCTATGTCAGACTTAACTTGATAAATATGTCTAACTGAAGGGTTGTTATTTAAGTGAGTTTTATAATTCTTTAAAGTATGTCTAGGGGTGCCTGGAAATATAATTTCAGTGGCCTTAGGCTAAAAATCAACAAAATATCTATATAAATTTAAAGCGATAAAAATAACACGTAAAGTGATCCAGGACTCTGAGGCGTAATGGCAAATGCACTAGACTATAATACACATGGTCTCAGGCTCGATTCCTAGAAATAGTCAAGCTATGCTGATGAGAGATAGCACCTCGAAACATGCATGTCTGTAGATTATTGTTTTATAAGTAAAATAAAAATAAATATTTACATCCAAAAATATGGGCGATTTTCTAAAGAAAAAGATCTTCAAGGTTGAAGACGCTAATTAACCGTATATTTATTTATAAATATATAGAGAACAGCTGTCTGACTATCCACAGAAATAATTTGGTTAAAATGGTTTCTTCCTAGATTTGGATAGTTTCCAAATTTTAGTTGGGATTTCCTCATGTAAATATAAATTGCATATAATTTTTTTCCTGGAGATATAACCAGTATCTTAAGAGGGGAAAGGGGGGGGGGGAGTAAATTATATGTGAAAAACAAGAGAGGATAGAAACTTCAAGTCGAAAATATGAGAGTATAGCATTATATGAGATTGGCATCACAAATTCTATTACATGAGTCTAGCAAATGTAAAAGCAAAATAAACAAAACAAAACACAAAAAAAAAAAACAATCTGAAAATGCAATTCCCACCAATCACGACCTTAACTTGCCAACAAAGTAACATCAAGCAACAGAAAACTGACGCTTTATTAAACTCCAATGACTTATTATTATGAAAGGATGGTTTTGATTGGTTGTGACTGATGTAGAAGGAGATCAATATCTGGACAACATAGAAAAATTAACTTTTGTTAAGAGTCGCACTTCTTTGTTTACAAAGCCATTCGGCAGAAGTGACAGATTTTAAGGAACAGATGACCAACACTATGTAATGTAGCTTTTTTTTTAAAGCAAATATTAAAGTGGAAAGTTTATTCAAACAATGTTTATTTGAAATTTTATAACAAAATTATAATCTTTATAATAAAAATATGTTTATGAACTGTTATTTTTTTAATCAAACATCAGGTGTTGGTATTTTATTTTTTTACATCAAACATAAAAATATAACTGTTATAAAAAATATTTATGAACATTTTTTTTTTATTGAAACTTTGTTTAAAAAATATTTATTTGTTTGATTAAAAAAACAGTTCATAAACATAGAATTGGAAAAAAACAGTTCATGAACATTTTTATAACATTCATATTTTTATGTTTGATATAAAAAATTTGTAAACACTTGATGTTTGATTTAAAAAAAAAAAGATTTTTTTTTTTTTTACACAGTGATCACCACTTATCAAGGCCCGGGAGCCACTCAGGGATAAGGGTTATTGCAAGTACATCACGTTAGTGAGGAGATTTTATGAAGTGTTTAATTAGGGGTGGCGGTTCATTAGGAATTTGTTAACATTAGACTTGAAGACATCCAAGTTGTAGTCCGGAGGGAAGCAGGCAGACGGAACAGAGTTCCACAGGCGTGCAGTTCTAAGAAAGAAGCTTTGCACATGAAATCCGCGTTTTGATTTAGGCACAGATATAGAGTGGGGGAAATTTTTCACAGTGGATTCAGCTAGACGGGTGTTTTTCGTGAAAGATTGGCGAGGGGGGACCAGGGATTGGAGTTCAGACGAGCACCTGCCATGAAAATAACGATAAAACAAGGATAGGCTTGCAACGTCTCTTCTGTGGGAGAGGTGTTGCAGGGTAGAGAAAAGGGCATCCCCCACTAAACCACGAAGTCTATTTTGTACTCTGTCAAGGCATGATAGGCTGTTTTTGGCAGCTCCTGCCCAGATATGGCAACAGTATTCCATCCTTGGCCATACTTGGCTTTTATATAGATAGAGAATTGCATCAGTAGTGAGATATCTTCTGGAGCGGTAGAAGGATCCCACCATCTTTCCTGCGACCTTGGCAACAGACTTGATGTACGTGTTCCATTTCAGATCAGGAGTAAAGGTCAAACCCAGAAGCTTGTCAAAACACGGGGCCTCACCCAGACGAGAGCCATCCATCACAATTGATGCCAGCTGGGGATCAGAGCGTTGATGATGTAAGGATAGGAGTTTGGTTTTAGATGCATTAAAGGTAACTAGCCACATCTTCCCCCACTGAACCACGCGCTCGAGATCAGAGGAGAGAGAATCCGAGAAAACTTCGTCATTTACAGCCTTTGATGTGTTGCCGTAGATGGTCGTGTCATCAGCATAGATGTCAACGAATGATTTAAGTATGTGTTTAGGGAGGTCACTGATGTAGATCAGGAAGAGAGTTGGGCCCAGGATTGACCCCTGAGGGACTCCAGCATTTATATTGCAGGCCTCCGATTTTTGTCCATCTACCACTACTCTTATGAGCCTATCGGAGAGAAATGATTTAATGATTGAGAAAACATTTCCAGTTATACCGTAGCTGGAAATCTTGTGAAGTAGACCTTTATGCCATACTTTGTCAAAGGCCTTTGATATGTCAAGAGCAATTGCCCTAGAAAGGAAGCCTTTGTCAAGAGATTCACTAATCCTGTGGGATATAACCGTCAGCACATCTGCGGTAGATCTTGCAGAGCGGAAACCATATTGTGTGTCACTAAGAAGGTTATTCCTGCTGAGGTGGTTGACTATTTCTCTATTTAATATGGATTCCAGTAACTTACTCATAACACTCAGGAGACTTATTGGTCTGTACTGAGAGGGAGATGACTTATCACCTGAATTCTTAAATACAGGGCAAACTGATGAGGTCTTCCAGGGTGTCGGAAAGCACTTCTCCTTAAGGCAGCGCTTAAATAGTTTCGTAAGTATGGGAGCAAGTTCTGGTTGAAGCTTTTTCAACACTATAATTGGGATGCCATCAGGGCCAGTTGCTTTACTGGAATCTAGGTTTTTTATTAGCTTGGCGACCTCATGCACGGATATTTGTATGTTACCTAGCTTGTTCTGTGTTATAGGAGGAAATATGGGGAGTTGATGGCCTTCGTCGCATAGGGTAGAATTAGCATTAGATGTGTAAACATTTTTATAACAAAGATTTCAGACTTTTCTCATGTGGGAACTTTTATTGATAATGCACACATGAAACTCTAGTCCACTTTGAAGAAATCTCCTCCGGCTGCAATGTACTTGTTGTACTGTTCCAACAACTTCTAGAAAGCCCTATTGAAGTCTTCTTGTGTGAGCGTGTCAATGACCCTTGTCACAGCCTCTTTCATCTCCTAAATTGTCTCATAACGACAGCCACTAAAGTTTTCCTTGAGCTTAGGGAATAACCAAAAGTCACAGGGAGCAAGATCTGGGCTATAGGAAGTGGTGAAGAACTGTCTTGATGTTCATCTTGGTCAAATAGTCTGTGACAAGGATGGAGTTGTAGACTGGTGCATTTGCGCAAATCTTCAGCATTTTTAGTTCCTTGCCAATTGTGTACAATTTCCACACTGACATTTAACTGTGCGCTTATTGTCTATAGACACATGGCGATCCTTATCCATGAAATTATTTATTTAGCCAATCAATTCTGGTTTTCTGACTTCCTTACTCTTCCCACACCTCTCATCATCCCTCACAGACTCCCTGCCTTCCTTGAGTTTCTTATGCCACTCAAAAACTGATGCTCGATTCATGCAAGATGGTCCAAAAGTAGTCTGAAGCATTCCATACGTGTGGCATTTTTTTCAAAGTTTAAACCAGAATTTTATTGCATATCGTCCTTATAAAGTGTCCTCACGTCCAGATTGCATTTTTGAAATTCACCAGCTGTGACACTCAGCCTTTAGTAAAGTGTATTCCAATTCCTGCTGTAGCTGTTTATTGGAACCTGAAATCATAAAAATTGACCAGTCATCTCATAAGATGTATAGCAATAACATACTGAATTTTCAAGAATCTATGACAGTTTTAAATGCCTATACAAAAAAGTCTGTAAACTTATTTAAGGCACCTCATAAGTGAGAGACAACTATTATAATCTGTGTCCATTAGTACAGGTGAGGGACAATCATTGAAATCTGTTCAAATATGTCTATAGATATAGGTTAAGGACAACCATTGTAATGGATATGTTGAAAGATAACTTTGAAGTTCCATTTTTTGCACTTCAACTGATGGCACACCATGTACAATTCTATCTCCTAAGTGAGATTTTATGATCACACAAGGGAAATAACAACAGATGGGAGAAGTTGAAGACATTCATAAAATATCTAACTGCGGAATGAGACATGAAACAAAAACTGAAAATAATAAAAAGAATGAATAATAAAACAAAATAAAGAATAAATAATTTAATACAAAACGAACATCAAAACCCAATCTCTTTGACAGAATTAAACACACGCGCATCTGCATACACAATGATTTATTTTGGGGAATAAATTCAAATATTCTATGAACTCTCAGAATTTCTGTACACAGACAAGGAAACTGGCAAAATCACATATGACACTTTCATAATTTTCTTTTTACAGTGTCACATGAAACAATTTACAGAGGATCAGAAATTCTATGCTTCACTTGACCTGTACAAGTCCAAACTAATTTTGGTACGAGGCTTCACATGAAAAACTCAGGCTTTTAGGAAAACGACTCAAGCTAACATTCACATCATTATAAATGACAAGACATGAATGGAATAGATCAGAACTGCTCAAATATGCAAACAATAATATTTATAGGACTATTTCTAATAAATTCAAAAGCATAAGAAAACATGTCATTTACAATTGTTCTTTGTTTTCAGTTATTTTTGTTACAAAGTTTCGGCCACTGCAATTTTTGCATTCTTCGGGTGTCTGGCATACTAATAGATAGTGAGGGGAGTGGTTGGATGAAAGGGATTGAGTGACACCTTAATGGTTAGAGGTGAACTAGAAAAACAAAATCAATAAAACCATGTGACTTTTGGTTGGAGGAGTGTTTTTAGTCTCTTTTGCTGACAACTGAAGCAAGCCGATGTAAACATGTTCCTAGAATCCCAGCAAGGTTGTGGGTGGTCGCATATAATGTAGTTAAGTGTAATTAGACAAGTAATTTATCTGTTTCTGTTTCTCTCTATCACACACAAAACGTCAATTTGTTTTCTGTTTTCAGATCATCACATCATACGAATCCGAAGATTCTATTGTTGGCATTGGTTTCCCCGATATTTTTCTAGTCAGCATTATCTCTAGAAATACATCAAGTACTTACAGGAGGGACCACGTGAAGGTTGCCAACATCCTAAGTGAAAGTGATTTTTGTGAAACGAATTGAATTCAAAGTCTTCAGTATCGTTAACCACTACACCACTGTCACCTCCCTGTTTTTAAATCTTGTTAAAAGAAAATGAATATTGGCATCTATCTATCAGCTTCTCTCTTTCTCGCACTCTGTATCCCTCCTAATAATGCATAATTGGCATCTACATAGTTTTTGTCCACACCCAAAAGTTAAACTGAGTTTCACATTCACAAGTATGAGAAGATTGTCCCATATGCGTTTTGTCAACAATGTAGGTTCAAAACAACTCAATCTCCAGTAATTTTGTATCGGCATCTTCCAACAGATTATGTAAACAACCAGCAGATTCTGATGTGATTATCTAAACAACTGTCAGAAGATGACTATAACAAGTTCTAGTATTCCACTTCAACCAGCATGCCAATCATGCAATCAAATGGATAGCTAGCCATACTCGGTTATAGAAAATGTTTGAATATAAAAGTTCTTGAAACTACGATATGAAACCGCAATAGGATAATTGCATGTACAGTTGTCTATAAAAATTCCTCGCTCAACAGGTTGAGGTATCATTATTCATGGGAGGTCCCTGTCCAACAGGTTGATGTGCCACTATTCTCGGTGAGAGAGAAAGAAAAGGCAAAACAAAACGAAAGTGATGCTCGCTCACTTCTGACAGTAGCTGTAAATATCACAAAGATGACATGAGCTAATACTTTGATTTTTCAAACGTATATTTAAAAACATTGTCAACAGTTTACAGTCAGGTTCATAACACAAATAATAAAAGGAACAAAATCTATATATATATAAAAGGCAAAATGTGTGTGACCATTTCGTGTATGTATTCAAAGGGCTTCTTTCGCACGCGCTCCCGGGGTCGTTACTATCGCTTAAAACTGTGTATATAGGTCCTATATCATAATATCTAGGAATTAGGAAAGCGCGTAGCGTATAGATTTATTTACGTCGATTTTTACAAAATTATTGTTATTTTGGCTTCTCGCGTGTTGATTGGGCTTTTTAGTATAAATAAAATGAAACTAAACTCAAACGGACGTGTTCGCGGCAATGCGCCGGGAACAGACGCTTACGCTGCGTGACTTCTATTTGACCTTCTTAATTAGGTCAAATGGAAGCAGCAAAGTTAACTTTTATTACGCACGCCTGTTTTTATAGTTATAGTTAGATAAATAAATTCAAACACTTCTATGCTGTATGTCGCGGTAGCCCAATGGCAACATCCCACTTTTTTTTTTCACACATTAATTTCCAACTCAAGGGTACGGGTTCGATTCTCATACTCACCTACCAAAACATTTTTTTATTATTATTTAAACTCCCCCCCCCCCCCCGGAGTTTTGATTTACCTCAAGACACCCGGGCATCTTAGTATAAATACAGTGAAAAACGTGGGGTTCTTGGCTTTTGCTCTGCTTTCCCCCCTTTCCACCATCATTTGGGGTGAAGTGAAAACTAAAAATAACGATCGTGCGATGACCTCATTTAGCGTCGTCCTGTCAATCAAACCTCTTTTAGCTTTATAAGCTTCAACTTAACATGCTAATCAATTACTCTCACTTGTGGTCGAGACCGTTAAGTACTTAGCATTGGTTTCCACCTCCGCGTCAAAGCTCCCGGGTTCAATCCCTTCTCCCGACCAAACGTTTTTTTTTTTATTACTTCGCTTATTCTTTAGTTTACCCCCCCCCCCATACACAGGTTTATTTATGCAATTTTTTTTCCGTTTTGGTTTTGGATTTTTTTTTACATCGTCTTTTTTATAATATTTAAGCAGGATTATTAATTACCCCCCCCCCTCCATACACACACCTACAAACACCCGGGCAACGCCGGGTATCCCCCCCCCCCGCTAGTAATTAATAAAAAAAGAAAAAAAGAGAAACAGAATAAATGAACGGGTATTATTGTCTCTTTTCTCTCTCACTTTATTTTTGTTATATACCCTGTTGATAGCAGTCGTCGCAGTATGAAAGGCAGTGAAATGGGTTTTTCTTCATTCACTTCTACACATCTATATATATGAAAGCGAAAATGTACGTATGTATGTATGTGTGTAAGTATGGTTGCGTTTCTGCTAAAAACTTTCGACAGACACAACAAAAATTCACAAACTCTGTATAATATTGAAGCTCCATCCCTTGCTCAAAAAATATCAAAAAATTGGCTAAAAACGTTAATTTTTTCACCCTGAATTCGACAGTTTTCGACAGGAGGGGGGGGGTCAACAAAAACGGTCTTCTCGTGACGACGACCGGTTCTACGCATGCATCAGATGACGCCATGACCTGATTTACTTTAAATTGTTCAAGAACTGACTAAATTTCATGTACGTTCGTTAGCTCAGTTGGTTAGCGCATTGGTTTGTTATCTAAATGTTTTGGGTTTGAATCGTGGTGTGAGAGGGTTTTTTTTTTTGATTTTTTAAATTTATATATTGAACCAGTGTTATTTAAGCCATTTTTTATACAACGTTCGTTTTTCTGTTTTTTTTTTTGTTTTTTTTACTTTGCTTATTCTTAGCGACACCCAAAAACACCCGGGTACCCACCGATTTTTTAAATTTTAATATCAAAACAGGCTTATTTAAGCCATTTTTCACATGATTTTTATTTTTGCTTTTAACATTCGTTTTTCGGTTTTCTTTTTTGTTGTTTCGATTTTTACATTTAACATCGTTTGTTTGCCTTACGTTAGTTTTTTTTGTGTTTTTTTTTCGATGTTTTCATTACCCCCCCCTTAAGTTTTAACACTCGTTTTTATGCTTTCTTTTTTTACTTCGCTTATAACAAACAAACCTGGTCATTGACCTCATTTGCTGAATAGCTATTGCTTACGTTGTCGTCATAACGCTCTACGACTTCCATGCGGGCACCTGTCAATTTAGTTCTTACTTAAATAACTTCAAACATCTTTCAGTAACTCATTCTGGCTGGCCGAACGGTTCATGTTTTTTTCCACATTTTATTTTCAAACTTCACCTCAGGGCTTTGAGTTCGATCCTACCAACTTTTACCTCCCTCCCCCGGTTTCTTTTTTATTTAACAGCACACACATCTCCAAACACCCGAGCAACGATGGGTACCCCTGCTAGTCTACATATATAAAAGCGAAAACGTATGTATGTATGTGTGTTTGCTAAAAACTTTCGATAGAACAAAAATTCACAAACTTGGTCTCACATGAAAGCCCCATCCTTCGCCCAACAAATATCGAAAAATTGGCCAAAAACGTTAATTTTTTCACTCTGAAATCAACACTTTTCTACAGGGGTGGGGGGGTGGGGGGTCAGCAAAAACCGTCCTCTCATGACAAGATCGGTTGTACGCATGCGTCAGACGACGTCATAACTTGATTTAGTTTAAATATTTGAAGAACTGACACAATTTCATGTACGTCGTCTTAGGTCAGTTGGTTAGAGTGTTGGCTCATTATCTAAATGTTTCGGGTTTGAATCGTGGTGTGAAATATCTTTTTTTCTCGATTTTTTAAATTTTAATATTGAAGCAGGGTTATTTAAGTCATTTTTCACGTAACGTTCGTTTTTCTGTTTTTTTGTTTTTTTTACTTTGCTTATTCTTAGGTTTTCATTAACACCCCCCGACACACACACACAAAAACACCCGGGTACCCACCGATTTTTTAAATTTTAATATTAAAACAGGCTTATTTAAGCCATTTTGCACATGTTTTTTTTTAATTTTTCAGAAGTTTTAACATTCGTTTTTCTGTTTTCTTTTTTGTTTTTCAGATTTTTACATTTAACATCGTTCGTTTGCCTTACGTTAGTTTTTTTTTATGTTTTTTGTTTTGATTACCCCCCCCCACACACACACACACCAACCGGGTACCCCCCCTTTATTTTTCAGATAAGTTTTAACGTTCGTTTTTCTGTTTTCTTTTTTTATTTTGCTTATTCTTAGACGTTCATTAACACCCCCACCCCCGCCCAACCACACACACCTTCAAACACTCGGGCAACACCGGGTACTCCCCCCCCGTTAGTCTATATATATAAAAGGCAAAACGTCCGCACGCGTTTTTGAATATCCACGAAAGGTTTTTTTGTGGGGGTTCTCAACGAGGTTACATTTATTTAGAAGCTTCCTTATACTTCCTAGATTATAACATCTCAGATTCGAAAAAGGATGTCGTTCTACATTTATTTTGACTGATTTTTAAAAAATTCCCTCTCTCCCGTCCTTTCACGTGTTTGTTCATCTTTTTCGTATAAATAAAACGAAACTAATCGAAGCAAACTCATTCGCCAGCTTTGATCAATGTGGGGGAAACTCTTCATATCAGACAATTGGGATTCATTTGGACACTGCCAGAGAAAACGGCAAAAAGTGGGAAGCTTAACTGGCCTGCAGTTAGACATTCATTTCTGCGCCTGCGTGAACTCATTCATTTAACTATCTATTTCTGCAAGTCAACTTTTTGATTGACATTGCTAAATTTGAACGCCTTTCACTTCCTATCACGTCATAGCATAGCAGTAAGATGTCAGGTTTTCTTTCACTTTCTTTTCCACCTTTGCATCACGTGTTCGAGCCTTCCTGCCTACTACCACTTTTTTTTTGTACCCAGCACACACCCCCAAACACCCGTTCAACACCGGGCATCCCCGCTAGTTATCAATAAATCGAATTTTAACTTAGTCTTTTCTTCACTTTTCTGAGGTTTCTATCGCATCCAAACTTTCTAATATTCTTTTACAATGTCGTGGGTATATGTTTACTACTTTGAGTTAGTATGACGGTGCTTTGTTTCAGAGAGATTTCCAAATATCTTGAAGTTGCTGTCATCTGTTCATAACTGGCAGAACTGATCTGCTTACACCGGACCAAACTGTCATACTGACTCGAGCTTGTCTCTCAAACTGACAAAAACGGCTGTGTGGTACAATTTATACTAAGGGGGTGATTGGTTAGGGGAATGCAATTTCTACTTATCTACTAATCAATGCTTGCCATATAATTTCAAACATTAAAACAGTTAACTTCTTAGATGTAACTCTAGACTTAAAGAAAAAAATATATGAACCATACAAAAGGGATAATGCTAACCTAATTTATGTAAATCCACTTTTCAATCACCCTAAATCAATGCCATTTCCCTAAATCAATCAGCAAAAGAATTAGCGACACCTCTTCTAACGTGAACATTTTTACCTTCCACAAAACTTTCTTTAACAAAGCTCAGAAGGAAATTAGACATAAAAACACACAACTAGAATATGTTCAACTTACACTCTGTACAAAAAAGCCTCAAAACAGTAGGAAAAGAGATATTATATGGTTTACCCCCTTTCAATCTGAATGCCAAAACAAAACCAACTGAGGAAAAACTTTCTAAATCTTGTAAGACAACATTTTCCACCTGCAAATATATTACATAAAATTTTTAAGTTTCATCTCTCTGTTGCAGATATTGATGGTGGGAGACTAAGAAATCAACCTCTTTCATAGACATGCATCAGAAGCAGAGCTGCATCACTGAATTTCTCCCTGCAGAAAAACATTGAATCAATCAACATTCACTGGCGCCTATTGAATGTTTATGAAGCCAATGCGGTTGATGTCAGTACAGTTAGGTAATGGGTTCATTGATTTCAGAATGATGACAGATGTGAGTGACAAGGTATGCTCCGGACTTTTAAACCACGGCAACAAAAGAGGCTGGCAATAGTGACTATGTAGAAAAATAAATTCTGGAATACAAAAGGTTTTAATAACACCACTCCCATCTTCATAGTTCTTCAACATTTCGTTAGTTAAAAAATATCATGCATTACTTTTGGAATGACCTTCATATATAATAGCTAGCTTTGCTAAATCAATATTACAAGGTTCCATATTTGAAATGCTTGAAGCCAAAATTTGAAATAATAAAAGAAAAACATTTGCATTTATTTATATAAATAAATCATTAACATTTATTCACATATGAATTTGCATCAGTGCAACAGATGTTTGACATTAACTTCTCACTGGCAATGACCATTGGTCACCACTTTAATTTGAGTGGCAATAAGACTCCCCAATGTCTTAGTCCTTTTTGCACTCACCTACTGGAGGTTTGCTTAGTGTTTTGTCTCCTCAATCTTTTTATCCTTCTTTAACCTTTTTTTTTTTTTTTTTGCAGCTCGTAGGTATTAGTCTTCACATTTAAGGGGTTTCCTAAAGATTTCATCAGCTTTCCATCATCTTTTTCCCATTCTTTTTTCTAAGTTTTCAGGATTGTTACTAGTGTTTCTACAATTATTGGTGTTATCTTGACTTTTTTCATGTTTCATATCCCTTTCAGCTATCGAGCCAGTCCCATATATTTGAACCACTTCCGTATCATTGATGTTCAACCTGGGATCTGCTGGTACAGAAAAATCTGGCAGGATTTTTCCTTCTTGTTAATTTTTATAATATCTGGTCTCTTAACTTGGATGAATTTATCGGCTTGTACATCTATTTCCCATGGGATTTTATAATTCCCTCATTCAATTACAGCTGCTGGTTTGTGTTTGTACCATTTGTCTTGGTGTTCAAGATGCAGTCGTTTGCACAGTTCTTAGTTTACTGCCTTTACCATTTCATTGTGTTCATTCTTATATTCTGTTTGGGTTAGTTTGCTGCGTTCACTAATTATGCGGTTTATCGTTTTGTCTCTTTGTCCACAGAGTCTGAATTTGCTGTTTTCTTGTGGTTTATTGATTTTAGCTTTGATATAGTTGGTTCTAATCGCATTATCTGATGCAGAAGAGCGTCCTCCATGCCTTCCGATCTTGGGTCAAGTTGTTCACTTACGTTAATGTTCATTCATTCACAAACGTTTTTCTTTTGTCTACGTTTTGACTGGCTCCCTTGTATTATGCCTTCAACGCAAACTTTGTATAGTCCTACATTGGAATGCTAAACATAAACAATCTTAAGGCTATATTTGATGACAGGATATTGATGTGATGTCAGTGAGATTTTGCAGTTGATGGTAATATGTTCCCATTTATTCATTTAGATAAGTATTTAGTATTCACTACTATAAAACATTGTGTATATGTGACAGACATATTAATGCATGAAAACACAATTTGGTAACAGTGGTTATTATATTCTTTTTAAACTATATTTCAGAATAACATCCACTTTTTCAAGTAAAATTTAAAACAGTTTTTTTTTTCGTTTCTTTCTTCATTTTTTCCTTATTTATTGGATATCTGGTCTGACACATGGCAACAATTCTGCATTTTAAAGAACGTTTAATTTTCCATTTCATCTATTTTGAAAAAAATTCTTTGAACCAGTTTTAGCTAAATGTATAAATAATAAAATTGATACGACTTTAAAAAATATAGTAATGCCAATTTCCACCATGCTTTGAAGAAAGCATAACATTTTATCATTTTAACTAGCAAGAACATGTGAACAAATTTGGATAATGAACATCCAAATATGACAGTCAAAAATAAGAGATAATGCCTGGGAGAGCGGTCTCATGATCATAGAATAGTTATTTCCCCCTCCCCCCACAAAAAGGTGGAGATAATGTCTGAGAGAATAGTATCATAGCAAATGAACATATAGAATATTATTCGCTCCCCAAATGATGAGCAATGCCTGGTAGGATAGTATCATAACAATAATGCATATACTACACTACCCACTCCCCAAAGGAGGAGGTTAAACCTATACATATACAACTGGGAGGATGATCTCATGACAACAGAAAAGATACTACAATACCCCCTCATACTGAATTGAGCACTGAAAAACAGTATATTAGCCTGAAATAAATTTGGCTTCAGACAGACAGTTATGAAACTTCCCTTATTAATAGAACTAATATTATAGTTTCGGTTTCAGATAGACAGGTATTAAATCTCCATTAGTAATAGAAGTAAAGGTTTGGTTTGGTTAACAGCATATCAACCGTCTATGAGTTATTTAATGCCAAATAAAGTTATCGATGATAAATTTATAGGTAAGAAAATTATTTATATTCTGTTATAAGGGACATAATTACGGATAGCACCGGATACAAAACGGTGTATAAAAGAGCGTCTTGCATTGTCTTGGAGGCAGTTCAGTGGTACGCACTAGCCCGACCGTCTCGCGGCTTACACTCTCCAAGTGTAGTCAGGATTAACCAAGCTCCCAGGACGAGCGTTCCGCTCACACACGTTAAGTTACCTTTTTCCTTTACTTTCATTTACGTGTATATCAACTTCAAGGCGAGCAGCCATTTTGTATTGTGTATTATTTCGAGGTACGAATAAACCTTTTTGTTACGCATTCCACTCGGCGTATTTTGTCATGTTATTATATACCGTCAAAACGGGATATAACATATTCTTAGAATACAATGCTTGCAGAATACATTATTCTAAGAGGGAAAATTTAGAGAGATATTTAAGAACTGGAGACATTTCTCTTTAGCCTTGGTATATTCTCAGAATGATTGAACCTGAGCTGCCAGCTTCTGGTATCTATTTGGAAAGAAAAAGAGAAATAAGGTTTTGATTTTCGATGAATCAGATTGAATGATATTGTTGGGAACAAAGTTATAAATACTTGGGCATGACATGACCAGCTGAGTAATTGGATCTGACCTTTCCGATCTTTTGTCTAGTCAAAGTAAGGGGCAAAGTGGAAGAATAACTCAGCCACCAGGATCCCATCATAAGGTATCACGGGTTGCCATTCGTGGCTTACAGGGGGGTTACTTGTGTGGATGGTGTTGCCATCAGCAAATTTCTAGCTCCACTGATAGAGCAATAAAGATTTGGATTCAGACAAAAAGGCATCAAGTCTCCTTCATAATAAGTAATAGCATTATTGCGGCCTCGGACAGACATTTTCTTTTTTTTTTTCTTTTTTTTTACTATTGTTCACTCTAAATAAGGCACTATGTGAGAAGATACATTATGTGAGAAGACAAGCGAGATGTATGCTAACATTATATTTAAACTTCTGCATGTTATTACAGTTAGGGAAGCAGGAAGAGGATTTCAAAGTCTAACAGTCCGAAAGAAGAAACTATTAGAGTGGATGACTTTCTAACATCCAGAGACCTCAACAGTAAGGGGGTGGAATTTTGCTAAATGGGTTTGTCAGTTGCATGTACATCGAGAGGTATACGTGTGATCAATTCATCAGAGCACATTCCATCAAATTACTTGTAAAACAGGCACAGAGATAACACATTGTGGCCAAGGAACAGGGATTGGAGCTTGATTAATAGTGTTGGACCTATTAGATTGGAGACTTTTTTGGATCATGTCTAAGAAAGAGAAATTACTAGTAGATGCACCAACCAAGACGTGGTAAATATACTCGAGGCATGGGCGAATGGTAGCTTTGGAGAGATACAGAATACTCTCAGGTCAAAGTAATTTTCTAATACGACAGAGGAAACTGATCTTCTTTGCAGCAGCTTTGGAAATGTCTTCAATGTATTTGTTTCAATTCATGTTGCCTATGAATGTTTAACCAGGAGTTTTAATGGTCAGCTCTCAGGTAGGGTGTTATTAGGCATGGCTATCAGTAGTTGAAAAGATTTATTGTAATTGTTAAAAGAAAGCTTAGTCTTTGTAGCATTTAATGTTACCATCCAGTTACAGCTCCATTCCCCTAAAGATTAAAGGTCGTTTTCTAAAGTTTCTGCCATTGCCTTAGATATATGTGCATTGGTGTTTCCTCTCATGTCTAATAGAAAATTGTGTCATCAGCAAATATACATGTCTCGTACACAATTTTACCAGGAGTGATCGTTTATGAAAATCAAGAATAATAAAAGTCCAAAGATTGACTGCTGAGGCATTCCCAAAATATGTTTGAATGTTTGTTTATCAAGAACAATCTGGATTTTTTTTGTTTTTATGAGAAAAATCTAATTATATTTAGCATTTCTACTGTAATGCCGTATGAGCTAATTTTCATTAGAAGCCCAACGTGTCAGATCTTGTCAAAGGCTCTGAATATATCAAAGGCTATCATCCTAGCTTCCCTGTCTTATCTAGTGCATGGAATCTGCTGCCAGAGATGACTTCTGCAATATCTGCAATAAAATAGACTTTCCTACATGCATACTGTGAGTCAGAGAGTAGATTAGCTTTTACAAGGTGGTGGACTACGGCTTGATTGATTAATGACTCAAACATTTTAGCAAAGATGGGAAGGAAACTGATGGGGCAATAATTGAACAGGTTAGTTCTTTCACCAAAATCCTTATACACTGATACTACAAAGGTAATTTTCCAGCTGGGAAGCAAGATTCAGCAACGCATTTGTTGTAGAGTTTGGAGAGTACATGGATTAGTTCAGCAAGATAGACACCAAATCTCCATTGGTAATAGAAGTAATAGTATAGCTTCAGTTTCAGACAGACAGACACCAAATTCCCATTAGTAATAGAAATAATAAGATGGTTACGGCTTCAGACAGACAAATACAAACCTCCATTAGTATAGATCTAGAAATGTCTGAATATCATAAATATGCTTCATTACGATACAGATCGAAGTCAAATTCACAGCAAGTAATATAAATAACACAGGATCACGGTAGAATGATATGTTATTTGAGATCTTAACAGAAATAAATATGCATGTCTCTCTGCATTGGTCAAAGTAATATATTTACATGTTGGCTTAACTGGACTCTGTACCGTTTACATAAACACACAGCTGTTTATATAAGTGGCTACTTAATCGAAAAGCCAAAATGACTATTCAATAAACAAGAAGCTATATAAATATAAGTCAAATCAAAGTGTGAGTCTAATATTCGGTGTAAGGGGAATAGAAAACTATTGTCGGTTCTGTACAATCAAATTGTCACTTACTAGCATAAGACCTCTATAATATGTCAATATGCATCCATTGAAGGTGAAGCATTTACAATCACCTGATGATTACATAGTGTATCTTCACTATGGACTGCCCTATCATAATAGTAACGAGCTACCACTACTTAGTAGTATTTGACAACGGGGACCTTAGCAAAATACATAACTAATGCCCCTTTGAGATCAAAAGGAAATCACTTGTAAACATGCATATAGCAGAATTCCATACAGATTCCAGAGTTCAACAAATTCCTGAGTTTGACAAGATACACCTGAGGAAGGTCGGAGGTTACCCCAGCCAAAACGTTGTGAGAATAATATTCAAGATGAAAACAGTAGTCTGAATAATCCAAATAATATTACTTTCTTTTTTGTGATTACCCTCCCCATTTTCGACTGCAAATAAAGTCAGAAGCTGAAATTTGAAAAAAATTAGTATTTTATACTAAAAGAGTCATATGCCTATATAACTTTTTTGGGACGTAGAAAAATTCAGAACCACTTACATTATTTTCCTTGTAAAATTTAAATTTCATTAAAATAGGATATATTTGAAGTTGTGAGAGAGGTTTTCTCTGCATAGCTCTTGGGCGTTGTAGCAGAGGCACTTAGAGATTTGGGATCGCTCTTATTACCATGCCCAGAAAAAATCCTATATTTGAATACATTTTTTGTTTTTTATGTAGATTCTCTCATCTTTCTTAATTAAATCCATATGGAAGGCATTTAATTGAGACATACCAGATATTAGATATCTATACATAAGTAAAGATAAATTCAACAAACATTAATTTCAAATCAAAAAACCCAATAATGCACTTTCTTTTTCTTTCTCTATTTTTAAGAATCTTCTCAAAATTCTCAATTAACAAAACAGCAACTAAATATGCGTGTGCATCAAGGCTTACCTTGTACACTGTAAAACTTCTCATGCATGAATTATAGATTTATAGATCTATATGACTTGGATTTCACAAATTTACAAATGGACATTCCTTCAGTTGGATTTATGGATAATACCATCGGATCTACACTTACCATTCAAGTTCCAACCATTCCCAATGTTTTTAGATTTGTTACAGTTCTATTTCTTATCTTCATACATGGACTTCAGGTTGAATATCCTTTTTGATATATATTGTTCCATATCTTGAATAACATTATATCACCCATACTCTGAAGTTTCCAAATCATGTGCTAACCAGCAAAATAATAACTAGTCTATATACATGATACTCTGCTGTTTTTCCTCTGTGGATAAGATCCATTCTTTGAAACTCCATGGAATAAGGAAAAATTATTTAATCTGTATCCCTTGCTTCATATAATAAATGTCGTAAATTCTAATTTGCAAAATTTTGACTTCCTTGTTTTTATATATATATATATATATATATATATATATATATATATATTTGTTGTTTGAAATATAAATATATTAATTTGCATATGAATGAATTGGATGCATTAAGAAAAACGAATTGAAGAGAAGCACGGATCAAGCTGCAAAGAATTTTAAATAAGATTCTAGTCAAACTTTTGAGTAATGATGTTGGCATGTTTTGGAGAATTGTTTATGCAATTTGAGAGTTGAACTTTTACAACGTGTTGACATCGTCTAATGGAAAACATTAAACTACGATTTGAATTAGACTCTTTGAGAAATGATGTCATGTTATGGAGAGGTTTAAATAAAAATTCAAGAGTCAGGCGTTCTTATTTTCTTTGTGTTTGAAAGTCAACAAGGATATGAAATGCTAGTTGTAATTAGCAATGTATGAAGGACTAATTGTGTAACATAGTATATGTGAGCACGTAGAAAGTATCAGCAGCAAAGGATGGCCAGTATGCAAAAGATTAGCAGCAACAGCAGCAGAAAAACGTGTATATGCAAATTAGGAAGTGTGCGCGAGAAGAGGAAAGAAAAGAAAGGAGAAAAAATGTAACACATGCTCGCCAAAGAAAAAGTCTGCATAGGGAAGAATGGCCGTGTAAAATGAAGGAAAGAAATGACTGGCTGTGGCCGGCATGCAGTGAAAAGAAGGAGAATTGCTTGCCAGGCTAAAATGAACATGTGGCAGCGAGAGACTTTTTTTTTTTTTTACGTTGTGCCGAAAATAATGGTAATGAAATACTTCTGTTGAAAAAGAATAAAATACTGACTAGAATATTTGTTTTATTTGTTTGTTCATTTGTGATGTTACGGCTACGTTACAGTTGTATCTAGCTGTGTGTTGAAGGCTAATAGTGTCTAGCCTTTTATAGCTAGCTAGCTGTGTCTTCCCGTTTATCGAGGGCTAGCCGTCTCTGGCCGTTTATCGAGGGCTAGCCGTCTCTGGCCATTTATCGAGGGCTAGCCGTCTCTGGCCGTTTATCGAGGGCTAGCCGTCTCTGGCCGTTTATCGAGGGCTAGCCGTCTCTGGCCGTTTATCGAGGGCTACCCGTGTCTGGCCGTTTATCGAGGGCTACCCGTGTCTGGCCGTGTATCAAAGCCAGTTGTCTCATAGCCAAGTATTAAGAGCTGCTTAAGTCTGGTCATGTATCCAGGGCTAGCTGTGTCTGGCTGTGTATCCAGGGCTAGCTGTGTATTGCAGGCTAATTTAGTTTGGTTGTGGGTCGAGGGCTAGTTTAGTCTGGCCATGCGTGATAAATGATTTTTAAAGATCATAGCGGCATGTGGTTTAAAATATAAACACATTAATTTCATATCAACAAATTAGCTGCATTATAAATTTTCTAGAAATCTCAAGTTCTTAATTTTTGTGACTGAATACATCTTTGGTGATTTTAGTATGACTTTCTTGCTTGTAGCTATTTCATTCTTAGAATTTATTTCTAACTTCTATATACTTTTATCTAATTGTATTCAACATGCATTGGATAAATCTGAAATGCATGCTCCCTTTGAGCAATGTTAGCTGCACAAGTGGAAGTGAATGATTGGGAATGATTTGGGTTTGCTATAAAACTTCCTTGTAGGAACATGTGCTTTAATTGTTGCTTTGAACTATTCACATCTCACAGGAAAAAAGAAAAAAATATTACTCCATTGGAGATCACTGATATGATCACTGATGACTTCCCAGTCAGTCTTCTTGAAGTACTTTGTCATTCTGAGTAATGGTTCTTCAATCAGTATCCCAGTAGTGTGGATTTAAAGCTTGATTCAGCGCTGTCGTTCATTCCAACTGTGAATAGCACTGGAAACATTGTTGACTGGGAAAGACACACAACACAAGGTTGCTGCAGTTGATTATGCCATAATTCAGGCAGTTCGTCCATGAGCTGTCATTGCACCATTACAAGTCAGGCTTGGTGTGCAAGTCCATCGTCTATATCATTCAAAGTTCATTGTGGATACTCTTCATGACATGCGATTTTGCTGCTCATATAGAGAAGACTGTTCACTGAAGCATTTGTCACTCCTGAAAGGCTTCACCCAACATCATCAGCAACAAGCTTCCATAGCAACGTGTGTACTTCCGAATTATGGTATGGATGGGAAAGGCAAGTAAAATGAACCTAATTGAATGGGGATGGAAACTCGAGAATAATCAGTTAGTTCCAGTTATGACCCAAAACAATGCTGCACCTGACAAATTCTTGAAAATAATCGATTGTTCAGAGGGATGCAGATTATCTCGATGCAGTGCAGACATTATGGACTCCCTTGTACTGGTATATGTGACCCTTGCCAGATTATAACGATCCAAACAACACTTGAGAGGTTGATACTGAAGAGGGGGATGACACTCAAAATTGAAACTCTAAAACTTGTTCTATGCAGATAAAAGTGTTATTAACTAATGTAACCAAGTACTTGGAATATAAGGCTTTGTTAATTGCAATTAGGATTTGATATAATTAGAAGAGGATATAAACATGAGTACTATAAAAGGTAACAACCCTAGAAGACACTCATAATTAGTTTGCTATCATTATACTTCTAAGAATAAATTCTTTTAACTATTGCTTGTTGTAAGTGTTTGTCTATAAGGTGATAGTGAAGGTCAAGAATCCAATTTCATAATGATTTAAAAGCTCAATGATATCCTAGTTGTCTTAACCCAAAAAATGTAGGAATAGACACCAAAATTTGTCCCAAAACATGTAGGAAGAGACATCAAGATGATCAAATTTGAATCGATGGTTATAGAGTTATGATCATTGAAAGGTTTCCGCAGCTATCTTGGACACCATCTTGGAAAAAAAACAAAAAAAAAAAACACTTTTCCAGACTCATACTTTGATAAACTCTTAGTATGTTAAAAAGTACATTAAAACCTACCAGAATCAGTTGAGAAACCTTTTGTTACAATTTTGGGTGATTAAACTGTATTTTTGTCCTGACTATACAAATTATTTATTAAAAAAAATAAAAATAAAAAAATGGAGAAACAAAACAATGACATCTGCAAATTAATCAATATAGATGAATGATATCGTTAATATTCACCAGAAATGAAGCGGCGCCATTAAAAAAATAAATAAAAATAACTCCCTAATTCAAGCCGTTCAATTTCACTGACAGGAAGTTGAAAATTAACAAGTGCCTGGGAGAAATAACTTTAAAACTCAAAGTTTGAATGAATTTCTTAACTTTTAAAATAATTGTTTTAATACAATACACGAGAACAATAAAAGGGGAATAGACAAAGAGATGGGGGAGAGGCGAAGGACGAGAGAGAGAGAGGAAAGAGAGGGTATATTTAGTTCTCTTCCACTGCAATAACTTAGACACCAAGGTCGGAAAGTGGGATTGAGAAATCAACGCCCCCAGGGAGGGGTACTCTGACCTGCAAAAAGTGCTTGAGCAGTCCTGTCCACATTTCTCAGTAAAGGAGTCTTAGGCAATTAGTAATAAACTAACCCCTTCTCAAAGAGAGGAGGCAAAGCCTAGGAGGGTGGACTTCCTAGAACTGCACAGGAATAGCATTATACCACAATCAATAGGGACCAGATCATTACAGGAATGATTGTGGGGGTCAGGATAGAAGGCGAACTGCAAGATAAAGAATGTTTGTATCATTTAGATTAACTGGACAATTGTTCCCATTTTATGTGTTCCGGTCGATAGAGTTCAAAATAGACTTCGTAGCCTCGTAGGAGATGTCCTTTTCTCTTCCTTACAACCTTTATCTCACAGAAGAGATGTTGTGAGTTTGATGTATCGTTATTTTCATGGAAAGTGTTCGAATGAGCTTCAATCTATGGTCCCCCCTCGCCAAACTTTCACAAGAAACACTCGTCTAGCTGTAAACACTATCAATAATTCCCCCCACTCTTTATCTGTGCCTAAACCTAAACGTAGATTCCATGAACAAAGCTTTTTTCTTAGAACTGCACGCCTGTGGAATTGTCTTCCGTTTTCCTGCTTTCCGGCTGACTACAATATGGTTGTCTTCAAGTCTAACGTAAATAAGTTCTTGATGAGCCGTTCCATATAAGTTATCAACTTTACCAAATTTTCATTACTAATGATTACTATAATGTCCAATTTCTACTGTACACTCTTTAACCCTTATCCTTGAGTGGCCTCTTGGCCTTGATAATGTGGTGATGCCTATGTAAAAAAAAAAAAAAAAAAAAAAAAAAAAACTCCAATCTTCATCAGGTGTAAAAGTCACGTTTTGGCAGGAAACAAAACGTGGCGACTTTTAAACCTGTCAAAGGTCGACGGCTGCATCGATTGAAACATTATGTAGAGGAGAACAATTGTCCAATTAATCTAAGTAATACAAATATTCAAACCTCGTCTCAAAAATTCAGAACTGTAAGGATAAAGTTTTAAAAGAAAGATGTTTTTTTTAACATCTTCTATTTGTTTAGTTCAACCTAGCATTTTTCATACCAAACTAAGAATATGTCCTTGTTAATCAGTTCAACAGTCTGAGCCATTGGTGTTAAATGAACATTTTTCTATTGGGCTATTGCCCCCCCCCTCCCAGGCTTTACGCTCTAACTTTGAGAAGTGGTTAGCTTATTTACGAATTGTCTGAGGTGGCCATGCTGTGAACGTTGCTTACGTTACCCTTGCATTTAAAAAAAAAATGTTTTTTTGACAGGTACAGTGCTCTTCCTGTTGGGTGTTGGCTTTTTAATAATCAACTTCTAACCTTCCCATGGTGGGAGTGTGGTAAATTTATCTCTTCATCCTGTTTCACATAAAAGAGATGTTGCTAATCTCAACTGTATTGTTATGTTTATAGTAGGTGTCCAACTGAGTACCAATCCCTGTAGAACATTCACAGCAAGAACTCGTTTAGCTATAACCAGAGCAAATAACTTTATTCTCTCTTTCTCTCTCTCTGTACCAAAATCCAAATGAAACTTCTTTGAACAAAGTTTTTTCCTAGAACATCGCATCTGTGGAACAAGATACCATGAGGCTGCTTCCCAACTGACTATAACATGGTCGCCTTCGAGTCTTATTTAAACACATACTTGTTGAGCCGTGTCCTTTTAAATAATCTTCTGCCCATTCCACCAATTTTTTTAATCCCTTCATGATGGCGATCATCATCCAACTTTTGATCTCTTTAACCTTTGACCTCAAGTGGCCTTTGAACCTTGAGAAGTAAAAAAAAAAAAAAAAGATACCTCTTCTATATTTTTAATGCTGGGTAGCTCTGCTAATGCCATATAAAAATAACACCCTACTTCCAGCTTTCTTTTAAAATTTCACTGACAGGAAGTCGAAGATTTTTTTTTTGTGATACATAATCATTGGTTATTTTTCATTGTGTTACTCTCCATTACTGTTACTAAGCAAACAATCAGAAGAAGACTAAATAGTATAATTACAGAGAACGGTTCCAAAGATAAAGTCTTTTAATCCTTTGTTCAGTCGGAATTTTATGAAACCGTATTGTTCAAATGGCATAAGAATCGCATAAGGCACACAAATGCATTGTTAGCGTTTCTTTTTCTATGCAAAACTTGGCATAATGATTTTTTAACAATGTATGCTGCAAAGAAACACCTCATAGCAATGACAGCCAAAGTTAATCTATATCTATTACTAATGGAGATGTAGTTTATGTCTGTCTCAGATTGAAACTATACTATTATTGATGAAGACTTTGTATCTGTCTGTTCTAATCCAAAACTATACTCTTAATTCTATTGCTGATGAAGATTTGGTATACGAGGTGCCTTCAATAAGTTTCCAGACTTTTTTTCATATGCGTACTTTTATTGATAGTGCACATATGAAACTCTAGTCCCTTTCGAAGTAATCACCTCCGACTGCAATGCACTTGTACCATTCACACAACTTAGAAAGGCCTCATGGAAGTCTTATGTGAGCATGTCAATAACACTCGTCACAGCCTCTTTCATCTCAATTGTCTCATAACGACAGCCTTTAAGGTTTTCCTTGAGCTTGAGGAATAACCAAAAGTCACAGAGAGCAAGATTGGTCTATAAAGAGAATGAGGAACTGTCTTGATGCCCATCTTGATCAACTAGTCTGTGAGAAGGATGTAGCACCCTTGGGAAAAACTTCACGCAAATCTTCTGCATCTTCAATTCCTCACGAAGAATTGTGCATACAGTTCTCACACTCGCATCAAACTGTGCATTTATTGTCTCTATACACACACAAATATACAGGGTGTCCCAAAAGAAGCTGATGGTTAAAAAAAAAAAAAAAAAAAGAAAAAAAAAAGAAATCATAACTTAATTTTTTTATATTTTTCTTTTATTTTTTCAGATCATCTAGAGTAACCCTTTCAAGGTCATCATGAATTGTTACACTACCGAGGAGCAGATATTTATCGTAGAGACGTATTTTCGGTTGAATGAGTCAATATCAGAAACTCAAAGAGAATTTTGACAAAACTTTAACACAAGAAATTCCCCTACTCCCAATGCAATAAAAGCTATGGTGGCTCGATTTCATGAGCAAGGGTCTGTATGTGACCTCCCTAAATCTGGTAGACCCCGTACGGCAAGAAGTAATGAGAATGAGATTAGCAGAGAGTGTGGCCGAGGATCCATCCACATCAGTAAGAAGATCAAGTCAAATTGGGGTCTCTCGATCAGCTCTTCACAGAATGCTTCATGAAGAGAGCAAATTTCCATATAAAATTCAATTGGTGCAAGAGCTTCAGCCAAACGATCCGCAAACCGGCTGGAATACGCCATGCAATTCCAAGATTTGGCCAATGGGGTTCCAAACTTTCTCAAAAACCTCATTATGTCCAATGAGGCCCATTTTCATCTAAATGGGTTCATAAATAAGCAAAATTGCAGGATTTGGGGATCAGAAAATCCCCACGCAACAGCATAACAGCAATTACACCCTCAAAAATGTAGAGTAATGTGGAGCAATGGCGGATTAAGTAATCGGACCTTACTTTTTATAAAATGGAGAGAATGTAACAGTGACAGGAGCTTGGTACCGGCAGATGCTTGAAGATTTTGTTCGACCTTGGGTACAAAACAAACCATCAATGTGGTTCCAGCAGGATGGTGCAACGGCGCATACGGCACGAGAAACATTAAATCTGCTCCAGGACATATTCGGCAACCGAATAATTTCTCGTGGCTGTGAGATAAATTGGCCACCCTCCCCACCAGAGATTGAATGTGCAGATTTCTTCCATTGGAGTTACCTCAAATAGCGTGTATACGCAAACAAACCAGCCACGATGTGACACGGTCAGGCGTCTTGATTTTGAATGATGGTCACTGTTAGATAGTGTGGCCGGAAAAGCGGAATTTGTGCTGGTGGTGTTTTTTTTTTTTTTTTTTTTTTTTTTTTGATTAAAAAAAACAATGAAATTACATTTTTGTTTGTTAAATATGGAAACATGCAAAATAAAGTCCATCTTCTTAATTTAAATAAAAAACACTCACGTCTAAAAATAGAAATCAGATGAACGATACATGGAATGTCTCGGTCGATATTCGATCATTCTATATCAACGAAATCGAGTATCTAGCAGATCGAGTTAAGCTTACGTGTAGGTTGGAGTCTCTGGGCGAATGTGACAGAAATCATAAAAAACCGTGCAGATTTTAGAAAGGGGATAGTTGGCTGGCGGTACTGGTGAAGAGACAATCACCTTGAGTTGAGTAAGCCGCGCCCTCTGGTCCCATCCTTAGAATCGAGACGCCTGGCACTGTTGATTGCCCCCTCCCGGTTCTTTTCTACATATAACAAGCATTGTTGTTTTTTTTTTGTGACGTTATCATGATCACCAACACCACACGACAAAACGTCTTAACAATAAATGCCCTTAAAAACAATGTAGAGGAAATTAGGGCCATAAGCCCTGAAACATTAAGTGATATGCTGGACAATGCCCTGAAAAGAGGCCAAGAGTGTGAAAATGAAAATGGTGGACATTTGAGTAACATCATTTTTCATAACTAAAATTAAACCTTGTGAAAAACATACCTAGGTTAAGTTGTGTAAATAAAATTAGAATAAGTAGACTATGATATCTTACTATATCTCAAAAAATCATGGAGAGACTCATCTACCTACATATCAAAATTGGTAAGCATAACTTAAATATTGAGGAAGTTAATCAAATTTAAAATCCATCAGCTTCTTTTGGGACACACTGTAGATACACGACGGCACTTATCCATAAAATTCTTTATTTGGCCAATAAACTCTGGTGCTCTGACTTTCTTACTTCTCCCACACCTCTCATTATCCCTCACAGAGTCTCTTCATACCTTTAACCTCTTATACTACTCAAAATATGATGCTGGATTCATGCAAGATGGTCTAAAAGTAGTCTGAATCATTCCATATGTTTCTCTGGCATCTTTTTAAGTTTAAAACAGAATTTTATTACATATCATTCTAAAATGTCCTCATATCCATATTGCATTTTTGAAATTCACCAGTTGTGACAATCAAGTTTTAGAGGGGTGCATTCCAATTCCTGCCGTAGCTGTTCATTTGAACCTGAAATCATAAAAATTGGTCAGTCACTTCAGAAAATGTATAGCAATGACAGTGAATTTTCAAGAGTTTATAACGATTTTAAATGCTTATACAAAAAACGTCTGGAAACTTATTGAAGACCCCTTATATGTCTGATAGCAGCCACAACTATACTATTATTTCTAATAGTGTTATATAACATAAAAAAAGAATGATAAACAGTAGATAACTACTTCATTAAGTAGTGGAACAAAAACAAGACATATTTACAAATAGTAGGTGTTAGCTACAAATCCATGTTAATGGAACATGCACTCTCCTGCATGCTCATCATCATCAGGACAGGCTCCTTGCCCGGACCAATGTGACCCTTCCTCTCAAGAGTTTCCTGTCTTCCATCAACTGTCTCAGATCTTCAAGTTCATAGTTGGTGTTGTGTGCTATTTGTTGGATGTATGGGGACCTAGGTTGTCCCTTGCGCATCTGTGTCGTGGAATCCATAGCAATACATCACTCACCAATTCATGCTAGGTTGCCATAAAGTTGCTGCTTCGTGGGATGATTTTGCCAAGATATATTTAATACTGTTCATAGCATACGGGTGTATGTGCTGTCTAGTTTTCTTTCCAATCTTTTGGTGAGTGTCCAGGTTGTAGCACCGTAAACAAGGACAGACTACCACTGCCCTGAAGAACTGACTTTTCAGTTTGTTAGTTAGCCCCGAAGTCTATACTGAATGCTGCCCATCCAATGCGCCCCATGCTTTTGAGATGCGAATTGCGATATCTCTCTCTGTGGAAACTATGTTGCCTCTCAGATACGTAAACTCCGCAACTTTTTTCAGTGTTGATTCAACCAGAGTCCTGATCTCTCCTTTCACATTGAAAGTCATAAACTGTCTCATTCCCAGTAATGTAGAGACCAATGTCATTTGCACACTTTTCTAGCTTGCATAACAGTGTTTGCGCATCAGAAGTGTTTTTCACGAACAAAGCAATATCGACTGCGTAATCTGCATCAGTTATGTGTGCTGATTGATGACGTTTGCTTCTGGATTCATTCACCCTGCATGCTCAGTGCATCTTTTTTTTATATCTGCAGGGGACCAGAAGTCATATGGTATGATCCATGTCACAACAAATACAAATGGAAATTTGGTATCTGCCTGAATAGAAAACCGTATTATTAGCATTACAAGCGTATGCTGTATTTCCGTGGACATCGGCAATATTACATACCTAATGTGCTTCAACAAGTCATATCTTTTTTATTTCTTGGTCAATTTTTAAAAGAATTATATTGATGGAAAGAGAATAGATTAAGCATTCCAATGATGTTAATTTATTTTTCTTTTATGCGTTCAATGTTTTTATGCTCCAAGTTAAAAATGAAAAAACGGTAAAAATGACGACAAAAAGGGAAACACTTTTTTCAATGTTTTCATTTTATACGTTACGTTTGGATACATATATGCAGGGTTAAATTTGTTTGGATATGGCTGAAATTTTACAGACTATATAAACAAAGAAGTCCATCTCTACGGGTGTTTAATTTTTATTTTTACAACCACAGAAAGCTAAGTTACGACCGAGCAAAGTTGACGAAGAATATTTCAAAATTGATAAGATAAATCAGCATATATCACCCATTTTCATATAGATAATAGTTTCAAAATTATTTTCATGTATAATATGTAAATATTTGATAATTATTAATTGCGCGGAATTTTCTTTAAAATGTTATCTTTTATAGAAATCAAACCCACTTACAGAAAAATGGTCGCTAAGCGCGTCATGCGCTGAGCTGACTAAAGTATTCTCTTAAAAATAGAAAACTGTCTTACTAGACTAGTCATTTTTTATTCTGAGTTCGTCAATTTAAAAAAAATATTTTTAAGTTTTTCAAATTTGATTTCCAAACAATACTATTTTGTTGATTTTTAACGCTTTTAGTACACATGCACTAAAAGCGTTAAAAAACAACAAAATGTACTAAGTACATGCGTTTAACTTCTTATTTGTACTTAAGGTAGAATTGTGTTTTTTAGTGGTCACAAAAAACCCAAATATATAACAAATAAAAGGTACTTTTGCACTTATGCTACCATGCTGAAATAATAACATTATTATTTAGAAACCCATTCTTAACATGGAAAAGGAAGGGTATTTTTTGTTAACTATTCTGTACTTTCACCTAACAATTAAATAAAAAAAGATATTGTGAAACTTGAATTTATTTTTAACTCATTGTCAAGACCATTGTTTTGAATCTGTAAAACAAATCAGTTTTTTTTATATAACTGAGGATATCTAAATAATAATAATAATAATAGTTAGGCGGTTCGATAAAGAATTTCATCGTGATGCATTTTGTAAATGTTTACCTTGTTTCCACCATAACATTTTTCTTTTAATGACTACCTTTAAAGGTTTTCGATTATGCTGAAAACGAATATCGCATTTAAATTTTCCACAAATAAGTAGCTTTCCGGATATTAAGCAATGTCATTTCTTATGTTATAGCTGGTGGCCATTTTGGTATGCATGTTTGTGCATAGTTTCTCAGGGGTGTGTTTGCGCATACCAAGATGGCCACCAGTGATAACATAAATAACATTGCTTAATATCCGGTAAACTACTTTTGTGCAGAAAATTTAAATGCGATATTCGTTTTCAGCATACCCTAAAACCTACAGAAGTAATCATTTTAAATGTTAAGGTGGAAACAAGGTAAAAAAATTAACGTTTTATTTCTTTGTTTAAATAATTGAATTTTCAGAAAAACAGTATAGAAATGACAAAAAATTACCATCAACTGGTGAATATATAGTTGTTGCTTATCAGGATTCCTGGTATCCTGGTACTGTGAAAGTTACATCAGGGATTCATGTAGAGTACACTTTATGGTTGAATCTCAGAAAATAGGGGTATATTTTGGGCCAGATAGAGAGGAGTTACAAAATTGAAAATTGGACTGGTCCCAAAATGCATAAGTTCTGGTCAACTATGGGAATTTCCATCTTTTACAGAAATCCAAAATTTATATGAAAATTTTCTTTGATTCATTTCTGAGATTAATTCATATCTACTCAATTTTTTTTTCTTTGAGGGGAGTAGTAAATATCGGTCATGAATGCTCTTTAGGCATTCAATGGCTACACCCAAGATTAAGCTCTCCTTTGGTGAGGAGGCAGGAAAATGCCTATTCACAATAAAGCTATATTTAAATACTACTATAATACTTAATTTTGTTCATAAATAGGCACCCACTGTATGATACCATGTGCCAGTTTTAAAAAAATTGAAATTTGTACGTCTGAATTTATAATTCATGGTTTATGGTAAAGAGATACATCAGATTTGACAGCATAATCAGAAAGAGCACACAATTTTACATAAGAGTGACAAGTTTCATGAGAATAGCTGGAAAAATAAATAAATGGTGGCGAAATTACTGAATTTCTTGAAATGTTTAGGTCCGTAAATTAGCCCATTTTTTCTAAAAAAAAAAAAAAAAAAAAAAAAAAATGTCCACGGAAAAGCATAAATTTTGGCACTTAAAATTCTCATAACTTTTGAACTACTGATGGTATTTGCATAATTCAAACGGTTTTAAGCATCTTTTACATAGCTCTTTTCATGCAAGTTGATAAAATAGCAATTATCTAAAAAGAAAAAAAATCAACTTGTAATGCTAGTATTATTATTTCTATATCTGAAGCCATTACTACACTATTATTTTAATGCTCGATTCAGTTTATTTTAGACTAATGTACTATCTTTTAGTGCTCAATTCATAGAGATAGTGTATTTGTTCTGTGATCATGATGCCATCCTCCCAGCCATTAATTTTTCCCCCTTTTCTTTGGGAGGAAGTAGTGTAGTATCTGTTCTGTTCTCATGATACAATCCTCCCAGGGATTACCTTCTTTTTATCGACAGTGTAGTATATGTTAATCTGTTGTACATGCCAGCAATGTATCTGATCAGAAGAAACATATTTTTTGCTGCTACTATAAAAAAATTATGGTGTTTTGAAAGTTTGTCTGTTGGTATATGAATAGAAACAAGTGATTAATTGACAAAAAAGAATAGGCAGAGTACACATTACAAGGCAATAGTTTTTACTAACGTTAATATCAGAGTTTGAATCTTACATAAATAGTTCCTTTTGGTCTGGTTGATTGTGAGGAAGTAACCTGGACAATGCTCGGGCATTTGTTTAGCAGTGCTGGATGACATGGAGTACCTGAGCGATGTCATCATGCCTGCTCTGGTTTGAAGCACTGGTGTACAAGGTCTATGGGAATCCCAAGATGTTAGTTTGAGAGATTCAGCCAAAGCACTGGGAATGGGGACTGGAATTACAAATTCGATAATTACAATAGCACACAACTTCTCCACCAAACAACAGAACTGTAAATCAGGAAAACCTATCTTTAATCGGAGCACTAAAGCACAAAGGCCCATCAGTTTTCAAAACCTGCAGAAACCCAGAGACTGTTTTTGTCATCTGATTAAGTTTTTTTAGGCTGAAACAGTAGATTTATTGTCATAGCTATGGTAATTTTGTTTATCTAAATTGAATAAAATATTATAATTTTAAATCTCTGAAAAACCCTTTCTTAATTATGAGTAAGAATTTTATAAGTTACTATATTCTCCACTCTATAGTAAAGAGCAATATGTAATACATGTATACATATATATATATGTAACATGGATACATATATATATGTAACATGGATACCCAGCATTACCAGGGTCGACATAGAGTTTGGTTTGGCCACACCTGCTATACTAGGAATATTGAGCAGTTTTTCATTATTATATGTCAACTCCATCGTTACCCCAACAAAAATTTCATAAAAAGAACAATGGAAACACAAAAATGTACCCGACCCCTAAAAAAGAAATATGTGACAAACTTTCCACCAGATATTTCAACAGAAGGGATACAAAGAGAAGCTATTCTCTGAATATTGAGCACCTTTTTATGACTATATTCAAGTTTAAGTGAATTTCTTTTATGCTACCTTAGTCTAGAAAGATTTGTCATACAGTTTGTTGCAACGAAAACAAAATGTAAATAATTCAGTTTCCTAAATTCCAATCGGCATTAAATAACCCGAAAAGGGTTGATATGCCGTAAAACAAAAACAACCAACCAAAATTCCAAAGTAGAATTTATGCTAACCGAAATACACATTTTTATGTTATAAAAATGATGAGTTATAACTTATTGTGTTATTAAAAGAAAAAAAATAGCAGTTACAATGTCCAAAAACGTGAAGAAAAAAAACTGGTAAAAAAAAACATAAATTAAAGTTTTTTTTTTTGTTTTTGTTTTAAATAAAGAATCGTAGTTGAATTGTATTGTTTATTTTAAAATAAAAATCCGCTGGACCACAATGTTAATTGTGAAATCACGGAAATTATTATATTTAAACAAATTAAAAAAAATAATGCTTGAAAGTTTTTAGTTTTAATATCAAACAAAAAAACAAAAACAAAAAAAACAAAGTCCGTGCCCAGGAGAAATAACTCAAACCAGTTTATAAAAAATCGATGTCGGTAAAATAAATTAAAATGTTATCAATATAAATCAAATTTAAATAATAAACTTAAATAGAACACTTAAAACAATTCTCTTATTATAAACAATAACTAACACATCGCTATTTAATAAAATCGATTTTCCTTAATGTAATATGCAAATGAAGTCACCTCTAAATCGTATATTTTGCAAGAATCATACTATATATAGGAATGAATGAAACATTAAAGTAATGGAATTTTTGTATATATTAATCAAATTGTGAACAAACAGATAGGAATGTGACATTATATATATAGATTTATACATATATATATGTGTGTGTATATATGTGTGTGTGTGTGTGTGTATTATAATTATAATCCTGCCAGCAGTACAGAAAGGACAACCATAAAAACAACTTAGCATATAGATAATAGTGACAATAGGAATAGCAAAATACTTTACATTAAAGTAAGAAAAGTAGCCGCCAGACTAATAGAATTCTAATATATCCCAACTGTCAACAGTCTAACATGAAATCGCACTTCACTCCCCCTCACCCCTGCTCTGAAAATTAGGAAGCCAAAAAAAAAAAGAAAGAAAAAATAAACGAGATAAAAAATAAAAATTAATTATAAATCAAAATAACACTTGTCAAAAATAGAAATAAAAGTCGCCACCAAGAAAAGATATACAATCATAAAAACAACCTAAGATATGGGAAATTTTGAATCAAGAGCAATAAATAACCACTAAGCTAAAAGAATCACCTAAGACCTCTCTACTAATAACAGCTAAAATACAGGAAACGGACTTCCACCTTCCCTTTACCACACTTCCAAAAATACCCTACTGCTCAAATTCAAAAAGTATACATCCCCCCCTCCCCCTCTCCACGGAAGGTAGATCACAACCAAATATCTTATAAAAATCAATGTAATCTTGACACTAGTGTTGGGACGATTCCTAATTTTTATACGATTCCGATTCCAGGAAAATATTGATTAACGATTCCGATACCAAGTACGATTCCGATTCAGATTCCTAGGGAATTATTGTTTTGAAATATACCAGGTAGTTTTATACTTATGGTCGGTAGTTCCCAAATATGTTCCCTAACTTTGGAAGAGATATTTTATGTCTACACGGTCGTGTTTTGGTTTAAATAAAATTATTATATAGTAAACTAAACGGAAAGATTAGCAAAATTTATTTTAGAGAAAATTTATTTTACTTAACTGGAATACAGAAAAAAAAAATCAAAGAAAATAGAATTTATCCTTCAGAGAAAAAACAAATAAAATAGAATTTATATAACAGAACAAAAACAAGAAAATTAGAGAATAAATACACACGATTCATTATTTTGGTCCTCATAATTAACAGATTTAATGAATTAAATAAAAAAAAATATAGCGGAAGAGAAAGAAAATATACACTAATTAAATATAAAAGATAAATATTTAATTTAATAATTTATAAATGAACGTGCGTAATGAAAAAAAAAACAATATACCACGTGACATGACGCCGTAGATACAAAATAACCTTTCCAAAGTTAACGACCATATATGAGAAATACCATTAATCGAAAGTTTTTGTGTTTTATACCAAAAGGTAGGTATAGCGATAAGTTACAATTAAAGGAATTTCAAAAACGATTTTTTGTTTGGCTATTGATAGTTGTATTTGTGACGGCAGTTCTTCAGACCTCCATAATTCACAAGGAGTAGTTAACACCTATTATTTTTTCTTACTTTTTCATTGCTTTTACACGTTGTTTCTAACGTGAAGAATAAGTTTAGCCAAACTAATTTTGAAATAGGGTATATCAAAGGAATACATATAAAAATGATACCACTATAAAAAACAAATGAAATACTAGATAAAATTGAGCAAATATAATTACCAAAATTACAGAAAAAGATTAAAAAAAAAAAAAAAAAAAAAAAAAAAATGGTGAAGTTTGTTGAGTGAAATGAATTATTGAAAGAAAATTAATTGAACTAATAGAAATGTTAAAAAAAATGTCACATTTCAATATTTTTTTAATAAAATTCTCAGGGTTGTCGAAATTAAAAATTAAGTGATTTTTTTTTATTAGACTTCTTTCGAAGCTTGTTACCTTGAAAAATACATTTAAAACCCTGTTTTTTTTTTTTTAATAAATTGAAAAATAAACGCAATTAAAAAAATTTGATGATTGAAACTTTAAAAACATTAAACATTGAAAAATTACTTATCTCACAAATTAACGTCCAATAAAGTAGATCCAGTCTTCATACAGGAATTCGGTTATAATAAATATATCTTTCCCAAACTTAAAAATTAAATTTTTTTTTTTTTTTTTTTTTTTGGAGAGAAAGAGTGCTTTAAAATCGCCGGGGAGTGCCGCCTAAAATTTTAAAGAAGTAAATTTTAGGAGTTTAGTGCCTTTCAAAGACGGTTATCATAATTTATTATCATCATTTAATTTCCTTTTTTTCCTCCCCCCACACCTTTCCACATGGTTCAGTAGTTAACCAGTGCTCCTGTTGCTGTCAGTCAGCTATCTTTACCTAAGTTTTAATTTCTAGTTAAAAGAATTTTTCATGAATAGAATCAGCATTTTTAAAAATTATTTTTTAGTTGTATATATTGTATTTACTCTTTGAAGTTACAGCGGGTTAAAAAAAATTGGTGACACCTAGATGGTGACGTAGGCAAAAAAAAAAAAAAAAAAAAAAGACACTGCGATTTCGACCCTCTAATAAAACTGCTCTGAGTGACTAGTTGGTAATTTTTTGTTCCTTTTCTTTTTTATTTTGCTCCTCCAATTTATTTGGATGCTTCATAGTTAAATGTTTTAACATGTTGGTTGTGGTCATGTTAGATGGTTTTATTCCTCGCAATATTTTAATTTGACAGACTTTGCAAATGGCTTTCAACTCCTCATCTTCATCAACTTCAAAAAGTTTCCATGCAAGACTTTTTTTTGGACTTTGGGCCATATTAGAAAATTCAGTTTATCTGTAAACAAATAATTTACTATTAAATTTTGTTTTAAAGCTAGTCACTTATTTGGATAATTAAGTGAAAATAATCCGCTAAAAAAGACAAAAAAGAAAAAAATATAAAGGGATGGGGCAGTAAATTGTACCAACCGGTAGTTAACAAAAAAAACTTATAGAATTTAATTTTTGAAACCAATGTATAAAAGTTTACATAATGAAATGCAAATATGCATTTTCTTTTGAATTTTTTTTTGGTTGACTGTGTTCAATTCACACATGGTTGATGCGGTTCAATATTGCTAAACTATAAGTCTTAAGTAAAATTCTATTCATAAATACTTTTTAAAATGAAATTATTTAATTAATCGTAAATATTATTTAGACATAAAAATTAATTGATTACAAAACCTTTTAAAAATATATATATTAATTTCTTTTTCGTTCGGCAAAAAACAGCGCAAAACACTTTTAATTTTCAATTTAAAATTCTAGAAAAAAGATTATATTATGCTGCTTTTAATATAATCAAATTCAGGGTTTTATCGTTCTGGAGAAAAAAATAAAAAAAACAAAAAAAATAATGGATTTTATTTCAATGAAATTTAAAAAAAAAAAAAAACTTGACTGAATTGAATTAATTACCCTTAAATTAACGAAGGAGTTATTTAATAACTTTAGGTTTGGGAGAGATAGGTATGGGGTCGATTTTTTTGAAACTTCAAAAGAAGCCGACTACTGTCAAAACTTTGCGAGATAATACGTGATCAATTTCATTTTAGAGATATTTCTTTCAAAAGCCTTCTTTTAAAAAAAGAAAAAAAAGTATATTGTTCTATTAAACCTTTTACTGTTTAAATAATTTGACTTTGCTCGTTTTATTTTAAGAAAATATAAGTTGAAAAAGCATTTTCATTCAGTATTAGAAGATTTGTCAGTAAAAAAAAAACAATCGCCAAAAAGATAAGCGTTTTTTTTTATTTTTACTCGCAATGTAGAGCCCTGCATACTTCTTTTCAAGTTAACTCTTTTGTAGTTTTGATTACAATAGATTTGAATGAATGAACCTGTAAGGGAGGGGCACTAAGCATTGCCCTGTTAATAATGAATTTCTTTGGTTTCTTTTTATAACATGCTACATTTCTCTCTTGTGGTTAGAAATATCAGGATTTTTTTTTTCTCTTTTTCAACATCAGACTCAAAGAATCGTAATGAAGGAATCGGAAAATTAAGGTATTTTTTAACGATGCGATTCCGATTCCGATACCTCCCAAAATACACGATTCTTACGATTAACGATTCCGATTAATCGTCCCACCACTACTTGACACCCGTTTCAATTTCGATTTTTTTTTCATCTGATGAAGTGTTGTCCGTGAATTGGAACTTAACTGAAACATGTTTGCACATATGTAATCAATAATGTTTGCATAATAAACAGACTATACACCAGCTCTGTTCTGCATTGAGCACTCTTTAATAATCATGCGTTTCCTTGGATTTACATCTAGGAAATCAATCGATATATATATATATATATATATATATATATATGTGTGTGTGTGTATATATATATATATATATATGTATGTATATGGATGTAGATATATATGTATAGATATATATATATTTATTTATATAAGAACAAAGAACTAATAGAACACGTTAAAAACATTTTAACAAGAGTTAAAAACATGTTTAATTTTCAAAAAGGAGACAAATTAAGTGGATTGCCCTTAATCTGCTGGTCCTGGATATGACCTTAAACTATATCCGATGGTGAGACCCCAGCTTGCGGGCTTTAGGGAGTGTGGAGCCACCCTTTAATTGCCATTACTCGCAAGTCCATTATGATTCAGGGTGGTAGTACCTGTTAGGGTCCCAACTAAGTTAAATAGAAATCGACTTGAAAAAAACAAATATATTCTATAAAACATTTTTCTTCAAAATCACTGGATTTGGCATTAAATAACCTGAAAAGTGTTGATATGCCTGCCATAAAACAAAACCAACCCACCTTAATCCGCGGATTATATATGAAGTTATAATCGAAGCACGTAAAATTTCGTTGATTTTCTTTAAATCTTTTTTAAAGAAAACCTATTTAAAAAACAAATATTGCATAATTTGCTATTAAACTTGTTATTTTCTTTTAAATTTAGTCTTTGCTTTTTAATTGAAAAAAAATTAGGGTTTGAATTACATTTTTCAAGTAGTTATAAGCTTCGAAAGATAGTTGATCTATTCAAAATCATATACAGTATTTTTAATGGCTTATTCTGATACACCTAATATATATATATACATATGCACATAAAGTTATGAACAGTACATAGGGCTCGAGCAAAGCCGGGCTGAACTGCTAATATATATATATATATATATATATATATATATATATATATATATATATATATATATACACACGTGCACTCACATATACATATATGAACCCATATAAACATTAGCTCAACTAAACATTAGTTGATCTTGCAGCCTGGACGAAATGTATCCAGATTGAAACGGTGGTGAGCTTGTATAGTCTATTCTAATTTTTAAATAAGTTTATTTTTGAAAGCTCTATTTTGGATTGGGTACTTTTGAAGAAATATTAATTCTAAGTTCATTTTATCAATATATTTGAACTTATATATTTCACATGTGAGTAGTTATGGCATAAAAACTGAGATCAAGATTTTCTAATGGGTTGGGTATACGTGTGAGTGTGTGTGTATAACACAAAACTAAAAAAATATAAGTTATTTTAATTTTAAGAACTCACATGCATGGGAGGTTCTAGCGATTTAAGTAGAAATCAACTTTTTCAGAATTAAAACGAACAAAAAACCAGAAAACGTAGAAAACGCACGGCTATCTTCTATATAAATAAAACGGTAGATGTGTGTGTGTGTGTGTGTGTGTGTGTGTGTGTGTGTGTGTGTGTAAATATTTAACAGGTAAACTTTTAAACTACTGGTCACATAACACCGAAATTAATAGGAAATAGTAATTATACACCAAGGCTAGTTTATAACGAGTAAAATCTTTGTTTGGGTTGATGAATAATGCATACAGATATATATCGGTATATAGTTAGGTGAAATGTTCATTTAAACTGGTCGACATGTTTATACTTCTTTCTGCGCATGCTCACATAACATTAATTTCTTCAAGTGTGTGGTACGGGTTTGAGCCTGCCTACCTACTATTTTTTTTTTTTTGCTCGACACGCACCTCCAAACACCCAGGCAACGCTGAGCAACCAGGCTAGTCTAATTAATAAAAGGCAAAATGTGTGTGTGTGTGTGTGTGTGTGTGTGTGTGTTTGTTTTTGCATGTCTCGCAAAAACTTTTAACAGAGGCGACATAACCTGACCAAACCGGTATCATTTTAAACCTCGCCCCTTCAGAAGACAAATATCGAAAAATTGGTCAAAAAGCATTCATTTCTTCACCCTAAACTGGTCAGTTTTGTACAAGGTGGGGTCGGTTTTTGCAAGCTATTTTTGCAAGTCTTCAGATTGGTTGGATTGACTCCATTTAATTTCAACGTTCCGATTTCCTGGTCTCGTCACGGAGCATCGGTAAGGCGTCAGATTCTCTTTCACTGGTTCAAGTCTGCCTGCCTACTAAAACTTTTTATTATTTTAACACTTCTTTGCTTTAGCTGCCTACTGTTGTTTTCATTCCCTCCCCACACTACAACCATTTTTTTTTTTAACATCTCTCTCAACATAGGCTGCTGACTGTTATTTTGACCCCCCCCCCATAGTACCACTTTTTTTAACACCTCTCTCCACACAGGGTTCCTTACTACACCACGATTCCAGTAAAGCAACTGGCCCTGATGGCATCCCAATTATAGTGTTAAAAAAGCTTCAACCAGAACTTGCTCCCATACTTACGAAACTATTTAAGCGCTGCCTTAAGGTGAAGTGCTTTCCGACTCCCTGGAAGACCTCATCAGTTTGCCCTGTATTTAAGAATTCAGGTGATAAGTCATCTCCCTCTCAATACAGACCTATAAGTCTCCTGTGTGTTATGAGTAAGTTGCTGGAATCCATATTAAATAGAGAAATAGTCAACCACCTCAGCAGGAATAACCTTCTTAGTGACACACAATATGGTTTCCGCTCTGCAAGATCTACCGCAGATGTGCTGACGGTTATATCCCACAGGATTAGTGAATCTCTTGACAAAGGCTTCCTTTCTAGGGCAATTGCTCTCGACATATCAAAGGCCTTTGACAAGGTATGGCATAAGGGTCTACTTCACAAGATTTCCAGCTACGGTATAACTGGAAATGTTTTCTCAATCATTAAATCATTTCTCTCCGATAGGCTCATAAGAGTAGTGGTAGATGGACAAAAATCGGAGGCCTGCAATATAAATGCTGGAGTCCCTCAGGGGTCAATCCTGGGCCAAACTCTCTTCCTGATCTACATCAATGACCTCCCTAAACACATACTTAAATCATTCGTTGACATCTATGCTGATGACACGACCATCTACGGCAACACATCAAAGGCTGTAAATGACAAAGTTCTCTCTGATTCTCTCTCCTCTGATCTCGAGCGCGTGGTTCAGTGGGGGAAGATGTGGCTGGTTACCTTTAATGCATCCAAAACCAAACTCCTATCCTTACATCATCAACGCTCTGATCCCCATCTGGCATCAATTGTGATGGATGGCTCTCGTCTGGGTGAGGCCCCGTGTTTTGACAAGCTTCTGGGTTTGACCTTTACTCCTGATCTGAAATGGAACACGTACATCAAGTCTGTTGCCAAGGTCGCTGGAAAGATGGTGGGATCCTTCTACTGCTCCAGAAGATATCTCACTACGGATGCAATTCTCTATCTATATAAAAGCCAAGTACGTCCAAGGATGGAATACTGCTGCCATATCTGGGCAGGAGCTGCTAAAAACAGCCTATCCTGCCTTGACAGAGTACAAAATAGACTTTGTGGCTTAGTGGGGGATGCCCTTTTCTCTACCCTGCAACCTCTCTCCCACAAAAGAGACGTTGCAAGCCTATCCTTGTTTTATCGTTATTTCCATGGCAGGTGCTCGTCTGAACTCCAATTTCTGGTCCCCCCTCACCAATCTTTCACGAGAAACACCCATCTAGCTGAATCCACTGTGAAAAATTTCCCCCACTCTTTATCTGTGCCTAAATCAAAACGTAGATTCCATAAACAAAGCTTCTTTCTTAAAACTGCACGCCTGTGGAACTCTGTTTCGTCTGCCTGCTTCCCACCTGACTACAACCTGGATGTCTTCAAGTCCAACATTAACAAATTCCTAATGAACCGCCCCCTTAAGTAAACATATCAGCAAATCTCCTCACTATCTTAATGTACTTGCAATAACCCTTATCCCCGAGTGGCTTCCGGGCCTTGATAAGTGGTGATCACTGTGTAAAAAAAAAAAAAAACGTACACACACCCAAGCAATGCCAGGTACCTTCCACCCCGCTACTACCACTTTTATTTTTACCCCCTTCTCCATCTGGTCTACCTACTGTTGTTTTGATCCTCCCTACTACCACTTTTTTTAACACCTCTCTCCACTCGGATTTCCTACTGTTATTTTAACCCCTCTCCCCACAAACCTCTCCACACCCGAGCAACGCCGGATACCCCCTGCTAGTAACAATTAAACAACAGTCACTCGGAAAGAAAAAATATGCAAATCATTCATAGACATTTATACTGATAGCACTACTATCTCCGGTAGCACATCTAAGACCGTAAACGAGCAAGTTCTCTCCGATTCTCTCTCCTCTGATCTTGAGCAAGTGGTACAATGGGGAAAGGAGTGGCTGGTTACTTTTAATGCACCTAAAACCAAGCCTCTATCTTTACATCAACGCTCTGATCCCCATCTAGCATCAATTGAAATGAATGGCTCTCTTCTTTGGGGAGGCCTCATGTTTTGACAAGCTTCTGGGCTTGACCTTTACTCCTGATCTGAAATGGAACACATACATTAAATCCATTGCCAAGGTTTGCTGGAAAAATGGTGGGATACTTCTATCGATCCAGTAGATATTTCACTGCTGATGCAATTCTCTATCTATATAAGGGCCAAGTATGTCCAAGGATGGAGTATTGTTGCCACATCTGGGCAGGAGCTGCCAGAAAAGACTTATCCTGCCTTGATAGAGTTCAAAATAGACTTCATAGCTTCATAGGGGATGTCCTTTTCTCTTCCCTGCAACCTCTTTCTCACAGAAGAGATGTTGCAAGTTTATCTCTGCTTTATCATTATTTTCATGGCAAGTGCTCCAATCTATGGTCCCCTCTCGACAAGCTTTCACGAGAGACACTCTCTAGCAGAAAACACTATCAATTTCCACCACTCTTCATCTGTGCCTAAACCTAAATGTAGATTCCATGAAAAAACCTCCTTCCTTAGAACTGCACGCCTATGGAATTGTCTTCCGTTTTCCTGCTTTCCAGCTGACTACAATATGGCTGTCTTCAAGTCTAACATAAACAAGTTTTTGATGAGCCGTTCCATATAAGTTAACAATTTTACCGAATTTCCATTACTAACGATTACTATATTGTCCAATTTCTACTGTACACTCTATAACCCTTATCTTCGAGTGGCCTCTTGGCCTTTATGTGGTGATGCCTATGTAAAAAAAAAAAAAAACAATATCATATTTTGAAAGAAAACAAAACAATATCATATTTTGAAAGAAAACAAAACAATATCATATTTTGAAAGAAGAAGGACTAAAAGTTCAAAGATTAAACTAGAAAAGTAGATTAGGGGTACAGGCGAGACCTCTATATAATAAAACGCATTTACTGCTCCTACCTCATGGGGGATATGGAAAAAAAACATAAGGTTTCGTTTAATCAATAAGATAATTATGTATGAGGATGGAATATTTAAATATATCAAATACAACTTGGCAACGTTGGGTACTTCAGCTAGTCTCTGATATAAACAATGGTCAGTGTATATATAAGTAAACATAGTAGATATCATTTATGAGCACTTCTCTCGTTGCCTAATGGTAAGAGCTGCTGATTTAGCTAAATGGTTGAAGGTTCAATTCCTGACTAAGACGTGGTGCTAGTCTAGCCACACTGAAGAAGCGCTGTGACACAATGAAACAGTCTTCATATATATCCATCTTATCACACAAAAGTTATCAGTAAAAACGTGGCAGACAAATCCATTTCACATATTTAGGGGAATTGTCTATTTTCATAATGAACCGGTATCTTTCATTTTTTTTTTTTTTTTTTTTTTATGCTACACCCTATACAGATTTATACGTTTCTTTTTTTTCTTTTCCGTTTTTTCTTTTGTAAAACTTTCCAGTTTTATTTATTTATTTTTTAACTTTACTGATTCAGACGTTATTTAAATATGAACGAATATTGGTGAAGCATATCCTTTTCACCATATTTGTCGGAGGGTGTACGTTCATTATTATGTGAAATCTCTCAAGAAAGACAAGCTTGCCCTTCATACGAAACTCCTAAGAGAAGAATCACTTCATCAAAGAACTGTACATGCCTCCATTCCATGCATATGTTTGGCACCAACTCATCACTTTAGAGGTTCCGCCTATATCATGGGAGTCACTTCAATACTTACGAAAGTAGGTTACCATTTTGGTTTTGTTTTGTTTTGTTTTTTAGATTTTCTACAAAAACGAAATATTTCTCTTGAAGTCAGAATACTACAAAAACACTAGTCCTTCATGAAGTATATAAGTAGTCCGGTAAGGTGCTGTTTTTGATGGCTACCTAGAAAAGGAGATGATAATCACAGATCTTAGGAATGTATGCTGCAACAGGTTGGTAAATTGTTGAATTAATAATTTCATTATTATAGATCATTAGACGAATTCCCATCTCATGACAGGTAAAACAAATTCCTGAGTAGAACATTTTTGTACCACTTTTATGTCTTGTTACAAAGATATAATTCTACTTAATCTTACTATCTTTATTCTAAATTTTAACAAAAATTCATTACATGATTTTGATTTTAGATGCCTAAAAATTAACACTTAAATTTATGGAATTTAAATAGAAATTAAAATTTGAGAAATCTTGCTTAATCGGTATCTAATGACTATGGATCAAATTTAATGCAAGTCTAAAACATTTGAATTTGAAAATGGGAAATAGTGTTCATATTGTAATGAAGCGGTGCACTCTTATTGTAATAGAGTGTTGACGAATGAGAAAATCAGCAGCAGCCATAGGATAGCTGATTAGCGAAAATATTAGCGGCAGCTGTCTTAGCACATATGCAAATTAAGCAAATGTGCATATGCCAACATCACAGGAAGAAGAAAAAAAGGAGAAAAAAGGACCACATGTTGTCGAGCAAAGAGAGAGAAGAGAGTTGCCATCCGGGGAAAATGGACGTGTGAATCGAGAACAAAAATGCACTAACTAGTGCTGGCATGAGATGGCGGAGAGAGAGACTTTTAAAAAGCATGTTATATTTGATACGTTTGATATGTAGCAACTCAGTTAAAGTTTAACAGCCAAGATACAATATTATTTGCCCTAAAATACTTTAAAATACTCCAAATAAACTTAAATTTGGAAAATATTTATGAATTGGTGTCTATTACCAAAATTTCACAAAAATCAGAGGAATATAACTTCCCATGAATGGTTCCACCTCTTTTTATCTGCTTTGCATAAAACTAAATTTAACTATGATCCTTAATGTCTATCAGCTGTTTCAAAATTTATTATGATTTGTTAATTAGTTTAGGAGTGAATATTGAACACAGAAATATATAAGATATTAGCAGACTGCTGGTGTTGACCAGTTGGAAGATATGCTTAAATATGATGTTTTAATTCATGCAGATTACACATGTACTATAATAGAGACAATTCTCTATCGATTATTATATTAAACCTAATATATAGTAGTGAGATTAAAATTAAAAACATATGTATATGATTTGGGTGCCATCAGCTAGAATCGAAACAAAAACATACAACTCCCCATCCTCATTCCTTAGCCTCTGAGCCACGCCCATATGCATGTATTATTCACCTGTGATCCCTTTTGTAAAAGCTGAAATCACCTGATCGTCGAAGAGAAGATACAAGTAAACAAGGTCCACAGAGTTTTATAATTATATAGATATACATACCTAACATCATATAGAGATCTTCAATAATCAATTTATTCCCACTTAGACTCCAGCTACGAAGAATATAACACTATAGCAGCCAGTGGTAATCCCAATGTGTAGGGAACGTGAATAAAGTAATTTGATGCATCACAGAAAGAACAAAAATAATCTATCAGCCCTCATACAAAAACCACACTAACAAAAAAAATATGAACGTTGTTAAATAACTGTAAAGATGAGGATAATAGTCCGAAAATAAATAAAATATAAAGATATAAGCGTTTCAATATTCCTAAAACATGTCTTTATACTTTTTTTATACTAATGAGTCATCTCATCAGGCAAAAGCAACTCAAGAATAAAGGATTTTTTATTATTACTTTTTCACCCCAAACAAGGCACAGTACCACTTTGATGTAAGGGCAACTACTTTGGGACGATTATGCAGAGATACTATGTAGGGAGTTGAGCATGTCAGTATAGTTGGGGAAGCAGGAACCAGGAAGTAAATTCCAAAGTCTAGCAGTTCAAAGAGAAAAACTATTCATGTGAGAGGTTTTTCAGCATCTAGGGACTTTAAAGTTTAAGGGTTGAATTTTGCTGCTTATTGGGTTTGTCAGGGGTATTTACGTCAAGGGGGTACAAGAGTTTTGAGTTCGTCAGAGTACTTTCCATCAAAATACTTGTAACCAGGCACAAAGATGCAATACTTCATCAATGGGACAGAAGTTTGAGTCTGCTTGATAGTGCATGACTTATTAAGTTGGCAACTCTATTTTTTTTTTTTTTAACCTGTCTCAAAATGAGAGACTAGCGGTAAATGCACCAGTCCAGATATATGGGGTAATGGTGGCTTTGTAGAGATACAGGATACTCTCAGGCGTGAGTATTTTTCTAGCACAATAGAGAGCCCAAATTCTTGGCAGTAGCCTTGGCAATGCCCTCAATGTATTTTTTTCTTATTCCTCTTGTCTGTGAACGTTGTCAAGGGGTTTGAACAAAGAGTTTTGGCTATTAGTGGTTGAGAAGTTTTCTTGTAATTATAAAAAAAAAAAAAAAAAAAAGCTTAGTTTTGGCAGCACTGAATGTTACCATTCATTCATGTCCCCATTCTACTAGAGACTGAAGGTCTTCTTCTAAGGTTTCAGTCATTTATGTAGATGTATGTTCATTTGTTTTCCCCTTATATCTTATAGACGGTGTCATCAGCAAATATACCCATCTCAGAAAATGTTATCACGGAGGCCATTTATGAATATCAGGAATAATAAAGGTCCAAGAATCGATCCCTGTAGCACGCCCACATTTATATCAGGTTTTGGCGTATGAATATCAAGAACAATCTGGATTTTTCTCTTACCCAAGAAGGATTTAATTATGTTAAGTATGCATCCAGTAATACCATATGATTTAATTTTCATGAGAAGACCATCATGTCAGGCCCTGTCAAGGGCCTTGGCTATATCTATGACTGCTGTCCTAGCCTCCTCTGCCGTATTGAGTGTGTGGTATATGCATTCAGAGATTACAGTCAGAATACCTGCATTAGAACCAGCTTGCCTAAACCCATACTGTTGATCAGAAAGAAACTTAGTATCTATGAGGTAATGAACTTGTGTTTGAGTGATTAAGGACTCAAAGATTTTGGTAAAGAGAGAGAAGAGGCTAAGGGGGTGATAATTGAGATATTCAGTTCTTTCGACAGAAGTTTTGTAAATTGGTACAGCAGAAGTAATTTTCCAACTGTCAGGAAAGTAAGATTTAGTAAGGCATTTATTGAAGAGTTTGGAGAGAACTGGGTACAATCTCAATGGAACATTTTTATAATAGTATAGCTGGGATGAGGTCGGGCCCACATACATATATATAGTTTTTTTTATGATATTATGAACTTGGAAAGGGGTAATTTTCTGATTATCGAATGTGGCTTCTGCCTGCAAAGGAAAATCTGGAACAGAATAGTTTACTGGATCCAAAGTGGAGTTGGAGGTGAACGGTCAGGCAAGCAAGATAGCCGTGCAAACAATATCAAGGTGGTTGGATAGTGAGGGAATTGGTGACTGTCCATTATTTACTACACTGTTATAAATTTTCCAGAAATCTCAAGTTTGTAATTTTTGTATCTCAATGTTTTTTTGGTGTCTTCTCTTGCCTACGGTTATTACACTCTTCCGATTATTTCTAGCTTCTTTTGTCTATTGTTACTGGACTTATGTTGGGTAAATCTATGGTATGCAAGCTGCAGTAAGTAGAAATGAACCATTGGGGAGAGTGGAGTTTGCTATAGAACTTCCATGTGGGAACATGTGCGTCAATTGCTACTTTGAACTATTCAGTAGCCTCATTTGCACACTGCAAACCAATCCTTCAGTCTTCTTCAGTGTGAATGATATATACATATGTGTGAGAGAGAGAGTTGTTAAGAGAGTGAGAGTTCTGTCAGGCAGAACAGACAAATTCTATCTATTTTTTCAGATTATTCATACAACGATGTAAATGTCTAATTGGATAAATGTAAAAAGTCTTCAGTGTTGAGTTCATGAAGTCCCCTCCTTCACCTCATATGTTTCGTTTGAGGTTTCTAAGTATACTTAGGCTGTTGAGGAGAAGGGGGAGACCCACATATTCCCGGACCCACCACCATGGACGATGCAGTTTCCTATTAGCAAAAGAAAAAAATAACTTTAGGAGACTGACAGCTGCAGCTTCACATTTTAGAAAAATGTCTTCAGTACTAGATTTCAGACAAACTTAAAAGCACGCGTGCACACACATTTTTTTTTTTAATGAAAACTAACTGGTTTTGCCGGCTCAATATCGCTTCATCGCTTCACAAAATTCACTAGTTGAACTATTTATTTAAAATAAGGTAAATTTTTACCTGGTTTCCACCTTAACATTTTCCTTTAAAATGATGACGTTAAGAGGTTTTCGCGTATGCTGAAAACGAATATCGCATTTAAACTTAGATTAAGCAATGTCATTTCTTACATTAATGCTGATGGCATCTTGGTATGCATGCGCTCACCCATACCAAGATGGCCACCAGCAATAGTATAAGAAGTGACATTGCTTAATATCTGGAAACTACTCATTTGCGGTAAATTTAAATGCGATATTCGTTTCAGCATACCTGAAAACGTGTAAATGTTTTTTTTTAAAAGAAAATTTTAAGGTGGAAACCAGGTAAAAATTTACCTAAAATAATAAACATTTAATTCATAATTTTGCTGTAAACACGAAAACTAAATCTTTCTCATTTATTCATATAGATAGAAAAGAATTGTAACCTCACAAATGCTAAAACAACAAACAGATGGTTTCATTCATTAAAACAAAACAATATACGATTTGTGATCCAAATTTGGTAAATCAGCATAGTAAGCAAAAAAAATTTTTTTAATTTAAATTTAGAAAAAGAAGATTCATCTTTGTATCATTTCATGTTATCAAAAATTAAACACAATTTTTGGTTCTGCTTCGTTATCATAACAAAATTCGAAATATTGAATTTCAAGTAAAACCAATGATATCCACTCAATTTTCATGTCACAGTAATGAACATATCCAAAAATTACGAAAATCAATAGGATAGAAAATTAATTATTAATGGAAATATTTTCAAAGGCAATTAGTAAAAATTGAATTTTGCCAAAACAGAAACTGGGAAGTTTGAATCGTAACGAAGGGCCGGGGGGGGGGTAAATATTTTCTAAAAACTGAAAATCTTTGGCCAATTTAGCAAAACTTAATTTTCGCTAATTCGCTAATTGTCTTTAAAACCTATTTTCATTAATAATTTTCTACCGTATCATTTTTCATAATTTTTAGGTATTTTCATTATTGCGACATGGCAATTAAGTAACTAGCATTAGTTTTGAAATTCAATATTTTGAATTTCGATATTATAACGAAGAAGAACCCAATTTTTAATACTATCATGTATTAATACAGTCCACGGAATGAGTCAGCATTTTTTTTTTTTTTTTTTTTCAAATTGAAAGGTGCTAACTCCGGATTTAATTTATCGTTTCTGAACTTTTGTCATTATTTTTCTACAAAGAAATGAGGTGGAAGAAACTTAGTTTTAATAGCGCTCTAGAATAATCCTTAATTTTAGGGGGCGCTTTCATTATCGCTCTGAAGGCCTCCTAAGTTCTATTTTTTTTCACTCCTTATATGAAAAAAAAAAAAAAAAAAAAAAAAGAAGGAATTTCTCTTCTTGGAGAGGAGAAAGAACTTCACACTATTTAACATCCGCTATTTAGGTTGTTGGTGTTGTTATTATTATTATTATAATAATAATAATTCACAAGGAGCTTTCACACAGGTCTTCAGAGATCTTTCTCTGAAAACAGCCTGTGGTGTTCCCTGGAAACTGAGTTACAACAAGTCTCCCCAGGTTTCTAGTACTCTCCACTTCTTTCGATAACATTTGCAAATAAATTTGCATTATTGCTTGTCATTGATTTCTCATTGGTAGCAGCAGTCTTTGCTGGGATTTGATTGGCAATAAGCCCCCCCCCTCCAGGTCTTAGTTCTCTTCGCACTTATTCGGCTGAGGTCTGGTTAGTTCATCGATCTTTCCTTTCCTTCCTCCTTGACTTTACTTGGTTATTTGATCTCACTCTTTTTTTTTGGGGGGGGGGCAGTGATGTGACAATGTAGGAAGGGTTGGGTTAGAGAACTTAGATATGCGGTTTCAGTGTTATTGGTTCCATGTAGTGTTTCATGTTTTGCCTTTGCAGCAGTTTGTCCTGCCCGCACTTGTTGCTCCTGTGTGTTAGTTTCCACATTCAAGTGTTTTTCTTAATATTTCAGCTGTTTCCATGATTGTTGTTCATTGTATTTTTTTAGTCATTCCTTTGATTCCAATTTCTCCCATTCTTTTTTCAAAGTTTTTGAGGATTATTTCTAGTGCTCCTACTATTATAGGTATTATTTTGATTTTCTTCATCTTCCATATCTCTTTCAGTTCTGGCTAGCTCTGTGTATTTGCTCCATTTCTCCTTTTCTTTGATATTCACCCTGTGGTCAGCTGGGACAGCAAAGTCTACGACTTGACAGGACTTTTCTTTCTTGTTAATTACTACAACATCAGGTCTTCTTGCTTGGATGGGTTTATCAGTTTGTATGTTCATGTCCCATAGGACGTTGTGATTCTCGTTTTCAAGTACTGTTGCCGGCTTACGATTGTACCACTTGTCTGTGCGTTCCAGATTCAGTTGTTTGCATAATTCCCAGTGTATTACCCTTCCCACTTGGTCGTGCCTGTTCTTGTATTCCTTTTGGGCCAGTTTGCTGCATTTACTTATTATATGGTTTATCATCTTGTCTCTTTGTCCACAGAGTCTGCATTTGCTATTTTCTTGTGTTTGATCGGTCTTTGCTTTGATGTGGTTGGTTCTTATTGAGTTGTCTTGTGCTGCAGTTATTAGCGATTCAGTTTCTCACCTTATTTGTTCTTTTTGCATCCATGTCCAAGTGTTTTCGTTGTTTTAATCTGTTCTCATCCTTATGAATCTTCCGTGTAGTTGTTCCTCTCCCCACTTTTCTTGTCTTATCCTTTGCCTTCTGTTTTATTCATTTTTTCCGTGTCTCTCACTGCTATGATTATTCTTTCAGTGTTTTGCATTAAGTATTTTTCTAGTTCTTTTTTGCTGTCATTCACACAGTCTTCTATATTAATTAGTCCCCTCCTGCCGTCTTTCATTTTTACGTAGAGTCGGTCAACATCGTCCTTTGGATGTAGTGTGTTGTGCATAGTCATAAGTTTCCTGGTTTTCTGATTGAGTTGTCTCAGTTCTTCTTTAGTCCACCCTATGAACGGTCCAGAGTATCTTACTAGTGATACTGCCCATGTATGTATGCCTTTTATTAGATTTCTGCTATATAATTTGGTTTCGAGAAAGTTTCTTATTCTTCCGAGGTATTCCTTTCCAATTCTCTTTCATTTCTGTTGCTTTGATGGTGTCTGCTTCCAGTACTCCTCGGTATTTATAGGCGTCTTGTTCCCCCTAGAGCCCTTGTCTTCATTTGGTTGGGTAGTTCCATGCCTTCTGTCATCTCTAGTTTTCCCTTTCTTATAACTAGTAGTGTGCACTTTTCCATACAAAACTTCATTTGGATAAACTGGCTGAAGATCCTGGTAGTATTTATTAATGTCTCTAGTTCATTTTTGGTCCTTGCAAAGAGTTTCAGATCGTCTATGTACATCAGGTGGTTCATTTTTTCCTTCATGTTAGAGAACTTGTATTCGACTTGGCCTTTTCTCAGTATATTGTTCAGGGGCATCATGGCTATGATGAACGGTAATGGTGATAGTGAATCTCCTTGGAAGATACATCTTTGTATGTTGATTTCTGCTATATTATTATTATCATTATTCCCATTTTGTGTCTGGTTGTTGGTATTGCTCACTTTATACTGATAGGCGGATCATAACAAATGAAGATAGGCTATCAACATCTTCTGTTCTCAGTCTTCCAGTACTTTCCGCAAGATTGTGGCAGTTCCCAACAAGGCATTCTTTTGAAGTACTCCAACATTGCAATGGATCCCAATTTTCCTAATCCACTTGTCAAATCCTTTTGTTACACTCCCCAGAGCTCCCATCATAATATGTACAACTTCGACCTTCTTCAATTTCCACAATCTTTTTATCTCTTTTTTCAAGTCTTGGCATTTTTTTAAACCTTTTTCTGTACTTTTTCCTCCACATTCACATTAATTGGCACTGCTATATCAATGACTATTGTCTTGTGTTTCTTTTTTTTTAACAAAACTAAATCTGGTCTCCTTACTTCAATCACATGATCACATTAGATATTCATATTCCACAATAATTTCATATCACTCTCCACCATTCTTCTGAAACATGCTTGTGCAAATTTTTCACTGCATTCAAACCCTCTTTTCTTGTATACACCGAATGGATATTATTGTTATTATCATTATTATGACCCCAGGCTACGTTGGGTAGCCCTGCTAGTGAAAATACATACCACACATACCTGTCACTTACTGTTCCTATTTACTTGCCTCCCAATGAGGACAGAGTTAAAAACAAGTTCAGTTTTTTAAGGGGGCGCGGTCCAGTTACCTTTTGGTATACTAATAACATCATAAAAAATATGCTATTCTGAGCCATCTGTACACGACTTTTGGGAATTTTTGTAAATAAGTATATTTATGAAAAATATAATTTCCAACAATTTGGAGGATATTTTAAGTAGGACGGACCCCTAGAATAAATGGTGACTAAGAGGATTCTATATTTTAGCATTTTTAACAAAGAATCACCAACAATTCACACTTTTGATGGCCTTATGTCTAATTTATAAATAATAAAATAATAATAATAAAGAATAAATGGTGACTAAGAGGATTCTATATTTTAGCATTTTTAACAAAGAATCACCAACAATTCACACTTTTGATGGCCTTATGTCTAATTTATTCCAAATGTATTTTTTATATTATTTTATGCAAATAAGTTTTTAAGTGTAGTATCTGTTCTGTTCAGATAATACAATAATATTGTGGCATCTGCTATATTTGCACCAGACTAAAATGGAAGTATGCAACAAACTCCTAGAAGGATTTTAGCGATAGACTGCCGATAACGAAATATATTTTAAAATTAGAATAAGATGTTTCATTTTTAACGAAATTAGCACAATAATACCATAGGGTCTGCATTCATCCATAGAACAGAACGATTTTAAAGTATAACAACAATAGAAACAGGTCAAGAATACAATTTTGGAATTTTCACGTGTCTGGCTAGTTTTTTTTTGTTTTTTTTCACCATTTTTTTTTTTTTCACCATTTTTTTTTTTTTTTTTTTTTTTTTTTTTTTTTAAATATCTTTCTTCGATCTGAAAATTTAATGTCAACATCAAAGATTTCAAAGGTTAAATCTATTAACAAATTGAATTTTTTTGCTAAAAGTTTTTGGGAAAAGTTGACTTTTGAGACTAAGAACAGCAATAACATAGAACATTTCAAGGTGGATTATTTGGATTAATCAGACTACTATTCTCATTCTAATGAAATAATTTATTTTTAGGGTATTGGTACAGTGTTTGAACTCAACAAACCCAACTAGATTAATGTTATTTTAGAGTTGGAGTAGGATTACATAAACACACACACACTTAGAATTTTTGTCTAGTTAAAAACCTATACAACTTTTTTTTTTTTTAATTCATTATCGAAAATTTTGCAAATTTTCTTTTGCAGTTAACGCACACATCAAAAGAAATTTTTCAGCATTCCTGATGAGTAGGGCTAGGACAAGAGAATATTCTTTTCATTATTTTGACTCTCCAGTATATATCAGTAAATATCTTATATGTTACAGAGTGATGTGGTTCTCGATTGATTAACTGTGTTGGATATATATTCGAGAGTCAAAACAATGAAAAGAATATTTTATTGTCATAGCTCTACTGATGAGTTCTGTCATTAGGAAACGATCCTTCTCTATGGTGTCATATTTTCCAAAGACCCAGTTGTTGTCTGCATCTGAAGCCTTCTGATTAGCTAAGTGCTTTGGCATCTTTCAGGTGTAAGGTTGATTGTTAGTGCCAAAAGATGCCAGACAAAACGTTGTTTTGCCTGGTTCAAAAGCTGTACCAAGACCATATTAGGATCATTTTCTTATTTTACAAATTATGGCGTCCATATAATACTACACTAAGGCATTTTATGTTTGTATGTATGCTATCACTAGTGTTGGTATGATTAACAGGAATTAGAAATGGGGGGGGAAAAAAAATCAGAATTTTTGCAGTATTGGAATAAAAAATTTATGCCTATTTTTCGATGCCAAAAACAATTATTTTTATTGCTTTTATTTGTTTGTTTTCATTTAAAACTTAATTTTCCATTACTCAAATTAATGATAAAACATGATAAATATTTATTGATTTTTAAACTACAAATTAAAATAAAATCTATAGATTACTTCCACAAATATATTTTTACATTTGTGAAATTATGTGCTCTTAATGATTTATAAATTGTCACTTGTTTTCGTCTTTCTTCCTTAACACTGACTACATTCCATTCCCTGCACTGTGATAGCCTTCTAAATCTCCCCTATACACCTATCTCACACAATGTTTCAAGCAAACTATGGACTCTTCTGTCGATTTTCAACATATCAGCTTCCGCCAGAACAACTAAGTTTCTTGGAAATCCACACAGATGATTTGTTTATATTGGTGAAGGCTTTGTGTAGAACCAACCACACTTTTTGGTATTACTGCTAATCTTTGTTGGTGCAGATGACTGTCACATGAAAGTATACAGTAGACCTCAGGTTTTTACATCAGCGTTTCCTTCTACTAGATGCATTTCTTAATGAAGACTAGGAGTGCATCTCTCCCAGTGAATTAATGCGCCCCCAAATACCAACCTGGAAATTTCTACGACTCAGCATATATAATATATATATATACAAGAGAAAGAAGACTAAAACTGTAAGTTGAACTTTACAATCAAAATTTATTGTTCAAATGAATACTCCAAAAAGTAATTTACAAAGTCCTTATTTCGCAGAGTATCAAAGAATGCTATTCTAGTTATTCTTCTAATCAGAGGACATAAAGAAATCAGCAAATTATATTTGTAGCAATGCTAGAATTTGCTAGTTAAGGCATTAATTGAAACCACGATTTATTGTAGTTATAAATTGCCAAATAAAAAAGTGAAAAAATGTTGGATATGTAACAATATATATATATATATATATAAAAACCAAACCGCATATAATATTTCAGCTTGCATGAAAATCCTCTCAAGTTGATCTGAAATGCAAAATAGTTCTTTAGAGAGAATGGATTCCAAAATAAGTCCAGCGTGACGATGCATATAATCCTATTAGAAAGCCTTCAAAAGAGCTGAAATAATGAAAATTGTTTTTTTCCGGGCAGTGCAGTAGCCAAAAATTAAATGGTACCTAATAGTAAAAACTAGTTATTTATATTAGTTTGAAGTTTACCATTGCGTATATCACACTACATCACTCTGTTTTCATTAATATATATATATATATATATCACTGTCATATTCAGATAAGCAACATAGCTAGCCTAATTGAAAATGATCAGCGGTTTTATCACTGAACATAAGACTGACCAGAGAGAATGTCTTATCTGGAGCGGACATTAATTTTGTAGGATTTTTAGTGGCCTGCTTTCTCAGCATGAATCCTTTATTTCAAGAAGTTATTTTTTCCAAGAGCCCAGCTAATTTCTTGATTGTTTTCTTCTATTAGCTAAATATTTTTCCTTGCAGTAAACCTGTCATTTGTCGCATGCATCTATGTACCCCAACAAAACATACTGCATTGTGGACGTTAAAAATAATGCTATCTAACATGCATTAAATGTTTTTAATTCAAATTTTACAAAAATACTTGTTTTTAATAGAAGTGCACAAAAAATCTAAATGCGCAATGCCACTCTAAAAATTACACAATTTAAAAGCAAACTTACAGTGAAACAAGAATGAAAGTAACATAGATATTTACATGCATAATTTATTTACACCACTGTTTCAGTGAGATACCGTTGTCTCAAAATATCTGTTACAGATTATTGCCTCCGGAAGTTTTTCCTGGAGAATCAAATCTTCAAGAGAAATTCTATTGGCATTAATTAATAGCAGAAAAGAATTTTAAACTTTTAATTAATGAATATATGTTACCAGATTTAAATATATTGAGAGAGTGGATAAGATGCTATGGAAAGGTTGTTGGATTTATATAGGTTCTGCTCGGAGGAAAAATCTCAAGAGCAGGGAAAAAAAGAAAGATGGGGAGAGAGAGAGATAGAAATGCAAGAGAGAGAGAGAGAAATGCGAGAGAGAGAGAGAGAAATGCGAGAGAGAGAAAGAGAGAGAGAGAGAAGGAGAAATGCAAAGGAGAGAGAGAAATGATGGAGCGTGAGAGAGAGGGAGAGAAATGCTGGAGTGTGAGAGACAGGGAGAGAGAGAGAGAAAGAAATACGGGAGAGCGAGAGAGAGAGAGATAAGGAAATGCGGGAGAGCGAGAGAGAGAGAGAGATAAGGAAATGCGGGAGAGCGAGAAAAAAGAGAGAAGGAAATGCGGGAGAGCGAGAAAGAGAGAGAAGAAGGAAATGCGGGAGAGCGAGAAAGAGAGAGAAGAAGGAAATGCGGGAGAGCGAGAAAGAGAGAGAAGAAGGAAATGCGGGAGAGCGAGAAAGAGAGAGAAGAAGGAAATGCGGGAGAGCGAGAAAGAGAGAGAAGAAGGAAATGCGGGAGAGCGAGAAAGAGAGAGAAGAAGGAAATGCGGGAGAGCGAGAAAGAGAGAGAAGAAGGAAATGCGGGAGAGCGAGAAAGAGAGAGAAGAAGGAAATGCGGGAGAGCGAGAAAGAGAGAGAAGAAGGAAATGCGGGAGAGCGAGAAAGAGAGAGAAGAAGGAAATGCGGGAGAGCGAGAAAGAGAGAGAAGAAGGAAATGCGGGAGAGCGAGAAAGAGAGAGAAGAAGGAAATGCGGGAGAGCGAGAAAGAGAGAGAAGAAGGAAATGCGGGAGAGCGAGAAAGAGAGAGAAGAAGGAAATGCGGGAGAGCGAGAAAGAGAGAGAAGAAGGAAATGCGGGAGAGCGAGAAAGAGAGAGAAGAAGGAAATGCGGGAGAGCGAGAAAGAGAGAGAAGAAGGAAATGCGGGAGAGCGAGAAAGAGAGAGAAGAAGGAAATGCGGGAGAGCGAGAAAGAGAGAGAGAAGAAGGAAATGCGGGAGAGCGAGAAAGAGAGAGAAGAAGGAAATGCGGGAGAGCGAGAAAGAGAGAGAAGAAGGAAATGCGGGAGAGCGAGAAAGAGAGAGAAGAAGGAAATGCGGGAGAGCGAGAAAGAGAGAGAAGAAGGAAATGCGGGAGAGCGAGAAAGAGAGAGAAGAAGGAAATGCGGGAGAGCGAGAAAGAGAGAGAAGAAGGAAATGCGGGAGAGCGAGAAAGAGAGAGAAGAAGGAAATGCGGGAGAGCGAGAAAGAGAGAGAAGAAGGAAATGCGGGAGAGCGAGAAAGAGAGAGAAGAAGGAAATGCGGGAGAGCGAGAAAGAGAGAGAAGAAGGAAATGCGGGAGAGCGAGAAAGAGAGAGAAGAAGGAAATGCGGGAGAGCGAGAGAGAGAAGAAGGAAATGCGGGAGAGCGAGAGAGAGAAAAGGAAATGCGGGAGAGCGAGAGAGAGAAAAGGAAATGCGGGAGAGCGAGAGAGAGAAAAGGAAATGCGGGAGAGCGAGAGAGAGAAAAGGAAATGCGGGAGAGCGAGAGAGAGAAAAGGAAATGCGGGAGAGCGAGAGAGAGAAAAGGAAATGCGGGAGAGCGAGAGAGAGAGAAAAGGAAATGCGGGAGAGCGAGAGAGAGAAAAGGAAATGCGGGAGAGCGAGAGAGAGAGAAAAGGAAATGCGGGAGAGCGAGAGAGAGAAAAGGAAATGCGGGAGAGAGAGAGAGAGAGAAAAGGAAATGCGGGAGAGAGAGAGAGAGAAAAGGAAATGCGGGAGAGAGAGAGAGAGAAAAGGAAATGCGGGAGAGAGAGAGAGAGAAAAGGAAATGCGGGAGAGAGAGAGAGAGAAAAGGAAATGCGGGAGAGAGAGAGAGAGAAAAGGAAATGCGGGAGAGAGAGAGAGAGAAAAGGAAATGCGGGAGAGAGAGAGAGAGAAAAGGAAATGCGGGAGAGAGAGAGAGAGAAAAGGAAATGCGGGAGAGAGAGAGAGAAAAGGAAATGCGGGAGAGAGAGAGAAAAGGAAATGCGGGAGAGAGAGAGAAAAGGAAATGCGGGAGAGAGAGAGAAAAGGAAATGCGGGAGAGAGAGAGAAAAGGAAATGCGGGAGAGAGAGAGAAAAGGAAATGCGGGAGAGAGAGAGAAAAGGAAATGCGGGAGAGAGAGAGAAAAGGAAATGCGGGAGAGAGAGAGAGAGAGAGAGAGAAAAGGAAATGCGGGAGAGAGAGAGAGAGAAAAGGAAATGCGGGAGAGAGAGAGAGAGAGAAAAGGAAATGCGGGAGAGAGAGAGAGAGAGAAAAGGAAATGCGGGAGAGAGAGAGAGAGAAAAGGAAATGCGGGAGAGAGAGAGAGAGAGAAAAGGAAATGCGGGAGAGAGAGAGAGAGAGAAAAGGAAATGCGGGAGAGAGAGAGAGAGAGAAAAGGAAATGCGGGAGAGAGAGAGAAAAGGAAATGCGGGAGAGAGAGAGAGAAAAGGAAATGCGGGAGAGAGAGAGAAAAGGAAATGCGGGAGAGAGAGAGAAAAGGAAATGCGGGAGAGAGAGAGAAAAGGAAATGCGGGAGAGAGAGAGAAAAGGAAATGCGGGAGAGAGAGAGAAAAGGAAATGCGGGAGAGAGAGAGAAAAGGAAATGCGGGAGAGAGAGAGAAAAGGAAATGCGGGAGAGAGAGAGAGAGAGAGAGAGAAAAGGAAATGCGGGAGAGAGAGAGAGAGAAAAGGAAATGCGGGAGAGAGAGAGAGAGAGAAAAGGAAATGCGGGAGAGAGAGAGAGAGAGAAAAGGAAATGCGGGAGAGAGAGAGAGAGAAAAGGAAATGCGGGAGAGAGAGAGAGAGAGAAAAGGAAATGCGGGAGAGAGAGAGAGAGAGAAAAGGAAATGCGGGAGAGAGAGAGAGAGAGAAAAGGAAATGCGGGAGAGAGAGAGAGAGAGAAAAGGAAATGCGGGAGAGAGAGAGAAAAGGAAATGCGGGAGAGAGAGAGAGAAAAGGAAATGCGGGAGAGAGAGAGAAAAGGAAATGCGGGGGAGAGAGAGAAAAGGAAATGCGGGAGAGAGAGAGAAAAGGAAATGCGGGAGAGAGAGAGAAAACGAAATGCGGGAGAGAGAGAGAAAAGGAAATGCGGGAGAGAGAGAGAAAAAGAAATGCGGGAGAGAGAGAGAGAAAAGGAAATGCGGGAGAGAGAGAGAGAAAAGGAAATGCGGGAGAGAGAGAGAGAAAAGGAAATGCGGGAGAGAGAGAGAAAAGGAAATGCGGGAGAGAGAGAGAAAAGGAAATGCGGGAGAGAGAGAGAAAAGGAAATGCGGGAGAGAGAGAGAAAAGGAAATGCGGGAGAGAGAGAGAAAAGGAAATGCGGGAGAGAGAGAGAAAAGGAAATGCGGGAGAGAGAGAGAAAAGGAAATGCGGGAGAGAGAGAGAGAAAAGGAAATGCGGGAGAGAGAGAGAAAAGGAAATGCGGGAGAGAGAGAGAAAAGGAAATGCGGGAGAGAGAGAGAAAAGGAAATGCGGGAGAGAGAGAGAAAAGGAAATGCGGGAGAGAGAGAGAAAAGGAAATGCGGGAGAGAGAGAGAAAAGGAAATGCGGGAGAGAGAGAGAAAAGGAAATGCGGGAGAGAGAGAGAAAAGGAAATGCGGGAGAGAGAGAGAAAAGGAAATGCGGGAGAGAGAGAGAAAAGGAAATGCGGGAGAGAGAGAGAGAAGGAAATGCGGGAGAGAGAGAGAGAAGGAAATGCGGGAAAGCGAGAGAGAAGGAAATGCGGGAGAGCGAGAGAGAGAGAAGGAAATGCGGGAGAGCGAGAGAGAGAGAGAGAAGGAAATGCGGGAGAGCGAGAGAGAGAGGAGGAAATGCGGGAGAGCGAGAGAGAGAGAGAGAAGGAAATGCGAGAGAGAAGGAAATGCGGGAGAGCGAGAGAGAGAGAGAAGGAAATGCGGGAGAGCGAGAGAGAGAGAGAGAAGGAAATGCGAGAGAGAAGGAAATGCGGGAGAGCAGGAGTGAGAGAGAAGGAAATGCGGGAGAGCGAGAGAGAGAGAGAGAGAGAGAAGGAAATGCGGGAGAGCGAGAGAGAGAGAGAGAGAAGGAAATGCGAGAGAGTGAGAGAGAAGGAAATGCGGGAGAGCGAGAGTGAGAGAGAAGGAAATGCGGGAGAGCGAGAGAGAGAGAGAGAGAGAGAGAGAGAGAGAGAGAGAGAGAGAGAGAGAGAGAGAAGGAAATGCGGGAGAGCGAGAGAGAGAGAGAGAAGGAAATGCGGGAGAGCGAGAGAGAGAGAGAGAGAGAGAGAAGGAAATGCGGGAGAGCGAGAGAGAGAGAGAGAGAGAGAGAAGGAAATGTGGGAAAGCGAGAGAGAGAGAGAGAGAGAGAGAGAGAGAGAGAGAGAGAGAGAAGGAAATGCGGGAGAGAGAGAGAGAGAGAAGGAAATGCGGGAGAGAGAGAGAGGGAGAGAAGGAAATGCAGGAGATCGAGAGAGAGAGAAATGCAATAAGTACAGAGAAATAGAAATGCAGGAGAGAGAGATTACATGGATGGAGAGATAGAGAAGATTGAGAAAACCGAAGAAACTGATATTTAATAATACCATAAAGTCTGACCTAACGTCTCGGTCGGTCTAGAATAGAGATAAATATGTGAGTATTTGCCGCAAAAAGAAAGCTTCCTTCCACCTTTTCTGCTCTCTTTCTTATCCCATCACCTCTAATCTATGAACTTTGATAGAACTAAGTCAGATCACAGATGAAGTGACTCATGTCAGTCTCAACAATAATCGGATATGATACATACGTAACAGGTGCTCGACAATAGCATTGCAATTCAGACAGAAAGTGCCACAGCTATGCGACTTCACCGGCGAGTAGAGGAGAACAGAATATTCTAGCCCATCAGCCAGAAGAAAAGGTGAAAGGCTGGTTAAGCAGAATTATCCCCTCCCCCAGGTGAACAGAACGCTAATAATCAAAAAGTTGTAAAGTTTTAAATTATAATGTTCTTACTACTACTAACAATAATAATATACAGTACAATTAAACAAGAACCCTTAGAATTCTGATAAGATAAGAGATAAAATTAAATTACTACTGCTACTACTACTAATACTGCTGCTACTACTACTACTAATAATAGTACTAATACTACTACTACTAATAATAATGATAATAATAGCAGCAGCCACCACCCAAATTCTAATGAAGACCAATGCTCGCTGCCAACGAGAAATTAATGGTAAGTGGCTGTTGCAATAGCGCAAATTCATTTCCAAAGGTTATCGAAAGAGGTGGAGAATACTGCAAATTTAGGGAAACTTGTTTTCACTCAGACTCCAGAGAACACCACAAACTGTCCTCAAAGAGAAATCGTTGATGATGGCCTGTGTACTCCTAGTGAGTAAATAATAATAATAATAATAATGGAGATTTAGTATCTGTCTGTCTGAATCCGAAATCATACTGTTACTATCTTTTAATACTCAATTCAGGGAGAAGTGGGTAATATTTGTTTTATTCATTATTATACCATCCTCCCAGGCATTACTTATCCTTTTTGTATATGTGGAGGATCTTCCCAGTGATTACAATCTCCTTGTTTTTGTTTCTTTCTTTCTTTTTTTTAAGGGGGGGGGGGTAATGTAGTATTTATTCTGTTTCAATGAAACCATCGTCTTAGGCATTAGCTCCTCTATTTTGATGAGGGGTAAGTGTATTATCTGTTCTGTTGTTATTAGACCATGCACCCAGATATCACCTCTTTAGGATAGATAGTATCTTTTGTTGTCATGAAAATATCCTTCCAGGCATTACCTCCTCCTTTCGGGAAGGCAGTAGTGTAGGTAGTGTGTATGTTCATTTATTATATATACTAGCACAAACATGCAACCAGAGGTGGAGCATATTTTTGCTAGTAATAATGATTTAATTAATAAAATTGTGAAATCACTTTTTATGTGTCTATATGTCTCCCATCTCTATGTGACTTGCAATTTAAAAAAAAAAAAAAATTTTTAATTGATTATTTAAATACAAAATGCAATAGTATAAAATACTGGAACGAACTTTAAAAATTTCTATTAAACACACAAAATAATTTTAAAGAATTAAATCCATAAGAATGCATTGCAGTTTCTTCGCAAACAGCCATTTTAATCTTTTGTTTAATAGATGAAACAAAAAAAAATGAGCCTTCAAATTTTGAAATCATTTAAACTGTCGAATAGAAAGTCACTTTTTACTTTAAAATTCTTAGCAAATCTTCATGTAGTAAAAGACTGAAAGTTTTGGAAGCTTTTTACATGCAATCATTTTATAAATTAAGATTAAAACAGCATGACCTTAAAATTAGTTAAAACAATTTGGTGAATTATTAATTAAATGACCAAACGATGCTAAAACAATTAAAATTTAACTTTCAAAATTGGTAAAAAAAAAAAATTAAAAAATTAAAAAAAAAAAACAGCAACTCTTTTTAATAAGGTGTAAAAATGAAACTACTTTCTGCTAATTTGGATGATTCTTTTAGGGAGTCAGTGTGAAAAGACTTTAAGGGGGTAAAGATAAAGAATATAAAATTTGATTCCTTGTATATCCACTCCTTTTCTTTCTCTATTCGTTTAAATATTCATCATAATTTATAACCCTAGTAGTAATCCAGGAGTCACACTACAAAAACACCTAAGACAAAACTCATGACAAGTGTAATATTTATTATGCTTATTCCTTTGATGCTCTTGGTTTCTGTCCAATGTAATTTTTACAAGCTGCTAAGACGCCCTTCATCAATACTGAACACACTTCTTGAACGATCCTAATTTTCCATTGTTAAAGTGCCATTTTGACCTATTTATTCACTTGTGCCATTTTTACTGGTGCCAATTTTACCGAGCACCAGAATATCCTAGCATGCTTACAAACCAATTTTCTAGGCTTCTATCAGTTTATTTAGTTTGAGCACTGTCTATCAAATTCAACAATAGCGTTTTATTTTTTTCCTTCCTTTCCAAAAAGTGTCACATTTATCGCAAACGCGTATATTTAAAAGCATCATCTTTTACTGTGGCAGTGTATGATTTCAAGAATTTCCGTATTTTGCCTGCTAAACATAACTTGCCTGTGGGATACCATGAGTTAAAAGTTTTTGAAAACGTCACACTGGTATGGCTGCCATCAAACAGAATCTTATTAATTAAAATGGAAGATTCAGAGCGTTATTTATTTATTTATTTTATTTATTTATTTATTTTTTACAAATTCCACATTCTCTTACATAAAAAAGAAAAAATTATTTCCTAATGTAATTTTCAGGATTCTTTATAAGTTCTCATCTTTAATTCAATTTTTGCAACTGCCTCCAGTCTATTTCAATAGTTTTTATTCTTCATTCTTTTGAACAATTCCTGACTAGAAGACATTTCTCAATTTTATAGATTTTATGTTTTTAACATTTCCTCAATGCCTAAGGGTGTTTCCTGATTTAGAAAGCATTTAAATCACAATAAGAATTTTTTTTTTAAATCCCATCTTAACAAAATAATACACCTCAATACAAGTGCATAATTTATATATAATGTGAAAACCAAGGTTGCAAGGTCAGAGATTTTCAAAACATTCGGACTTGTAAGAGTAGAAGTTTTAATATTAAGCATCCAAAAAAAAAAAACTTTTAAAAAAATGTAATAATGTCTTAATTAAACAATGGCTGAAAAGTTATTCTAACAAAAAATAAATAAAAATAGAACAAAATATGTTCCTGAATTTTTGAGATGTGGATTAATTATTTGGATTATATGGATTACTATTCTCATCATGAGTGTTATTTTCACAACGTTTCAGCTGATGTAACCTCCGACCTTCGTTAGGTGTCTTGTTAAATTGGAGAATCTTTCTATCGAATTTGAGAATCTGCATGGAATTCTGAATGGAACCCTTTATTTAATCTACAGGAGTAGCATGCTCTCATTCTGTCAACCATGACTGAATAGAAGTCTTAAAATCACAACTGTTTTAAGAGTTTTAACTGGTACTTTACCTGGACAATTCCAGTATGAATTTTGGGAGCCTTAAACCTATTCTTGTCTTTAGATGTAAAATTTTACTATTTACCACTGAGAGAAACAAGTAATACAGCAATACAGTTTATTTACTGAACAGTAAAATAAAATTTAAAATAAAAGAAAAGGAAGAATTTTAAAAAAAGAGTATATCATCGATTCATTGTATATTATTTACAAAATAAAATGTGCCTAATGGGTATGATGATTTATACCGGCAAGATAGCGAAAAATATAACATGCCACATTTGCAAACATCCTTATTATCACGCCGTCCTTCATAGCTGAAGATGACTAGTAAGGGTCTCGGTGCTTTATCCTACAGTGTTGCAGCATTTAAAGCTCAGTGTGGAAAGTTTCCCCACAAGTATTGCATGAGTAGTTAGCAGAGTTGTGCCTTTGGTAATGTTTTTGTTCAACCTGGCCTTTATTTTTGCCTGTATTTCTGCCTTTCCATTGTGAAGGCTACTGCACCAGCAACTTCAGTCTTCTACTAACTCTTCCGTGTTAATGTTTGTTGCCTTTAGGTGGCGCTTTATCACATTCTTGTAGCAAAGTTTCTGCCCACTAATCTTTCTGTACCGATTTTCCAATTCTCCATACAATAAGATTTGGGGGATGCGATTGTTTCCCATTCTGAACATATGTCCAGTCCATCGTAATTGTGTGGTAGCGAGTACAGTTTCTATGCTGTCTGGTGGACTAATTCACAAAAAAATAAATAAATAAATAAAATAATAATGATAATATAGTTCATCAAATTCCGTCTGTGTTTGTTTACAACATAACGTCAGCTGATATTTGGATTGATGATGAATGCCCTGGAAAAGTCACTTCCGATTAATGCTTTGTTTTAAGATATGTAAATGAAGACATGATTTGTGGCGATTTTAAATGGTACCTCTTTTTTATCGAAAATTGAACTCATTAAAAGAGAAAATTAAAATAAAATGGTGAGGTACACCCGGGTTTGAACAGGGGATCATTTGATCTGTAGTTGAATGTTCTACCACTAAGCTATATCTCCAGATTATATAAAATCTGTTTTTAAGAAGAAATTATTTGCTGAGATTTTATCATTTCCCTTAGCTGGTGTACCTATTTACTATGCCTCCCCACGGGACAGAGTTAGACACCAGAGTCGTTTTTTAACGTGGAGAAAAGGTACAAAAATAGAAAATTAGTCGTGGAGGACTAATGCTCCACCGAAAGAGAACAAGAAATGGAAGTGCAACATCTGAAGAACAGATACTACACTTTGATCTTGACCAAAAAGGCCAGGTGTAACATAAAATATTCCCCTGTAAAAATTATTTTTTACCTGTAAGCAAGAAAAGCAATTTTGAAGATCAGTTTTTTCGATTTTCAATACTTGGATGAATTTCTGTACAAAACATATCTAAGAACACTGCTAGACATATAAATTAGCTTTGTGTGAAATTTGCAAAAGACAGGCTCGGGCGTTTCAGAACCTATGAGGAAGGAACTCACACAAATATATAATATTAGTGACGGGACAATTCCAAAATTTTTCCGGATTCTGATTCTTTTAACATCACTAAATATTTATTTACTAAGTTGTTTTTCTTCAGATTACCATAAAAAGAAAAAAAAAAAGTGATATATTTTCGTAAACGTAAAAATACACTTCTGTGGGTGATCTATACATTTTAATTTTGTTTTAAGCTGAAAATCACTACGCATTTACCATTTTATTTTTAGTAGCAGTAATGGAAAATTAAGTTTTAAACAAAAACAAACCAAATAATAAACAATTACAAGAATCGTTTTTGGCATTGGAAAGTAAGCACAATTTTCCCTGATTCCGATACCGATTCCAATACCTTAAAATGTTCCAATTTTCTTGATTCCCCAATTCAGATTAATCGTCCCAACACTGATATAGATATACATATATAATACCCCTACCAAACAAGGTTTTAAAAAATGTCTACAATTCTGATTCAAATCATCATAGCCACGGCAACTGACATACCGAATTTTGTCAGTAACAAGGAAAATTTTACTTTTTAAAAGGTTCAGATTTAAATATTTTTATTTTAATAAACACATGTTTTTCTCTAAAAAAAAAAAAAAAAAAAAAAAAAAAAAAAAAAAAAAAAACGAAACAATGTCAAAAAAATATGTACAGTTTTACTGATAAGGTTATTTTCTTTATTTTTTTTTATTTATTTATTTTTTTTTTTACACGGTGGTCACCACTTATCAAGGCCCGGAAGCCACTCAGGGATAAGGGTTATTGCAAGTACAGTATGTTAGTGTGGAGATTTAATGAAGTTTTTACTTAAGGGGGCGGTTCATTAGGAATTTGTTAACGTTGGACTTGAAGACATCCAGGTTGTAGTCAGGTGGGAAGCAGGCAGACGAAACAGTTCCACAGGCATGCAGTTCTAAGAAAGAAGCTTTGTTCATGGAATCTATGTTTTGATTTAGGCACAGATAAAGAGTGGGGAAAATTTTTCACAGTGGATTCAGCTAGACGGGTGTTTCTCGTGAAAGATTGGCGAGGGGGGACCAAAAATTGGAGTTCAGACGAGCACCTGCCATGGAAATAACGATAAAACAAGGATAGGCTTGCAACGTCTCTTTTGTGGGAGAGAGGTTGCAGGGTAGAGAAAAGGGCATCCCCCACTAAGCCACAAAGTCTATTTTGTACTCTGTCAAGGCAGGATAGGCTGTTTTTAGCAGCTCCTGCCCAGATATGGCAGCAGTATTCCATCCTTGGATGTACTTGGCTTTTATATAGATAGAGAATTGCATCATTAGTGAGATATCTTCTGGAGCGGTAGAAGGATCCCACAATCTTTCCAGCGACCTTGGCAACAGACTTGATGTACGTGTTCCATTTCAGATCAGGAGTAAAGTTTATGTTGTTTTTCTTTTCTTTTTTTTTTTTTTAGAAATATTGAAATATTAATTTTTTTACCAATGATAGTACTGTCAGATTGCAAATATGTAAATCCACTTTGGAGGGAAATATAATGAAGCTTGAAGTTGAAAATGTGTTGACTCTTAGAAGCATCTTAAAGTGAAAACTATAGAATAAACAGACAAACTTGTTTAAAAACACACTTTTAGATGCAAATAAAATAAAAAAATTTATTTCATTTTTTTTCTTATTAATTTCAGATTTAAAACCCGTTTCCAGAGAAATAGTTCTTATTACCAAAATTAATTAGAAAAAACAGGAAAGAAAATTATTTTTTCATTGGCATCTAAAAGCGTGTTTTTCTTTTTACAGTTTGTTTATTCTATATTTTCTATTTAATTCAAGATGCTTCTTGTAAGAATCGACACATTTTCAACTTCATATTCCTTGACCACGTGCCTTTTTGGCTTAATAATTTTTTTTTTTCTTTAAAATTAGAATTTTTACGTGCAGTTACCAACCAGCACGATCTTGATAACACAAGAATGGATTTTTTAGTTCTAAAAAACTAAATAAATAAATAAAAGGAGACCAAAACTTAACTATTTCTCTAACCAGGGATTTTAAATCCGAAATTAAATAGAACAAAAAAAAAAAGATTTTTTTATTTTATGACATTTTTTTTCTTTTTTTTTTTCTTTTTTTTTCGAAACATTGAAACGGATGAAGATTAACATCAGAAACCAAATCTGACTAGACATTATTTACTGGGGACGTGGAGTCGGCCGTTCTTCTGGTTTGCCATACAAAGTACTGTACTCTAATAAAACAAGCCTTTCTGTGTGCGGTATTTTGTTAAGCTGAGCTCATTGTTTAGCTATCAGTTCACTAGGAACTCGCTATTGTATTAGCTTCGGTATAAACTAAAAAATCATTAATCCTTGTCTGGTAAGAGAAAATAGTAAGCAAGAAAGAAAATAATTAAAAGAACCATCGTGTTTCTCCTTCGACTATCTTTGTAAGCTTGTTTACATGCTCTGCCAATAGAACGGCGGCAGAAAATGACAATGAATGCAAATAGAAGCCACTTTACTCGGGCACTATTTACGTAACTCCGTTTTCTGATTGTAAACCGGTCATGTGTTAAGGAACAAAGTAGCACAGATAATGGATGACGGCTTCTTCCAATTGCCAATTTCGGAAGTAATATCTTCGTGATTGGATAACATGCACATGCTGAAAAGCCGTTGAAGAATCGCCATAGTAATCATCCTCTTCTTCTCATTGGCTTTACGAACAAGAAAAAGAAAAGATTTACACATGTGCATTCAAGCGGAAGGTTATGATTACCTTCTAATCAATATATCTCTTACATGTAAGCTAAAGTATTTGAAGAATTGATTTAGTTCGTTAGGTTTTCGTTTTTTTTTTTTGTTTTTTTTTTGGGGGGGGGAGGGTATTATTTGGGCTATTCGGACTATTGATCTTATTTTCGAAGGTATTCTAACAATGTTTCAACCAATGTAATCTCCGAACTTCTTCAAGTATATCTTATCAAACTTTGGAATCTGTACATTGAACTCGGGAATCTATATGGGAGTTTGAACTGAAATCCACATGAAGTAGATTGTTTTCGTTCCATCAGCCATGGCCGGGTAGAAGTCTTATGTAATTCCTAATTATATTTTTTAGTATTATAATATGCACATACAGGGTGTAACGATAAAATTGTCGGCTTAAAAAAGACAACATGATTACCATTTCCGTTTGATGAAAACCGGTTTAATTTTTTGTTGCAGACGATCTACTAGTTGGCCAGTTGTGTACAAATCCCAAGAGTGATAGGAGGCTTCTATCATGTCTGAAAGTAACACAATGTTCAACGAGTGAGATTGAAGATGTGCCGCTGTACAACTGATGCTCATTACCAATTCAAGTTATGACAACAGACCCATTGCCAGCACACTCAAAATGCAAAGCTGGATGGTTCAACGCTTGAGAGCATGCCTAGGGTTATGAAAGCAAAGTTTTAAGCTATAGTTATGGTTTTTGATGTGACTTCAAGTGAGGGTCGCATCATGCCACCTCACATCTTCGAAGTCGGTTTGAACGTCAACACCAAAGAGCACTTGGATATGCTGAAGAGTGTGATAATCCCTGGTGCAATCAGGTGGCTGCTGGCAGACCCTGGGTGTGGCAGCAGGACTTGGTGCCAGCCTACAAGTCTTGGTTTCAGAAGGAGTGCTACGACTTTGTACCCTTCTTTCATTGCCTCCTCCTCCCCCAACCTGAATCCACTGGACTACTTCGTTTGGTCATACATCGAGAACATCACCAACATGACCTCCCACAGCACCAAAGCCAACCTGATCGCCACTATCTGCCGAGTATTCACAGAGTTCCTGCCAGTGATTGTGGAAAAAGCATACTCCCAGTTCCAGATCGATATCAAGGTGGTGATTGAGGCTGAAGACGGTTACATTGAATAGATGTCAGCTATACGACATAAGTTACCTGAATTGATTTTTTCAATAAAAGTTTTAAAATAAAGTTGCAGTGTTATTTTCTTTAAGCTGACAATTTTATTGTTCTATCCTGTAGTAAAAAGTTGTTCAAAAATCGTCAAGCAATCATCCAGTTCTTGTTGAATTTAGGAATCAGAAAAGATTCAAACAGAAGGTTATGATTCATTGTTTACCAATAAATCTCTTACATTTAACCTCAAGGAGATAATGGATAAGTATTTTGAGAATTGATTTGTTCATTTTACTTATTGCTAATTCTAATTTTTAAATTGTTATTATTGCTTTAATTATTTTTACTTTATTTTTTATCACTCGCAGATAATAAAAATAAAACTTTTAATCTAAAATTATTTTTAACTAGCCCAGTTAGTAATTATATAACCCTCACCCTTTTTTCACCTCTCTGCAAAATGAGGATATCTTCCTGGTTTTTAGTCTTTGTTTTTGTGTTTATTTTTGTTCCTGTCTTTTTTGTCTTGGTGTTTTTGTTTTGATCATTTGGTTTATAATTTTATTATTTTTATTTTTTATTATTTTATTATTATTTTTCATTCTTCTTTTGTAGAAATTTTATTTTCCACCTTTTGTCTTTCCTTCTCTCTCCCTCCCTTCTTTACCCCCCCCCCTTTTCTTGGTGTATCTTGTGCTGCTACTGCTTGTTATATCACGTGTTGAATGCATGCCTTTTGATTGATAAAAGATGTGTGCACCATTTTGTTGAAAGTTTTGAACATGAGAGAGAAGTCGGCTCGCTATCCCGCGTTAAGAGAAAAGACGTTAAAAATCGCAAGTTTAAACAAGAGAAACCAGTGGTGTGATTTCTTTTTCTTCAATCGGGATTCGTCAAGGAATATAAAACAGAATTAGTCAGAAAAGACTGTTTAAAAAATCAGAGTTGTAAACAAAATTACAACGACCTCAACGACCTCTTCACCGAGGAAGAAAGAACTATTTTAAGGCCTAGAATTGGTCTTGTAAAAAAAGAATACTAACTCCAGTGAGGCTTTAGAATTCACGTCAAAAGGGACCAAGAAATCTTTTATAGAAATACATTACACCACAGAAGATTTGGATTATTTTCTTGGGTTACAGAACCAAGAGGATTGAAATTTTCTCGAATGAGAACATTTAAGTTAATGGCGCAAGGGAGGTAATTTACATACACCCTCTTTTAAAACGATTAAATGTTGACATGTTTTTAAGTTCTTTGACACGCAGTAAGCCCTAACTACACCTATATTCTTGCCCCTACTATCCCTTACAATATTGTTAATGGAGTTCTTTGAGAACCGCCAGAGGGACTAATTTGGCAGACACTATATCTTTCTTTCCCTATTTACCTTTCCATTTATTAAAAACAAAAAAAAAAAATTGTTTATCGTAGTATTCTTTCGTTTTTTTTCCCCTTGTGCAATGGGATAACCTTCTTGAACGTCATGATAAAATTCCCGTTACATTTACTAGTTTTAAGTCTTTTCCTATTGACAAATCGGAGGTTCGACATCTGGTCTAAATTTTCAGTTTTTAGCTTGTCATCTAACAATCTGAAAATATCAATATCTTTTGTCTTCCCATTATTATTATTTCTACTACTACTGCTACTACTATAATTATTTTTTCTAACACTATTATTATTATTAACTTACAAGTGTTGGCCATTTTTACAAAAACACTTTCACAGAAAGCTGCCATTTTAAATTTAAGCATTTTTTACAGTTAACTGTGTTTTGATTTAAAAGCACATTTAAAGGCAAAATCAAATTGACTTCGATTGGAGTTGGTTATAACACGAAACTAGCAAAAAACGTTGAGAAATATTCAAGTGGGCAAAGAAGAAAAGTAAAAAAAAGGGTAAAAAAAATTGGAGTTTTTATTCAACTAATTTATCGTATTTAGATATTCAGTTTTTATCTTTATTTTTTATTTGTTCTTCACCACTTTTTTCACTAACATCTTTTCTAATCTTTTTTTTTTTTCTTCTTTGATTTGTGATTCAGAGATTATGGAATCTCCTTTAAGAAAGCAGTTCTATAAAGTACAGCAGCAGCGACAGGCCGAAGTTAACAATTTTGAATCTACGCTGAATTTCTTAACTATTTTCCTCAAAGCGTTTTCTTCCACCTTTTCATTTAACCATTTTTTTTCCACCAACATCTTTTCCTCTAACTGTTTTCTAGTTGTTCCTATTTACTTTCCTCTCCATGAGGGCAGAGTTAGACACAAGGTTGGTTTTTGATGTGAGGAAAATCCAGCTCCTTAGAGAAGGGCACTTGGATAGGAACAAAAATTAAAATTGTCTCGGTCATGAAGGATCATCTATTTGATCCATAACTGCATTTCTTGACACATTTTGCATTTGTCTGTGATTTCCTTTTTCGTTTGCTATGTGTCAGCAGTTTTTTTTTTTTTTCTTTTTTTGATTGCCCTGGAACCACTCAAGGATAAAGATTAAAGAAATTGTTAGTTGGATGGCATGAGTGCCATTATACAAAGATTGGAAACAACTGAAGGAATGGACATAAAATTTCTTCAAAGGAATTGTTTATCTAAGAAGATGGCTCAATAAGTATTTGTTTAGATTAGGCTTGAAGACGACCATGTTGTAGTCAGGCGGGAAGCAGCTTCATAATATTTCATTCTAAAGAGAACGTTATGAGAAAAAAATATCTTTATTCATGGACGTCTTGGTTGATGATACAGACATACTCTTTTGCTAATCAATTACTTGACTCTGAACTAGGTAAGTATTAAACTCTGAACTAGGTAAGTATTAAAATCTGAACTAGGTAAGTATTAAACTCTGAACTAGGTAAGTATTAAAATCTGAACTAGGTAAGTATTAAAATCTGAACCAGGTAAGTATTAAAATTTGTAGCAAGGTTTCAATCTCAAATTACTTAGTGTACACGTTCTATCAAAAATGACAAAAAAATGTGCTTTGCCGGTGTTGGCACAATAATTATAAAAATGTTTAAATCATGTAAGTTAAAATACCAATGAAAATAAAAACGTCTCAAACTGGAAAGTTAAACTTTTTTAAATGCATCAATTGGTATAGAAAGAAACGTCTCATTATGGAAATACAATGAAGGATTACTATAATGGAGCACGAACGTGTGAATGGAAATGTATGCGAAATAATGTCACTGGTAAAGAAAAAGGCTAAAATGGAGAAAGAGCACATTAGAGAAGACGATCACCTTAGAGACATGGGTGACGTCACAGCTGTAACAAGAAATCACATGTGGTAGAAGAATGAGGAATCGTTATTACAACAGGAAAAAGCAAGTTGAAGTTTTTTGCCTATTCTTTATCAACTTTGCGACTGAAGCTACAACGTGTTGAATAACCTTACATTTCTTTCTGAATTAATTTCAGATAGCAAGGGGTGTTCGACTTGCTATTTGCATTCTTCCTTAACTTTTACTTGTGTTATGGGAGAAAAGTACATTTATTTATATACAGTATTCCATCACTATTCATGGGGATTATGTTCTTTACCCCCTGCGAATAGTGAAAAACTGAATATTGGATGCAGTTTTAAAACGTTTTCTTAAACACTTTCTAAAGACACTCTTACTTATTAATACAGTAACAATGTAGTAATATTGCATGCAGTTATGTATTTCACTAATGTAGTAATGATAATATAAACACATTTTACTGCAACAATTTTTTTATCAAAGAGAAACATAAGTACAGGAGGAGAGTAACACTGCATAGCATAGTTGCTCATACCGTATTATTGTAAAGTCATCTTATATGCGCACAACATATATATTAGAATTGACAGAAAGTGGAAGAAATTTAAAGGCAAACTTAGATAAATGCAATACGTACAGTTCAGGTAATAAAGATACAGTACAGTAAAATTCAGTAATAACATGCAATTATATAAAAAAAAATATGCACTGTAAATACAGTGTATGTATTTATATAAAAAAAATTAGTACTATATTGCACCAATAATTGAAAAAACAAAATTAAAAATTAATATTGTTTGTGCATTCAATAATCATGAATGATAAAATGATAAGCCTACCCAGCAAATATGTGGGTTCATAAATGGGAAACCGCAAACAGGGGAGGATATACTGTGTGCCTGTGTGTATATATATATATATATATATATATATAAAAATAATGAAATCAAAAGGATGTAGTGTTTACCTGATATACGCAATGGTAAACTTCAATCTAATATAAATAACAGTATTTATATATAGAAAATTTAATCCCAACCAAATAAAAAAGCTGAATACGCAATAGAGAGTAGAGCTTATTATAAGAGAAAGAAAATTATAACTGTAAGTTGAACTTTATAATCAAAATTTATTGGTTGACTGACTACTCCAAAAAACAATTTACAAAGTCCTTATTCTGCTGAATTTCAAAGAATGTTATCCATGTTATTCTTCTCATCAGAGGACATAAACAAATCAGCAAATTATATTTGTAGCAATGCTAGAATTTGCTAGTTAAGGCATTAAGTGAAATCGCAATTTATTGTAGTTATAAATTGCAATTATAACTACAATAAATTGCGGTTTCACTTAATGCCTTAACTAGCAAATTCTAGCAGTGCTATAAATATATTTTTCTGATTTCTTTATGTCCTATGATGAGACGAATAACAAGAGCATTCTTTGAAACTTTGTGGAATAAGGACTTTGTAAATTGTTTTTTGGAGTATTCAGTCAAACAATAAATTTTGATTGTAAAGTTCAACTTAGTTTTAATTTTCTTTCTCTTATAACATGTATATAAATATATATATATATATATATATATATATATATATATATTAATAGGGTTACCTGGAATAAATATAGGAATTTCTATTAAAAATCTCATCTTTTTATCTATCTCTATTCATATCTCTATCTTTTTGTTTCCTGTTTCCTCAATGCACTCTCTCTTCCTACCTCCTTTTTCTTCTCCATCCAGCCCATGTATCTCTCTAGACACACACACAGGTAACTGTTTTGTATAGATTCTTCAAAGACTGAATCGGCATAAGGGAAGTAATTTTTGATAAAAATATTAAAGTTACTTCCCTTTAGTACAGAACTAAAAAAAAAAAATTACCCCTTTTGACATCAGTTTAGGGTCAAACAATTTTTTATATATATATTTAGATATTATCCATTCAAGGCAACACTGATCAAGAATATACCAACTTTGTGGGTGTTTTTGTAGTTTTAAAATTTTAGTTAAACATGTACACATATGGACAACTGCCCTTTATATAATAAACTAGCAGGATTACCCAGAATTGCTTGGAGCAAAAGTCTACCATAGTTTTATTAAAATTTATATCTATCTTTCTCTCTTTTCCCCCTCCCTATTTTTCCCATCCTTCTCCCAACACCTTTTTCTCTGTCCATCCCCTTTCTCTCTTAATTTACATACACAGACACGTCTCTGCTCCATATAATAGTCAACATTTTCTTTCTAAATCATTACATGAAATGAATAAAACATCGACCCTCACCTCAATGAATGCTTTTGTGCTATGAAACAGTTACTGTCAAAAATTGAAAATGTCAATGTAATTAAAGGAATAAATTGTAAGATGGTCAACACCATGGCATTTGGAATATAGACTTTTATCATTTATTTGTTATATACTAGCAAAAGTACCGGTCGTTGACTGGGTTCAAAAACAGCCTACAGAAAATGGACTGATTTATGAAAGTACTAGCGGGAAGGGGGGGGGTACTCGGCGATGCTCGGGTGTTTAGAGGTAAATCAAAACTCCGGAGGGGGGAGGGGTTAAAATAATAAAAAAAAATGTTTTGGTAGGTGAGTATGAGGATCGAATCCGTACCCTTGAGGCAAAGTTGGAAATTAATGTATGAAAAAAAAACGTGCGACGTTAACCATTGGGCCACCGCAACATACAACGGAGACAGGTTGAATTTATTTATTTAAATATTAAAAACAGGCGTTCGCAATAAAAGTTAATTCTGCTGCTTTGATTTGATCTTATTAAGAATGTCAAATAGAAGTCACGCAGCATTTGGGTTTGTTTACCCAAATTCGACTGTTTTTTCCCCCCCAACAAATGTTGGGGAGGGGGAAAGCAGCTTCCAATTGTCCAGATTGAATAGAAAGTGTCTGATATACAAGATTGATCAAAGCTGATTGCTTCTGGACGTTTTTCCCGGCACAATGCTGAGAATACGTCCATTTGAGTTTAGTTACACTTTATTTATACTAAAAAGCCTAATCAATACGCGAGAAGCCAAAATAGCAATAATTTTGTAAAAATCGACGTAAATAAATATAGACATGACGCTCTTTCCCAAATCCTAGATATTATTATCTAGGACCTATATAAACAGTTGTAAGCGATAGTAACGAACCCGGGAGTATGTGCGAGAAAAGCCTTTTGAAGACATACACGAAATGGGCACACACATTTTGCCTTTTATATATATAGATGATAGGTTATGAAAAGGAAGGGTTGTAAAGAGATAGCTTCGAATTTGGGGGTATCAAAACCAAAGCAAAATATGATGAAAGTAAAAATAAAATAGATAAACCCCATAATTTATTATACCATACCTGTTCACACTGAAACACTTATCACAATAATCTGTGGATCTATATTAAAAAACCTTGTTAAACTTTGTGACATATTTCCATTCTATGGAGGTCAGGCGCGAACGAACACCTTATAACTTTATTATACCATATTTCTTCAAACTGAAACATAATTATCAAAGTATACTTATGCAGATAGATATGAAAAATCTTTATTAAAGTTTGTGCTTATTTCCATTCTATGGAGGCCAGGCGCGAACGCAGACTCCACAATTTTATTATACCATCCCTATTTAAGTTGAAACATACTTATCAAAGTATTCTTATGTACATCTATATCAAAAACACTTGTAAACGTTTTTTTTTTAAATTTTAAAATTTTTTATTTCCATACTTTGTGGACCAGGCGCGAACGCAGACCCCACAATTTTAATGAACCACCGTTTTGCCAGATCAAACATACCCATTCCTGTGTCTCGATACATCTTCTATCATTATATGCAATCAGTTTTTTGAAATAGTCAACCATATAGGAGCCTATTCGTGACCAGACACACATAAACACAGACATTCAGCTTTATATTATAGAAGATATATATAGATATTCAATAAATGAATTACCCCCAATTTTAGACAATTACAAGCAACAGCTTATGAAGTTTATCCATACAAATGAATTAATTGCCAGTCTAGGCAGCCTGGTGAAAATTGTGAACCGGCTACCCATTGTTGCTATTTTTTTTATCAAACTGGATCGTAAAAATGAAAGGTAAATCTTCAGATTTCTTTTATATAAAAAAGTGAGAAAAGAAAGAAAAATCTTACAGTGTTCAAGATGAATCCCTCTAAAGTAATCCAAGTTAGACATAAGGCAGGTTAACCTGAGAAAGAAAAAGAAAACCATTAAAAACAAATAAATGAATAAATAGATAATGAGAGAATTGAGGAAGAGGGGTAATGGAAAATTAAAAAAGAAAGAAAGGAGAAAACTAAAAGATATATTTTTAAGTTGAAAATAAAAGAAATAACATTTAAATGCAACATTTTCAAAAGTAAAAATGTGTGCTTTTTATTTTAAGAAAGAAATATTTTTATTATTATTAATTGTTATTAATTATTATTATTAAATAATAACATTAAAAGAAATGAATAAAGATAACACAAATTTAAAGAGAAAAGTACGTTCAGTCGTTTTAGTTTCTGCCATTCCTATTTCTTTTTGTGAACAGACAATATTTATTTAGACAAACGTTGAAAGAAACGACAGCTCATTAATTAACTCTAGTGATCTAACATTTTTGTTAATTTTTTTAAATAAATAATAAAGTAAAATTATTTATAAATTTATGAAAGTTTCATCTTTATTTCAGGATTTCCTTGGGATGATAGTTTTGAAGAAATAAGATATAAGTATAATATTTGAAAATATATGGTGTACTTATGATGTGAAAACTATGTTTGTTCTTTTCTTTTAAATGAACCATAGCCATTAGAATTCAAAATGTGCAATGCGCTTATGACATGGAATAAGTTTTTTATTCTTCAAACGGCATAATAAAAGATTTTGATGTGAAAAGAATGTTTTTGTTTGTTTTTTTAGAAAAAGTCATCAGAATTCAAAAATGTTTATGAAATGGAATGAGTGTTTGTTTTTTTTTTTATTTTTAATGATATTATTGATATTATTTGCAACGTTTTGTTGGGAATGTAGTGTAAAATAGCTAACCTAGATGTAAATTGAAGTTCTGTTCTGTTAGTTTAAGTTTGCTTGCTGATTAAACGAGATAAATTGTAGAGCCGTTATGTTTAATTGTTTGAGTTTATAATGAGCGCTGATGCAAGAAGTTTTCACCGAGAATTATTTCAAATGAATCTAATGTGTCTAACTTGTTTAAAGTTAAAAGAATGATTATGTTGTATTATATGAGAGAATAGTGCATTTAGGGAGTTATGTTTTATATCTCTTTCATGTTCACTAACTCTTTTCTTTCCTCCTCAGTTAAGTTTTACCAATGCACATTTCATGATAATTATTGCATGAAGCAGTATATACGAGTACCTGTATTAGATGTGAAGGTTTCACAAAAAAACAAAAATGTTTTGTTGTGTTTTATGTTTGCTCTATAGTTTGTGATGTAGGTTGTACTGTTGAAATTCCTAGTTTATTTAGAGTATTGCAAATGTTTATATTATTGGCATAAGTAGATAAAATAAATATGTCTGTAACTCTCGCTTCTTTCATCATTTAGTCCTCACATTCCATGAGCGATGTTTCTGACAAAGGGAGAAGAATTGCTGTTTTCTGGGTTGGAATCTATCCATCTAATACTTCTTGTTAGTTAATTTTTTTTTTTGTTTTAACTTCTTACATCAAGTAGCTTCACAACTTGTCTGGACCGATTTCCATGAAAAAAACAAAAACAAAGTGTTTCAGAGAAGAGAGGTATGAGTTTTGATTATTTCTGGAAAATATTACACCAGATACTTTTTCTATAAGCAGATATTTTGGTTTTTTCTTTATCATTTTTCCATCATGTTGGAATATTATTTCCATAATTTTCATCATAATAAAGTAAGTATACACAATTTATCTTGTGCCGATTTATTTATGTCAACACTTTCAACTTACACTTGACCAACTTATTTCTGTTTGTACTACCACAAAATAACTAATCAGGGATTCGTCCTTGACAATCAGTTTGATAATGACTTTAATATTGTCAACCTGAGGTATGATACTGTTCAGTATCAGGACCTCTATCCTCCCAGGCTTTACCTTTTCTTTGAAAAGGTGTTAGTTGATCGCTAATTGCTAGAGGCACCCATAACAGGGAATGCCAATAAGGCTGTTTAGAAATGTTTTGTAGGCCAGAGTGCAACAATCCTAGAGCACTGGCTTTTCAGCATGACACCTAGCCTTGTGTCTGACCTCAAGATAGGTAAATAAAATAAGTCAGCATCAGTCTTATTAAAGCAGCAATACTTACTCATTTTCAAATTGAAGAATTTCTTGAAAGCTGGGATGCCTGATCAGCATCGTTTGTTGAGAAATCAAAATGAAGACTACACTTTCACCCTTTTTTCCCTTTCTGTTCTGTCAATTGCTTTTAGGGTGTGATAAGTAATAGAATTAAGAGGTAATTTTTCCCATGGTATTATTATGCCATGAGCAATTAATCTTCCAGTGTTGCTGGTGGCAGTCAGAGTAGATATTAAGTGAGTAAAAATGGTAGCCACCTTCTTTTTGTAAAATTTATTTCTGGACATGAATATATTAGAAAACCATTTCATTCAAGGTATGAAAATTGTTAAACAAAATGGTTTTACTATAGCCTTTAAAAATAAAGGTACAAGATTCAATTTGAAATTTATTTATCTTCAAAGTGCACTTTTATAAATTTTACAAAGTAAGGTATAAAAATTTAATACCTTACTTTGTAAAATTTATAAAAGTGCACTTTTTTGTATAAAAATTTAATACTTTACTTTGTAAAATTTATAAAAGTGCACTTTGAAGATAAATAAATTTCAAATTGAATCTTGTACCTTTATTTTTAAAGCCTATAGTAAAAACATTTTGTTTAACAATTTTCATGCCTTGGATGAAATGCTTTTCTAACTTGCATCATATCTTTTTAAGATTATATTTTATTTAATTTATTAATTTGGATTTAAAAAAAATGAATGTGGTTTTGCATGTATTTATAAAAACTGTCCTACTCTCTATTTCAGTTTGTATTTCTCCTCACACTACAACTCAATTTTGCAACCCCTTCTTTGTATTATTACAGGTCTGAATATTCTGTTTCAGTTTGTATTTCTCCTCACACCACAACTCTTTTTTGCAACTCTCTCTTTGTCATACATGTCTGAATAATGAGAAAATCTGAATTTTTTTAACAAACACTTTAAAATAACTTTTTTAGATTAAATTTTTTAAAACTTCTTTCAGAATAGGAAATCTTTACAATTTAATAAGGAACATATTTCATATAGGTTTCATTAAAAATATTCAGTAGATAACAAGAAAAATAGAGATGAAAATTTCAAAAGGATTGTATAAATGGTTACACTCAATAGTAGTCCTCACCAGCGAAGGTCTTTGCTATTGTTATTCTATTACTATTATTTAAAACATTTTGTGTCCTGCTATTTCATGCGAGGACTAATTTTATTTCACTGTTTCCAAGCCTTCTCATTCTTCTTTTAACATTTAAACCACAACAGATATGATAAGTAATAGAATTAAGATGTCATTTTTTCTTGGTATTATTTATTTATTTGTGCTTTAAACCTAAGGTCCACTTTCTACTCTTCATTATACTATGAACGATTAGATTTCCCGGTGCTAATGGTAACAGTCTAAGTAGATATTAAGTGAGTAAAAATAGCAGCTACCTTTTTTTGGAAGGTTTTTTTTCTGAACATAAATATTGCCATCTCTAATTAGAATCTTCAGGTTAAAGATTAAGAGTATATTGAAATTATCATGCCGAATATTTGGCTCAAAAGATATTCATCTAAGCTCATATTGTTGAAAGAAATTGACATTCGTATGAGTTGCGTTTTTTTTTAAATTTTATTTCTCAACTTTTGATCAAGTATTTTTTTTAATTCTTGAAATAAAAAGTAAAATAAACATCCAAAATTCATAATTATGTTGATTTATTTATGTGCAAGCTTTCAACTTATGAAAATCATCATCAGGATAGAATATATTTTTAGCAGACTTATTCAATTTAAAAACCTAATTTGTTTTTAAATGTGAACGTCAATTATCATAAAAATTTTTTTAAAATGCTGTATAGTTAATTAAAGAAACATCTGTTTATTTTTATTTATTAACCACCGTAGGGCTGCTTCCCAGCTGACTATAACATAATCATTTTCAAGTCTCATGTAAATAAGTTTTTGTTGAGCCATCCTCTTAAATTATCAAATCCCATTAAATTTTTACCATTACCGATCCTCATTATGGTGTCTCACCAGCAACATGATACTCATTAATTCTTATCCTTGAGTGACTTTTAGGCGTTGACAAACGTTGACCTCCCCCCCCACCTCCCCTAGTAAAAAAATCTGTTGCATCTACTCAGTGTCAACTGGAAATCTTGTTACTTTCACTTTTCTGTGTTTTTAAATAACTAAATTATTTAAAAGCAAAAAATAAACAAATTTGAAAGTTAAATTTGATTGTAATTTGTTATCATTTGGACATTAAATTATTAATTTTTGTTTTACTCACCTTCACCCCTAACAAGGCATATCGACACTTGGACGTAAGAGCCTACTATTTGGGACCATACCTAGGAAAAATTAGCAAGATGTTGGTTTATGTTACATTTAAACTTCTTCATATCAGTATAGCCATGGAAGCAGGAAGGGAATTCCAAAGTTTAGCTGTTCGAGGGAAGAAACGATTAGAGTAGACAGCTTTCTGGCATTTAGGGACCTCAACAGTGAGGAGGAATAGTTTTGTTGTTAAGCGGGTTTGTCAGGAATATGTATGCCGAGTGGCCACAAGTGCAATGAATTCATCAGAGTTCCACTAAAATAATTGTAAATAGTCCCATAGATGCTACATTGTGGCGATGGGACAGGGGTTAGAGCTTAGTTGATAAAGTGGGACCTATTAGATTAAAGACTCCTTTTTGGACCCTATCCAAGAGGGAAAGGCTAGTAGTAGATGCACCAACCCAGATGTGGCAACAATACTCCATGCATGGGTGAATTGTGGCCTTGTAGAGGTACAGGATACTCTCAGGTGCGAGTAGTCTCCTAGCTCGATAGAGGGAACCCACCTTCTTTGCAGCAGCCTTCGCAATGTCCTCAATGTATTTGTTCCAATTCATATTGCCCATGGATGTTAAACCGAGGAGTTTGAAGGAAGAATTCTCAGGTAGGGTGTTATTCATCATGGATATCGGTGGTTGAAGAGGCGTCTTGTAATTGTCAAAGGAGAGTAGTTTAGTCTTATCAGCATTAAATGTTATCATCCATATACGGCCCCATTTCACTACTGTCTGAAGGTCACTTACTTAGGATTCTGCCATTGTCTTAAATTTGTGTACATCTATTCTTCCCTCGTGCATGTTATAGAGCTTTGTATCATCAGCAAATATACACATCTCGGACACAATATTATCAGGGAGGGAGTTAATAAATATCAGGAATAATAGTAGACCAAGAATCATTATTATAAAACTATAATTTTGTTAATGTTGCTTGATCTACAAATAAAATATTTATAAAAATTAGATGAAAATAAGCTTCTAAAATTTTCAATCCTTTAAAACTGGAAGATTTGTTAAGTTGAAGCTAGTTTTAATGATATTATATTCAATAGTTTAAATGCTTTTAAATTTTGAAATGTCTCCAAATAATTCATCCTTTTTTTTTTAACAGCTATTAACAAAAAATTAAGATAACTTGCTTACAAAAAAAAAGTACATTTTAGTGGATTTAATTTTATAATTGATTTTTTTATGTAGAACTTAAAATTTCATTTTATTTTAAACCATTGATTAATAGTAAATAAAAAAAACTAATGTGTAAATGACAGAGATGAAACACAGACATACATACAAGTGCTATCATCATTTTAGTACATCATAAAGGTAATATTTATTTATTATTTTACACAGTTCAGATCAACAGGTTACCTTAGGTTTTAAGCCAAGAGAAAGCAGACCCCCGACCCCCAAAAAAGGATAAAATATGGTTTTATATGTGATACTATGGACGTCCTCTCCGGAAGGTGTTAGGAAGCGACTCAAAAAAGAACCTGTTGTTGAAAGTAAATGACCCAGGACAATAGCAGGAAATGATTCATTAAGGGAAAAGAAAGGTGATCAGAATTAGGATGAGTAATCAATCAGCTGGGAAATGGCCAAAAGGAAAAGTCATTTCCATTTATCAGTCACTCTGACACAAAGATTTTTTTAAATTTCTGGTTCAGAGTCAATAAATTTAAGAATTAGCTTAATTTACAACGTTTCTAGTTTGGGACAGTGGATGATAGGTCAAAAGGGCTTTAGTGGACCCAATATGAGTTGACTTCAACCAACTGACAGTGATGGCTTTGACAAATAACTAAGACGTGGACGTTAACGTCCGTAGGGTTCTTTTCTATAATGGTATTCACCCCCCCCCCCGTCCCCACACATACAGTACAATGGATATCTGTAGAATGTGTGTAAGCTTGCATTGTTCTATTTTCATACATGTAAGCTAGTGCATGCACCCTCGGTAGTCACCAATATGAGAGACAATGATACAGCTAGAAGAAAAATTGATCATGAAGAAGAAGACCATGGCACACAAGTGAGGTGGGTGGCTGTTGTTGAGGAGGGGGGGGCTTCACACATAATTAATACTTTAGAAAACCCGCATATTATTTTGTCTGAGTTCACTCTCTTGGCTTGAAACCTAACTCGTTCCCAAAGGAATTTGTTATATAAAAGAGTTTTCTGTGTATATGTATGTGTGTGTATGTCCAGAGAGGAACGAGCTGGGTGAAGGAGAAAGAATGAATTTGGGGGAGGGAAGAGGAAAATGAAGGAGGGCAAAAGAGAGAAATATAGACGGATAGAGAGAGGTAATGAAATAGAAGTTTTACTACTAGAAATATGTTACATTTTTGTCTCTGGCAATGACAGGTAGCCTTGCTAGTAGTTAATAAAAACTTATGTGTAAATCTCTCTCGCGTGCACACAAGTGCTACCGTAATTTTATTTGTATCATAAAATCTTTAAAAAAAATATACTTGTGAATCCGATCGTATTGCCTATTTTATACAAAAATGTCTCTTCCTGTGGAGTATATCAATCGTTTAAAAGGATTGAAAAATCTTGGAGTCATTTTCTTTCTTTAAACTAAGGCGAATCAACGTATTCATCTGATTTTGAAATAACCAAATGATGAATAATCTTTCAATTTCAATTATTAAAACCGCATTTGTTGCTAAGTAACGATAGTTCAGCTATTGAGTAAAACTTTTCAGATGTTTAATTAGTTTCATAGTTGATCCTTTGAAATTGACCAATTGTAATCTCTGCATTTCTTACACTCATTGACACTGAGGACATCAAATTAATGCAAATGCTATGAGAAATAAAGAAATTCATCACAGCACTTTATGCTGAGCTTCAACCCCTTTTATAAGATGGAGATTTTGTCAATCTGTAAGATAGAAGGGTGTAACTTACAACTAAATTTTACCTACTACTTTATCCATTGTGGACCAGTGGTGTAACGGATAATGTGTGGGCGATACTAAGAATACAATTGCAAATTACTTAAGATTTCTATCAAATCACGGCTGACAGAATGTGAGTACGATACCTCGTGAATAAATGATAAAGTGTTTTGTTTAAAATTCTGTGCAGATTCCCAAGTTTGACAGAACGATTCCACGAGTCTGGCAGAAGGATTCCAGAGTTTGACAAAATACACCTGAAGAAAGTCAGAAATTACTTCAGCTTAAACATTGTGTGAGGATAACAGTAATCAGAATAATCCGAATAATCCAAATTCTTTATTTTATTCACACACCTGCACGCCTTTTACATAATGACTGTCTTGTCAATGAAATGTTGCATGACTGTGCCTATTTTACAAGAATTTTAATGGAAAGTAATCTGACGAACTCCAAGCCCTTGTACTCCATTGACATAAATAGTCCTAATTCGACAAGCAGCAAAATCTCACCCCTACACTGCAGAGATCCCTAGACACCAAAAAGCTTGCTACTTAAATAGTTTCTTCTCTCCAACTGCTAGACTTTGGAATTCCCTTCCGGTTCCCTGCTTCTCTGATATTGTACTTGCATACAGAAGTTCAAGTGTCATGTGAACAGACATCTTGCTGCTCAACTTCCTACATAGTATCCTGCAAATTTTGTCCCAAATAGTAGCCCCTTACATCCAAGTGGCACTGTGCCTTGTTGGGGGTGAAAAAGCAGTAAAAAAGAAAATTATTGGTGAGATTATTGAGAGATCATTTACAAAGAGGAATTTGGGGATTCTTTTGCTGATAATTTTTTTAATGCTGTTAATTGTGAAGATGAATACAATAACACACGCGATATACGTAGGACTCAAATTGTATACGCTGGTCATTCATGCTTTGGTTTTCAAAGAGAAAAGTGGAAGTGGATTTCTGGGTCACATTTCTACTATTATATAAAGGGATTTTGTTTGTATGTAGGTGTTTGTTTTCTATGGACTTGAAAATGGCTGGATCGATTTTTATGAAATTTTACAAAGGTATTTTATGTGCCTGGCAGCGTTCTTAGATAGTTTTTTTGTATTGGAATGTGTTCAATAAATATTGATAATCAAAATAATCTGATGAAAGAAGGAATAGGCAATTTTAACCAACGTTAATATCTTACAGTCTAACATCACAAGTGCATTTGAGAAGTTTTATTCTCACAAAAGCTGAAAGGCCCAACATATAAAATCAACAGTAGGTTTCTTGATATGAAAGGGTGTGTTCCAAATTAATATTTCTGTTTAAAAACAATTTCACAACGATACTTGACTTTTTCAATTTAAACTTAAACTCAAGCGATTATCACCACACAAGCAGAAAGGCCAGGCATATAAAACAACAGTAAGTAATTTTAATTCAAGCCATCAAACATAAAAAATAATTTTATAAAATCAACAGTAGGCTCTCTACAGTGCAATGTACATTACAATATATTGTGGACTAACTCACTGCAGGGACACATATGAAGCTTCCTCCTGATGCCGTGGCAGGCCCACAACTAGAGCAGGCAATCAAATGATTCGATTGAAAAATAGGCGATTTCACTGATTTTGATGACAATAAAAATATGGGAGTGTGAAACATTCACTGATTATCATTTAATCCGGTGCAACATCGGGCCTCCCTGCTCGTTTTTTACATTTGTGACCATGTTGCTGAATTAACCATTGGGTGATCACTCTCTTGCATTAGTCGACCTGGGATTTCATACATTAAAAACAAAAAACATCGACCCCAACTATTTTGAAAGGATTAAATGGAAAAATGTTATCCGTAAACTAATTTTTCAATTCCTGTGCTGATAATTTCCATAACGCTATTCATTTTGAGGATGAACAGTGTTAACAAATTAATTAATGTTTGATGTGATAGGAAATCTTTTGATGTATATGACCATATTTCTTTGAATTGCTGCTTTGCCAAGGTCTTTTAGGATTCCATATTTCATGAGCAATTGTGGTATTTGTCTTAGTTCTCTAAATTCTTTTTGTCTTGTCTTTTGTAGTGCTTGTGTGTGTGTGTGTGTGTGTGTGTGTGTGTGTGTGTGTGTGTGTGTGTGTGTGTGTGTGTGTGTGTGTGTTGCTTATGGTTTGTTGCACCAATATTACATCTATATGTAGTTTGTAGATTGCTCATGAAGACATCTTGCCACATAAGGATTAGCATAATTACATTGACACACCAGTTCTCATTAGATCACCAAAGTTAAGCAATGTTGAGCCTGGTTAGTACCAGATAGGTAACCATTTGGTAATACTGCATGTAAGGGAACCTCAACACTTCCCTACAAAAACTGCAAAAACCTAATGTCATCATCTCCACTGATGAGGAGATACACATGACTGGGGACCGCTTATGAATTTAAAATTCCCATAACACTTCTTCCTTCAGAAGAAGTTGGTTCAATCCGCATAGAGTGAATGCCATGCATGTGTCAAAGATCAAAATTATTCATAAACTAAACTATTCTAATCGCCGACCACAGACAGCAGCCATTATCGATCAGGAACTTGGCTGGGGGTACATGTTAAAAATAAACAACTCCAAATGCCAAATCACGCGTGCAATATCTTGCCAGAGCAGCAGCCATCAGATCAAAATGATGTGTGGCTGCAATCAATTAAAAAAAAAAAAAAAAAAATGATAACGTGCATGAAAACAATATTCTTTCCATTTAACTCTTCAGGAGGGTTAGACACAAGGTTAGGTGTTAAGTTGAAAAACCAGTGCACCAGGATGGACACACTCCAATGACTTCCAAAAATTGCTTAAGAAACCTTGTCAATATTTCCAGGTAGTGATGCCTCGGGCAATTAGTGATATACTAATCCTACTCAAAAAGAATGTAAAGCCTAGGAGGGTTGAACTCCTGCAACTGAATACGACTATACTTCCGTTCAACCACAACAAAGTAGGACTGGCTACCAAGGACGAATCCCACTGAGCCAGTTTTTTTGGATGTCAGGAGCCGCATGCCACACTTAACCTATATCTAGTCAGCCTGTCTTTCTTGAATTAAATTTTTTTTATGATTTTTTCATATAGCTGTAAGTGTCCAAACTACGATAATCTCTTTTTTCAAATAATGTTGATGGATCTATTAATATTAAGCTTCTTCTTGATATTGGAATTTCTTAGTTTATCTTGCAAAGTTACTTCAAGAATAGTTTTTAAACAAACACGTTGTGCTTCCTCTAATGCTTTGTCAGTATAGCCCAAGTTTCGTATGTATACAGAAATAGAAACTGCATCCTCATATACAGTTTAAAATCCATTTTATGTGTTGGCATGTGTTGAATGTTAAGTAGAAATTAACCTTGCAAACTAACCTATCTCTGGCCAGGTTTTATTTATCCTTCTGTCTCTGAAATCTATCTCTATCACATATTTCTATATTTTCCTTGGCCTTCCACTGTGGACAGAACCTGCTACTTTAACTGTTCTACTTCTACCAAACCAAGAAACCACTCTATCTGTGCCTAAACCTAAACGTAGATTCTATGAACAAAGCTTCTTTCTTAGAACTGCACGTCTGTGGAATTGTCTTCCTTTTCCTGCTTTCCGGCTGACTACAATATGGTTGTCTTCAAGTCTAACGTAAACAAGTTCTTGATGAGCCATTCCATATAAGTTAACAAATTTACCAAATTTATTACTATATTGTCCAATTTCTATTGTACACTCTTTAACCCTTATCCTCGAGTGGCCTCTTGGCCTTGATAATGCGTTGATGCCCATGTAAAAAAAAAAGGAAAAAGTCATATAATCCGACCAATTATCTCTAAAACTTAAACTTGGCAACAATTAAAAAATAGTTTTATACTTAATTTGACAAAATTTCCACTACTTATGTTTACTACGCTATTATCACATTGGCTAATGTATACTCATTAACCCTTATCCTCGAGTGGCCTCTGGGCCTTGATAAGTGGTGACTCCTGTGTAATAAAAAAAAACAAACTTTCATTCTATTGAATGTGAGCCTACCAACTATTAGGTTGGTGCAAAAACAATATCGTTTTCTCACATGTTACTTTTATATGATTTCTGAATTAATTCATTGAGATATATATATATATATATATATATATATATATATATATATAGCCATGTTATATATCATTTTGAAGGGCATTTTTCACTCTATCGAATCGTGTTATTCTTTACTGTTCTCAATTTCATCATCCATTTTTTTTTTGCAGGCTTTTTGACAGCATGGACAAAATTAAAATCCGCACGATTTTCTTGTTCCAGTTCAAACTAGGCTGAAAAGCTGCTGAGACAGCTTGTGATATCAATGATGTGTTTGGCTCAGAAACCATTAACGAACGTATGGCAAAACGGTGGTTCAAGAAATTTTGCAATGGTGACAAGAGCTTCAAAGATGAAGACAGTTGCAGCCAGCCGACTGCGGTGGATAACGAGCATTTGATTGCCTTAACTGAAGCCGATCCTCGCAAAACCCCACGAGAAGTTGCTGTTGAACTTGAGGTTGACCACTCAGCAGTCATTTAAAGCAAATAGGGAAGTCAAAAAAGTTGGATAAATGGATGCCGCATGAATTGAACAATAATAAAAAAAATCGCCATTTTAAGGTGTCTTCTAAGTTCTTTCTGCGCAACAAAAACGACCCATTTCTCGAGTGGATTGTGATAAGAAATGGATCCTCTTTGTGCATTACGGATGAAACCTTCCACACAGCTTCTGTTACAATACCTCCAAGTAAGATCAGTGTGTCCAATCACTGCCTTATGAGTATGTTGCGGGTGCCGATGGTTCGTGTTAATGTCGCAAACTCAAAAGGTATAATAATAAAATCAGGTGTTGAATAATAAGATGTAGAAAAGTGAAAGTTCCTGGTTAGAAATAACCAGTCTTTTTACGACGAATTAAACAATATAAAAAGGTCCACCGCTTACTTAGCGGAGAGATAGAAAAGGGTAAAAATAAAAGGTCCATTAGGGTTGCAAGTCCGTATCCACGTGGAGGAATTAATTGTCGGGCACGTGCGTGTTTAACGTCCAAACGCGGACGGGTCGATGTTGATGTTTACGACATGGTGCTCAAAGGCCGACTGCTCGTTTGGGCGAAAAATGCCCTTTTTATACTTGTCCGACCGGCTCCAGGGGAGGGGCCTTCAGAAAAGAACATTTTTTTTAAATTTGTTTTTCTTGTAATCCAATTGGATGAAAAGAATAACATTCTTATGACACAAGATGCTTTAAGTTCCGTTTAAAACCCACCGAATTTGCGTGGGCAGGCAAAGGGAAATGTACGCGCAGCTGAAACGATGTTCACACATCCACACGCGCACAACTGTTTTACTGTTAAGGCAGCGTGCCATTATTTTGTTTTGAGTAGATTCGACGCACGCGCGTCAGAGCTACGATAAGTATCTCATTCATGACATTAGCATTGCTTATCCACTACATTGATATGTGGTGTTTTCTTTTATTGGCTGAAATCAGCATGTCTCTTCAATAATGGCTCCAAGTGTTGCTTTCATAGCCAACAAACTCGTTACAATACAATATTGTACAAAATAAACAGTGTTTTAAGGTCAATCCATTTGACAAGTGTTGCATAGCTTCAATAAAAATGCTGATACCTATTTATTATTCATCTTTTGATGTATATTAGGGATAACGATTGTAATCTGTTCTAGTATGTCATTTGTATGTACAAATAAGCAAAATGCATTTCATTTGTATCATTTTTATTTTTAGGAAGTCTGTTTCCATCATCTTTATAGATGATAAGTAAAAGATGAAAGAATCTGTCTTATCCTATAGAAGTTATCATGAATAGGTTTGATGGAAGCAGGTTTCATTTCTGTACTATGGACACACCCTCACCTCCACCACTTGAGAGCTTTCGGAAGTTATTCATAAACAAAAAGGAAAAGGTTGTTGAAGTAAAAAAAAAAAAAAAATCATGACAATGGTTAATGTTGTGGTGTTAATGTTTGTATAATTGACCAGGAAGACACAGTAACAATTAAATATGTATTAACAAAAATATATCAAAGGGGTAATTGAGCAATATCTTTGCTCACTGCTGGACTAGTGGTGATGTCTATACTCTCCACGTGTCTGTCTGACTCCATTGGTAAAACGGTTCTTGTTACCTGGAAGAGACGTCATGGACTGAAGTAAAGTTATAGAATAGTTCATTATTCCAAGTAGAAGGGGTGTGTCCCCAACACTTTCCTCTCAAGCTTTTTGTTCATAAAAGTTGTTAATACTTCTTACATTTAGGATCGATCATTAGTGGATCGGTGACCTTTCTTTTCCGAACTAACCGTCTTAGTTCAGGTGCTGCTTGAGGAGGTTTGAGATTAAATGTATTGAAAATAGTGTTGATTGTTTCTTCCTTCAATGGTAGTGTATCGCTGGTATCATCTGCATGACATCTTAATTGGTTTTGGTGACATTTATGGGTATGTTTCAGTCCTTGATGTCCTCAAATGCAACTTAACAGTCAGGCATCCAATCCCAAGCTTTTTCCTTAAGTAATTCGTTCAGTGGAGCATGCAAGTCATGCATGTTTTTTATGGAGACTTGGTAGTAGTTAGCCAGTCTCAGAAAGCTTTGGAGTGCTTGCACATTATTGGGAGCAGGCATGTTCTTTATGGCTTCTGCCCTCTCAGGGTCAGGGTGTCTATCACTTATGTGACCATGGTATTTTATCTTGTTCATGAGGAAGTCACACTTAGCTTCTTTCACTTTAAAACTGAAGCTTTGAATTCTTTTCAAAACCTCATGTGATGCTCATCTATGGATTTACTAGCAATGACAAGGTTGTCCAAGTAGGTACAAGTGAAGTCGAGGCCGCCCAGCATGGTGTCGTTTGAAAAATCGCAGGTGCTACCTTGACTCCGAAAGCTAACCTCTCAAACTTTTAGAGTCCCCTTAGTGTAGAACATTCCTAAGCACGTGTCGCTTAAATCCACTTTAGAAAAATTTTTACCACCATTTAGTTTGTTGAATACCTCTTCTGATGTGGGTAGGGGATAATGGTAAGAGCTGCAGGATGAGAAATCCGTACATACACGAATCTGATTGATTTTTTTGGTCGCATATATGGTAGAGGCTGCCCAATCACTGGTGCTCACTTTCGATAGTATTTTGGCCTTTTGTAACTGATTCAGTTCTTTATCGACTTTCTCAGTTGCCACAAACAGAATGTTTCGTTTCTTCTTAAAAACAAGTAGTGTTTTCCTTCAGTTTGAATCTGGCTGGAGCCTTGGCACATCTTCCAAGCCCCGACTGGAAAGTTTCCCTTTAAGAAAACTGGAAAGTTTACCTTTAACTTGTCCTTCAGTCGTTGTGCCCCTGTAGACGAGTCTTTTACCTTATGGAATTTGTTCATAGGTTGGTCCCAAAATTCAAATTGCTCCATCCAATTTGTTCCAAAGAGGTTTTCGGATGTGTTATGCACATAAACTTCCACTTTCTGGTAGTGCCATTTAACGTCAAGGATTGTCAGTTCTCTCTCAAATTTTACTTTATCGTCTGTCACTGCTCAAGCTGACTTATTTGTCTTGCGCATGATTGGTTTCTTCAACCATTTTCATGCCTGTAGGTGTTGAATTGTGTAGTGAACTTTCGGTCAGCGTTCAAGTTGTGGATAACTTGACAAAGACTAAAGTTACTTCTCATGAAAGAGGAGAACTATTTATGGCACAATGGGAGATTCCATTGTGCACACATGGGCCAGTCTATTCCTTGGATTGTGATTGGCTGAATCACCTGATTGGATATGCTTGTACATAAATACAAGCCCTCAGTCCAGCTCAATCTGATGTCTGTCTTGTGCATGAGCTGAACCCTTGGTAAGTGTTGCTGCTATTATTGTTGTTGTTGTTGTGTGTTATTGACTAACACAGTTCTTTTGATTATGAGCCAGAGTCCAACTATAACTCCACTATTTTATTGAGAATGTTGACAAGTGACGTATTTCCACCAGTTCTTCTCCATTTTCCTGTCGGATCTTGTTTGTTGAACCCTGTGGTCTTTGTTCCTTTTGCAATGTGTTGCTTTGTGGTCTTTCCTGCCACACTCATAGCATGTTTTGTTTTTGTAAAAACATCTAATAGACCAATGTTATCTGCCGCAACAGTTGCATGGTCTTGTGAGTGAATCTGGTTTGAAGATTGAATGACCACTCTTTAATGATAATTCACCAAGGAACACAAGTGTAGTACGATGAATACCCAGAAATAGGATGAATAGTCAGCTAAGAGTGGCTGATAGAGTGAACATGGCAGTCAGTTTCTATTAATCAGTTGTTTTTCAGTGATTGAGAGCAAAAATTAGACATTGGATTCTGAGCAAATATATTTATAAGTTTTGAGTTAGTTTGGGACAGTTTTGAATTTACAGAAGTTGACAACAGTTCGTGACTGAGCAAATCGGGCAGAGTTTTAGTAGATGAGGAGATGAACTGATGAATCGACTGACAAAGATGCCTCAGCAGCAATGAACAGACGTTTGGGGGTCTTTTGTCACACACACTTGGAGCACAACCGATTTATACATGATGCATCAGTTATGTTTTTTCTTGCAAATTTGTGTTTTATCTTTTTAATTGTAAACCAGTGATCGCACCTTCAACAGCCGCCAAAGTGAGACAGCCATAAGAAAAGATAAAGACACACAAGCGTTCGGGTTAGCAATTGTAAAGTGGGGCAGCATAGTTTTACACATTTCATGTTTGTAAATAATCCAATCAGAAATACAAAAAGCAAAATGAGTGAAGGATGGTGTTCCAAACACAAGAAACTAGACATAAAAAAAATGGGATTTTAGGATATTTTGTTTTTGTGTTTTACTTTAATACACCCTACACAGGGTATATTGTCACTAAGACCTAAGGTGCTACTGTAACCTTGGAGTCTATATCAGTTCATCTCATCTACTAAAACTCTATATCTATAGTAGAGAGTTCTGCTACAAGATGTTTGTTCACATTACGTTTAAACTTCTGCATGTTAGTACAATAAAGGAAATGGAGAGAATTCTAAAAGTGAGCAGTCTGGGGAAAGAAACTAAGAGGGTCAATGTTTTCTGAGTAAAAATATTGGTAAATGTGTACACATACAATCTCCCCAAAATGAGATTCTACTTTTTTGTTTTAGGCAATTACAAGTAAACACCTTCAAAACATTATTGGTAAAAAATATTTTAAAATTTAGTGTGTGGGATCATTTTCATATATAATTTTAAAGCAAAATGATCACTGATTTCTAGGCCAGCAGTTTTTAAACAAATAAAAATACCTCTCTAGCAGACACACCCACAACTGATTTACAAGTAATTAAAAATATGGCTAGATTTAACTTAAAACCAAAATCGATTACATATCTTTAAAACACTATTTAGTAAAAAAGTGGATCATCATTTACATTAAATTAATATGCTGAACTGATCCCTCATTTTAAACTCTTAAACACTTTTTTTATTTATCCTTTTTTACAACCCAGTTCTCAGATTATTTTCATTATTCAGGCTATTGTTCTTATCTTGAGTGTTATTTGCACAATGATTTGGTCGATGTAACCTCTGACCTTCATTACTCACTTATTTAAGCCATCATTTAATTTTTTTTTTAATCAAATTAATTTGTTTTCTTTTGTTACAAATCTTACTTGCTCAAAATGTCACTCGATATTTGGTGTCTGTATTTTTCATTTGTTCAAAATTTGCATCTTTAATTATACATTGTGAAATTTTACTTCTGGACTAATAGCACACAAGGCATTTTTTTTACTTTCCAACAAATCTTGAATGTTTATTTATTTATTTATTTGTGAACTGTTCTCATCTCCATAGTTTTTTTTTTGTTGTTTTTTGAAAACGCGGTGAGATGATAACAACTATGGAAGGCATAATTACTGAGGATACAGTTAAGACACTCAGTATTTCTATCCTGTCGTGATTAACCATCTGACGAAGACCAGAGGAATAGTTGGTCGAAACATTAAAAAAAAAAGAAAAAACAACTATGAAGATGATAACAATCTGCAAATAAATAACTGAATATACAAATTACTTATGTCAAAGGATTCCAATAATAAAATAAAATCTTGAATGGTTACAATTTGCTGGCCAATTATGCTATGAAAATAAATTTGGTAACATGGTTTGCGTTTTTGTAAAAAAATATGTCCCAATATTAAAGGACTTTGTTTTTGCTTTTTTAGATATAACGAAAATTAAATGCTGGTTCAGGATACATATTGCAAACAAAACAAAGTGTCTATTTTTTTTTATTTCAATTACCAAAAAAAAAAAAAAGAATTATCCAATTTAAATTAAATTTTTAACATCTATTCAATACAATATATATCACTGTTCAGTAAATTTTCTTATCGCTAACCCCAAGTCCAACTCATAAGGTCATAAAATAGCATATAATCCCTTATGTAAAACCTGACAAGTGGGAGGAGAACAGAATGGAAGTTAGGTAATGACAATTGACGATGAATAAAACTTTATCTAGATTGCAATTTAATTTTTAATTAATTAGTGACATTGCAAGTGTTAGGACTGGAGACTTCAAAAAACTTCTGCCATTGCAACCAGTAGACCATTATCACTGTTGTCCAAAGGAAGAATCTAGCAGGCATGTGTATGCAGTGTGATGACGTATGGAAGTTAATATCTGGAAAAGAAATGTATCAGTAAACTGATAACTAGTACAATACATCAGAGAATCTGTGTGACAATGGAGATAAGAACTTACCAGTTTCAAAGCAAGCCAAATGCTTTGCATGCCGAACAACCATTTGCTCAGTTTTCTGGATTTTTATAGTTGCTACTAACATGCATATGTAGACACTGGCTGCCATTAAAAAGATGGAATAAGTGTAGACATGGAGACCAATTTAGGTAATATATATATATACATATATATATTAGTGGTGGGATGATGAGTCGGAATCTATCGTAAAAATCTTGTATTTTGTGGGGAATCGGAATCGCATCATTAAAAAATACCTTAGATTTACCATTCTTTCATTACGATTCTCTTATATTTTAAGTTGAACTGTTTGTTTGAAGTGAGATTAATGCTCTCAAAAATTTATGATAAAAACGTCATAGAACTTTTCATAACATATTTAATATGATGTACAAGAATTTCATTAACTACTTTAAAGGTAATTTTTATTTATCTTAATGAGTTTCGAAATTTCTTTGAATTTTTTCTTTCTTTAATTTTTTTAATTAAAAAAATTTATTTTTTTACTTTTAGCTTAACTTGCTTTTATATTTCACCATTTCGTTTTTTAGTAATAAATGCTTCTCTACATTAAAAACCGACCTTGTGTCTAACTCTGCCCTCGTGGGGCGGCAAGTAAATAGGAAGTAATATGGCGGCTGAAAAACGTTTTTCGACCACCATAAAAGCATTACAAGTCATTTAAACCCTGAAGAATTTCCGCTATGCGCCCTTGTTGTTCTAGGTTAACTAGCCACTACTTGTGTTTCAAACTTGAAAAAAAAAAAAAAAAGAGGCGCTTTAAAATAGTAAAAACACTAAAGCTTTTTTCGTTTTGGAAGGGAGGTTTCAGGCGCCCCTATTATCTTAAAGAACCAGCTATGTAAACACTGCAATATTTTTCAATAATTATTTTAAAAAAAAATTCTTTACAATCAATATTTTTTTTTAAATTTAATTATTTTCTAAAATATTTTGTTGATATATGTTTGCATTTTGTTTTTAAGTAAAATTAAGAAATTAATTTAAAAAATATTGTTTATATCCATCTTCATTCAAAAGGGTTACTTTTTGGTAGCTTCACAGGTTGTTAACCAAAATTTTCCAAATGTCAGAATGAGGCTCGTCTGCCGGACCTACTTATCTAAGCTTCACCGATTTTTGTTATGATTTTTTGTTTTTTTGTTTGTTTTTTTTATGGATATTTTTTTTTTTTTTTTTGCCAGAGTTTATGTAATTATTAACAGGAAAATTAGTGAAAATCAAAATGGAATTCGCGCTATTTTTTAAATATTTTCAAGTTTAATTAAAGTTTTATGATATCCTTTTCTTATTATTGTTTTTGTATTCTTTTGTTTATTTATATGTTTTTGTTTATTTTTGCCGGATTTAACAAACAAACAAAATGAAAGCAAAGCAAAAAAAAAATGTGGTGCTTATGCACTTATATTACCGTTATTTTTTTTAATGGTTTAAGTGCCTCGCCCAATGTTTGAAGAGTTTCTAATTGTTTTTTAAAGAAAAATTGGTGAAAGTCAAAATTAGCACTTGTGGCAATAAACAAAAATAAACAAAAAGCTTTAGTGTGTACGTACCTCTCATGAAATGTCGTAGATCGAAACAGTGAAATGTTATTTGGTGCTAGTGCACTTATTGATCTGCACTATTTTTAAATAGTACTTTCAAGTTTGATTAAAGTTTTACGATACTGGCTCTTATTGTTAGGTAAAAGTACCTGCGCTATTTTTAAATAGTATTTTCAAGTTTAATTAAAGTTTTATGATACCTATTTTTATTAAATTGTTAGGCGAAAGTACAAAATAGGTACACAGCACCCTCCTGTCCCCATGTTAAGAATGTCTAAATAATGTCATTATTTCAACACGGCTCAATAAGTGCATGAGTACCGTTTATTTTCTTGAATAAAATAAAAACTACTACTCGATGAGAACACTACTGTTTTTGTTTTAATAATTATTTTTTATTCAAAAATAAAAAATAAAAATTGTTCAAAACATTTTTTTCCCCCAAAGCTTATTAGGATTTTTTTTAATTATCATATTTTTCATGAACATGCTCTAAAAATGTTTCAAAATTATCTAATATTTTTTCACTTTTCATGTCATAAGCCTATGACCATTTCATATCTCCTACTGATCCCGATATGTATTTCAGTCTTCTTTTAATATGAGACCAGTAGGCTTCAATATTGTTGGTGCAAACACCAGTAAGCGGATCCACAAAATTTTCTGAATGGTTTACAATCCCGTGAACATAATTAAACTTGAAAAGAATATTTAAAATTAACGCGGATTGTATTTTGATTTTCATCAATTTTCCTGTTAATAAAAATATAAACTTTGGCAAAAAAAAAAAAAACAAAAAAAAAACAGATAAAATCATAACAAAAATCATGCACAAATTTCAAGCCAAAATAAATTTAAAAAAAAACTAGGTCACACACGCAAAAATTATTTCCTTGTAAAAATAATAACTTCTCCCTCAGTCGAACAACGTACAACATTGGAGCCGATGTGTATTTCGCTAGTGGAGTAGCACTCGTGTACATCCGCCCTTTTTCTTTATATTTTTTAATATATAAAATAACTCCTGAAATTGTTATTAATTTCATGGTGCATGTTTAATTCATGGTTAAAATATTTGTTTTGACTTCTATCTTCAATGAAAGATATTTTACGAAAAAAATCAAATTGTTTTCAAAATTTCCTTAATTGTATTTCCACTTTTTCGCTGTACCAAATTTTTTTCGCTACACAAAAACGTTTGATTATATATAACGATATATTTCAAAACAAGAATTCCACGGGAATCAGAATCGTACTTGGTATTGGAATCGTTAATCAACATTTTCCTGGAATCGGAAAAAATTTAGGAATCGTCCCAACACTAATATATATATATATATATATACACACACACACACACACATACATACTCAGAGAGAGAGCGAGCGAGAGAGCATTGATTTTAGTAATTTTGTCAATGTTGTTATAGTGTTGTATAAACATGGGTTTCTCCTAATGTTTCAGTCGTCATTTTGACTTTTCTATACATTTTTGTGCCCGACAATCTTGCACCCGTAATAAAATCCAACACCATAAGAATGCTAAGAATAGGAATTAGATTGTTTAAGATATGATAAACAAAAACATCATAAAAGTAAAATTTTAATAAATAGTTGAATGAATGAATAAAATAGTTACCTCTTAAGCTCTTTTTTTTTATTGTATGCAATTGAGATATTTTAAGCAATTTCAGTTTTTTATATGTATTGCTACATTGATAGAATAGTATAACTTTACAGACAGCAAATCTATATAACAAAATAAAGTTGCTTTTTCCTTTATTTTATTAGCTATTAACCTTAGAATGAACATATGCTACAGATTATATGCTAATCTGTTCTGACAGCCAGATCTAAAATCTAATACTAGAACTGTCTTAAAATGAATATATTGAAAGCCTTATTTGATATTATTATATATTAACACCTTTCATTACCTCTCAATCTCCCAAAATATGTCAATTATTTGTAAAACCCCTGAAAATGAGAATTTAGAGTGGCGAATCAGTTTCACATATAAATTAAATGTAAAATAGTCCCTCCTTTCCGGGCCATTCTAGCGTTTTAATGCAATTAACTAATTTATTTTTCTACTGCAGATAAATGCCGTTTTTGAGAGAAGATAGTCTACTTTTTTATATTTCTTACACTCCTACATAATTTAACAAGAAAAAAAACACACACATCTATTTTTAAACACAGACTCCTGGCTTAGTATGAAAAAAAAATTGGCTCTAACAAGACTGTGTAGGTTGAAACCATGACATTTTGTTGTAAACTAAACAACTTGTGTATGCATAGCACCTACACATGTGCTCAATTTTGATGCTAATCCAAAATAAATCTTAACTGTGTAAAGTGATTATTTTATTTACAGTAGAGGAGAGCTTGTCAATTGGGTCAGCCATGTCGTTTAAAATTTGGCAATAAAATAGAAATTGCCTTCCAAGATTTTGTTCATATTTTCTTTTGTTTCTTCAGAACTTTTTCCCCTTTTGAGAATTTGCTTATAGTCAAAGAGTATTACCAGTAGATGGTGGATTAACGAATAATTCAAAATGTTTTACTTCATCAAATTGTGCATCCATTCTAAATCAAATTATTTTCATCTTAATGATTATAAAACTCTGTGGACTGTCCAGGCGTCCTTATATATGTATAGGTATAAGAGCTATTTATCTCTGACAATAGGAAACAACCAGATTGATCTCCACTGGACATGAAGACAACCAGAGTAACCTCCTCTGATCTCTATAAATACCAAACACACGAGCGCAGTCATTTGTATTTTTGTATTGAGTATACCATGACCTGGTAGGATACAATATCCTGCTTGACTCAACTCTTACATGGTGCTACGAACACATTTTCCTGCAAAGCATGAGAACTTGTACAACAGCATTGGACATTGGATATATTTACTGTCCAAATACTATTAAGCAAGAAAACGTGATTTTATGAAAGCAACTTGAGTTGCAGAAAGAAAACAGAATTGAGGAAAAAATGCGTTGCGGTTATCCCAACATAACACGAATGAAAAAAAATGGACCGACCCTCGATAGGACTGGATACAATTGATAGAAAATAGGCGCTATTTTTGGACACCTGCGCGCAATATAAAGAGGTATGCAAATTGGAAGACCCAGCCATAATCCAGAACAAACTACGGGAAACCTGTACACCGGAAACAAACAGGTTACTGTTTGAACTTGTAGGGCCAGAAAGGCTCAACCTTGATTCAGAGGATTACCTTCTTCATCAGATACGGCTGTGATGCAGGGGTCTTTATCCACGAGGCTATCTCCCCATGTTCTCTACCCGGCTGGAAAAAACGTGTCGGTGGCCAGCTAAGAACGTGGCTCGGGACTATCAAAGCCGATGCTGAGCTTATTTCGGGCCCGCTCATCTATGGCCTGTCTCGTTGGAGACGTGACTGGCTATTGCTCACTCGGGATCTTGCCTCCGATCGCCGGGCTTGGGCCGCAGCGATACGAGATGTGCATCTTCATGAAGCCGACTCAACTCCTCCAGGGTGAATGTCGTTTCAAGTACAAGTAAGTACAGATACGACTGATGGGGATGCAAGAATTGCATTAAGTCCACCGACAGAAATTCCACTCCATGAAACAGAACAAGGGTGAGTCGGTAACTCATTTTTTATCGAGGTTGCTTCGCTTACTACATTGGAGCAAAAGTTCTCACGGTTGGTCTGCCTGGAGGCAACAGACAAGTTAACTCCCTATTTTAATGATGCCGCACACCATCTGGCACTATCTGGTATACAAAGTTTGGACCATGAACAGCACAACCAGGAGACAACAACCCTTGTAATTCCACGGTATATTAAATGTTACGATTGCAGGAAGATGTCACACCCAGGAGGATTGATGAATCAGAAAAGACTGTCCAGCAGTTGGACTCGAGTGTCATTTTTGTGGGGTGGTGGGGCACCTAAAAGTTCTGAAGAATGTTGTAAATTTAAGGAGTCCAGAACAGAAGCCACAAGCAAAGTGTCGAGAAGCGGGGAATCGTTTATGTTTACAAATGGTACCTCGGAAAAATGTTCTGCTCACAGACACAATAAGAGCTGATGAACATGCCTCATCTTGAGTGGGATGGGAAACAATTTCAGGTGTGTGCCACAGAATTATCCTCCTCAGTTACAGAAGAGATAATTATGATGCCCAAGAGTTATGCGACTTCGGATGGGTGCCAAAGAAACCCGTAAGTGCACTCAACCTTCCATCCAAAAGATTTGTAGATACAGGAGCCCAGACTTGCTCAATCAGGCTAGAGATTCAAAGACTCCTCAGGTGCCCAGATGAGTACTTGATACCAATCACCCACTGGATAAAAGGCATAACTAATAACCGGCTGCACATCATGGGAGACCTGTTTTTATGCATAAGGGTGAGGTTGAAAGAAACACGACAAACGGTATACATACCAAACAACACATCCGGGTTCTACTTGTCGCAAATAGCATTAAAGGAGCTGGACCTTTTGCCTTCTGATTTTCCAACATCATTGTCACAGAACAGCTCTGCGAGATCAAAGGAAACAGCCCCTTGCGGATGCCTGGGCAAAACACCAATTTTGAAGTAACCAGAGATGATCCCATTCAAACCAACAGAAACCAACAAATAGAAATTGGAACAATGGCTACAATAACACTTCAACTCAAGTGCGTTCAACACTTGTCCACATCAACCTCTCCAGACAATGGAGGATAAACCCTTACAAATTAAATTCCTTCTAGATGTGACACCAACAGCAGTCCACATAGATACCTGTCCCCATCACTGGAAGGAAAAAGTGAAGTAGGACATAGACATCGCACTGGGGATAATAGAACCGGTACCAGTAGGCACGCCAACTACTTAGTGTTCAAGAAAGATAGACAATGGATCCACAGAAGTTGAATGATGCCACCATGAGGGAAATGCAACACACCCCATCCCCATTCAATCATGTTTCGGCAATACCAGTACACACTAGAAAAAGGGTACTAGACGCATGGAATGAATACTACAGTCTACTGCTATTCTCAGCTGCATGGGATGCCACTATGGTCATTACAGAGTGGGATCGATATCGGTACTGTCGAGACCCTCAAGGATCCCATAGATCAGGAAATGGTTATACTAGTCAGTTTGATGACATCACCATGGACATGGCTTGGAAAACAATGTATAGCCGACAGCCTCCTATGAAATGACTCAATAGAATTGTCATTCTGGCACACGATTGACAATATAAATTACTGCACCAGTAAAGGGATTGTGTTTAACCAGACAAGTTTCACGTTTCAGAAATGGAGATAGAATTCGCAGGGTTTCTAGTTACTGTAAACAGGGTTAAACCCACAAAAAGGGCAACAGAAGCCATCCTTAACTTCCCTACCCCAACAAATATTACTGGTGTTAGATCCTGGTTTGGACTCATGAACCAGCCGTCATATGTCTTCTCACAAGCAGATGTTATGGCTCCCTTCCAAAAGTTATTAAGAACAAAGAACAGAAAGTTCTATTGGGTCAAAATACTGGAGCACATATTCCAGGAATTGAAGAGAGTGATAGTGACAAGGATTGAGAAAGTTATCCGAACATTCGAAATGAACAGAGGAACAGGACTTGTAACAGACTATAGTAAGACAGAAATATTGTACTTCCTATTTCAGAAACATTGCAGATGTGAGGATGAATTGAGCAGAAGTTGTAGGGATGGTCATTGGAAGCTCATTTTGGTTGGATCCTGTTTTACCATTTTACAAATGATGTGGAATCACGATATGCACGGGTGGAAGGAGAAGCTTTAGCCCTGGTCTATGGGCTAGAATCATGCCGGATGCTCATACTTTGATGCCCAGACTTGCTGATAACAGTGGATCACTTACCACTAATAAAGATATTTTCAAACCGAGCCTTGGAGAATATAAAAATCCCTGCTTGTTAAATTTCAAGGAAAAGACATTCATGTATAAATTCCAGATAAAATATTGCACTGGAAAACTCAATTTAGCCCCTGATTGTGCATCTCGATACTCAGCAGATACCCCACCAAAAGACCAGGACCAAACGATTGACATTGTAGTTAAAGCTGCTTTCACATCGATGTACAAGAATGACCATAAATTAAAAGCTATCACATGGGAAAGGATTGTGGCTGTGGCAGCCACAGATAAAGAATGCAAAACCTTGAGAGGTGTAATTCAAAATGGCTTCCCTCAGTCACGCAATAATATCTCACCCATGGTTTGAGTCTTCTGGCCTATGCATGAAGAGTTATACTGCCTGGAAGGAGTTATCGTCAAAGACAACAAAATCCTGATACCTCGACAATTTTGTGCAGAGGTATTAGAATTTCTTCACTCCACACATCAAGGTGTGAATGATAGTAAATGCAAGACAAAGATTGTTCTAGCCGGGGTTAGATGCTAACATCAGGCAAACCAGATCCTAATGCCGCACTTGCAACATAATCACACCACCTTAGCCAAGGGAACATTTAACATCCCCAGTGGACCCAGAATTTCCATTCCAACAAGTGGTGGTCGATTTCAATGGTATAAAAGGTAGAAACTTTATGGTGTACATGGATAGATATATTGGATGGGTTGAAGTGACCCTAATGACGTCAGGAAGGGCCAAAACAGTATGCGATACCTTGAGAAGGTTCTATACTTACTATTCACCTGAAGAAATTTCTTCAGATGATGAACCACTGAGTCCTAGGAGTACAACTCCTTTTTGAGGAACTGGGATATACAGAACGTACCTCAACCTATTATACTCAAAGCAACGCTCGTGCAGAGTTAGCCATTAAAACCGCAAAACTGACACTATCTGAAAACAGACAGTTATGAACGCCTATGCCATGATCGGGCTGCTCGGGCATTACTAACCCATTAAAACACTTCTGTCCAAGACCTTTACATGTCCCCAGCTGTAATGCTATATGGTAGGGTCATTAATGACCACCTTCCCATCTATGGGACAAATAAAAAACAAGGAAACAGTGGAGAGAAATAGACAGATTAATAGAGGTGGAAATGGCCAAGAGGCATATTTGGAATGAACAGTTCTACAACCAGCATTGTTGTCCACTCCGGGAACTCCAAGTAAGCGATTTTGTCCAGATGCAGAACCAGGATGGTAACTACCCATGTTGGTGGACGAAGACAGGAAGGATCATTGAGACACAGAGGAGCCAACATTACCAAGTGCGAGTAGATGGGAGCAATAAAGTAACATTGCGCAATTGCCAGTTTCTTCGTGTGGATGATCCACATTACGCCACACCAAGAACTTCGAACCTGACTATAAACCCTGACCCCCCACAAGAACAACTTCCTGAAGAAGCAATGGAGGTTGAACAGCGCATCAACATAGAATTGCTCAGCAACATGAAGAAATGGAAGTTAATGATACCATAGGGGAATATGCACACCCAATCAGTCCTCTTCCATTAAGGAAACCTTGTTGGTGAAAAAAGAAGGACTGCTGCTGCTTATGTGGAGAGCAAATGTCTTTGTTGTTAGGAAATAATCCTGCTCGAGTAAATGTTCTTTAAACTTGAAATAACTTACACAACTGTAATAGGGATTAATTACCTAAATATATTTTTCAATTACCTAAATTATAAATATATCATTCAATTGCTCATCACTGAAAATAGTAAATTAACTTGAAATAATCTGGAAAAAAAAAAAACTATTACGAGAATAATTCCAAAAGTAAAGCTTCATATTTTTTTAATTCAAGAAGTTGAAAAGCTACAAAGCATGGAGGGCTACCATAAAAATGAGCAACCTTTTGTAATCCAGAATTTATTTTTCTATATAGTCACCATAATTCTCAATTCACTTTTGCCAGTGATGAACGACAGCTGTGCATGGTTGTCCAAAAGTAAAGCTTCCTATGTTTTTAACTTAAAAAGTTGAGGAGCTATGAAGACGAGAGTGATACCGTTCAAACAAGCAACTTTTTGTATTCCAGAATTTATTTTCTACATAGTCACTACCATTCTCAAGGCACTTTTGTCAGGAATTCAATGATATCTCTGCTTCTGATACAAGTCCATGACAGGGGTTACTTTCTTAAAATCAATATTGGTAACAGAGAAGTTAAACTTTCAGGTCATAAATGCATAAGTTCAGTCATCGTAGCAATTTTCAATTCCATTTGATTGATCCAAATAAAAAACAAGAGGCATTACTTTTAGAATGCCTCTCGTAATGACACAAAAGAAAAAATTATACATTTATAAAGATTAAAAGTTGTTTACCTCCTAATTTATAAAAATAGTCCCCAGAATAAATGCGCTATCACAAGTTGAAACTGAAGAGATTTTTTACCCATTTTGCATATAAAACTCGATGATTTGTGATAACTACAATTAATATTTATTAAAGTTGCTAATGAACACAAAGATGGTAACGCTTGTAATAAAAAAAAATTTGCGGCTGATAATCATCTGTTACTTATTAAATCAAGTGATTTTTCAAGTATTTTTCTGTATATTACACAATTTTATTATGGAACTCAGAAGTTAGGGATTGAACGATTGCAGTAGTTGTGTCTTCTGATAGGGGAAGGCCAAAGAAAATATAGGGCAAAGTGATAAGGATGAATTTGAAAGAAAGAGATAAATAAAGACCTGCACAGAAAGAGGTTAGTTTGGAAGCCACTTTTTAAAAGTCATCCAACCCAGCCAATGCAGAGAACATTTTTTAGAGCAAGTGCTCAAGTGAAAAAAAAAACGATAAAAATATAATAATAGTTGGGTACAGACCTATAATACATTTCTCTGAAAAGGGCACTTTTAAAACAGAAGTAAAAGGGGCAGATACTTGGCCATCCTTAGCACTCCCCTCTTCATGTTTCTGCCAGCCATCATGAAAACAGGTTCAATTGATGATGCTGATGATCATGATTGTTGTTGAGCATCATTAATTTTGAATAGATCAGATGATTATTGTTGGCATTTATTTCCCCGGTATCTTTCTAGTTCTAATTTTTTCTAATGGAAATTTATCAATGTTGCTGTTTTTTTTTTTTTTTTTTTGTTTTTTTGTAATGCTTGAAGAGTTGTATCCCTTTGATGCTTATTTCAGTAATGCAGGGACATGTAACCTGGAGTTGCCTTCCTTTGTCTGTTAACTGATGACGTGTTTTTAGGATTGGGTGACTGAGTTATCTACTCTTTGTGTATTTATAAAGGCATGTATGTGATGTGTCTTTCCCTCTTTTTGTTAAAAACATGTAAAATTAAAACATTTTATACACAGAAAGATGCAGAAAAACATGTTTTTCTGCATCTCTTTGTGTAAAAGTCTTTAAAATGTTATGTTGTTAATTAATTTGTGTCATCGTCTATATAACTTCCAGTATGAAGTCATTTAAGAAAGAAATGTATGTTTTCTTTATTTACTTCATAATTCACTTAATAAAGGTTATTAATTAACCCAACACTTTCTAGAACTGCACCAGGTACTTACAGGAGAGACTACATGAATGTTGCCAACGTTACTAAGTGAAAGTGTCCTATGAAACAAACTGCATTTGAACCTGGCACATGCAGGTTGCCAGTCCATGTCATTAACAACTTAACTACAGTCACTCTCCCAATGCTGATAATTATGCTTTTACTAATGCAGATTAGAAAATTAGAGGATATACAAACATCTTCTGACCCGAAGACAGTGTTGGGAAACAGTTGGCCATCTTCTGCTGATTTGGCTGTTTCAGTTCAATCTAATAATTATATTTGACCTTTACTCTTTGGCAGTCTTTCATTTTGTAGTAAATTGTTCCAACTTATTTGATGAAATTGGAACAGTGAAGTGAATAAAGCTAAACAAGAAATCACATTTCATTCACTGCCATTTCATTATCATAAATTTTATGATTGAACGCATTTATGAATGATTTTTTAAAAATATTCTATGTATCTGATCTAACTTGTTCTTGAACTGTATTCCTTCAAATTGAACAGGAAAAGGCTCATAGCAACTACTAATAAAGAATCATACTTCTCAACGTTTCTGACTCGCACAAAATCAAATATAATTGGTCAATGAAAAATTTATAATAACTTTATAGTTGTTGTGCATATGAGTTAGTAATATTTAAATTGTTATAGGCTACAATATTTGACATATTGTAAAGGAGTGAATGTACATACAATGTTTGAATATAAAACACCAATCACCATAACAGAAAACTGTTTTGTGACAACTGCGTAACCAAAGAAAAAGGGAAATTGACAGGTGTCAACGAAACAGAAAACCGTCATCTATTTACAAGCTGATTGACTGCAATTAGAACAATATATTCTTTAAAAAAAGATAAGGAAATGTTTCATAGAAATATAAACTACAAATATTAAAATCGGTTTTGGCACATCAATTTCGATTTTAGTGATCTCTTGTAGGCTGCACGGCGTTGCCCAGTTGTAAAATGTTTAAATATGATATTTTAATTTATACAGATTTCATATTTATTATCATAGATTTAATTATTTATTGATTATTATATTGTACCCAATATATATTAGTGACTGCCTGGCGTTGCCTGGTCATAAAATATACTTATTTTGTACTTATTATTTTAGCGCTAATACTCTATTGATTATTATATTGTACCCAATATATAGTAGTGACTGCCTGGCGTTGACTGGTCATAAAATATACTTATTTTGTACTTATTATTTTAGCGCTAATACTCTATTGATTATTATATTGTACCCAATATATATTAGTGACTGCCTGGCGTTGACTGGTCATAAAATATACTTATTTTGTACTTATTATTTTAGCGCTAATACTCTATTGATTATTATATTGTACCCAATATATAGTAGTGATTTCAAAAGCTAAAAGAAATATCTAAAATCAAAATATGTAGCTCTAGCATTATTATCTGAGCAAAGTCCATACACATAAAAACTTTTAAAAAATAACATTAAAGGCATAAATGTATATTTACACAGGTGTAGAAGTAATGTGTTTAGTCAAGTTCCAATTTTTTTTTCAATTTTGAACCTTTAGCAGCTATTTTTACTGGCTAAAAACCAAATCGAATTTGTTCCACAGGTCCAAATCCTCTATTCATCAAGTGTGTAAACCAAAAATTGACAGTAGTTTGATAAGCATGATTCTTCAGACAAAGTCACTTTTATATATATGGATAACTTTTATGAACGTAAAAATATTTTTTAAAAATATTGAAATAAAATAAATATTTAAATATTTAATAAATAAAATTTTCCCCTTCCAAAAAGAGGTGACCTGTTCACTGCTTAGGAATCGAAAATTAGAAATAAGCAGTGTTTCAAAACTGCTTCTAAGCAGCTTTGAAACACTGCTTATTTCGCTAATAAAAAATAACAGATCTTATATATATATAGAAATTTCATAAAGATAATAATTGGATTTTGAATGCTCATTGTTTGCATTCAACTCCTAATCAGGCATACTATATTGGATGAAGGTTCACAAAAAATTAAAATCATAGTTTGTAAATATTTTTAAAAAAAAAACAAGTAATTTATGTGATTTTAACTTGTGTATCTATAAACATTAAATGTTGACTACTGCATACAAGTATCTATTTATAAAAATCAGACTCCTTTTCGCCTTTTCTGCCTCTATTTTTCACCCTCTTTGTCTCTCCTATTCACCCAGCAGTAACAATGAAGATGCCAATGCAGAGCATAAATTATTGATTTAAACTTCAGATTGAGAAATATATTTAAACAAATGTTTTGATAACGATGTTTTTTTTTCATGGATAGTGTAAAAAATTAGATTTTGGGACAGAAAAAAAACAATAACATGCAGCAAATATGAGCTTATTAACATTTCTATAATAGTGTCTATTGTATTTTAAATGTAGGACTGACCCAAATGAGATAAATTAATAAGTATTAATACTAAAAAGAAAATAATATTGTGCTACATAGTTCAATACAAATAATAAAATCACATTGTAAGAGACAATCCTTAATTTACTCCTTCAGTCCAATACCTCTTAGCAAACAATGTTTTTTTGCCTTATTTCTTTCGAATGTTCCTTTATTTTACATAATGTTTTGCTGGCTTCTTTCTTTGATGAAGAACCACTGCATGTCAAAATAACTATAAGTGCCTTTCTCACACTATTCAAGACTGATCATATTATTATAATGATGTTCGAAAATGAGGCTACATAAAAGGGAGATCACTCATTCGTGTTCAGGGTTGCCAGATTGGACTTTTTAAAGTCAAATTTCGTGAATTTGGTCTTTTTTTAAAGCAGTTTGACCTTCAAAAATTGTATTTAGCCTTTTGAAAAGTGTAACGTACAGACTAACTAAGGAAGGAACAAGCAGAATATTAGATAAATAGATGATAAATTGATAAATGGAAAAGGAGGAGAGCTAATTCACATTAAATGATCTCTATAGATATTCATAAGGGTTGTTCAGAACGTTTTGTTATCTTGGTGATATAGCATGAGGGAGTATGGGAGTTGATAGCAAGAATTAGGAGTGAATGGCACTTTTTTTTTATTTATTATCATTTCACCCCAAACAAGGTAACAGTTAGTAATGAGGGGTTATTATTTGGAACCAGATTTGCAGGGATACTATTTATGAAGTTTGGGCAGTGAGATGTCTGTTCACATTACACTTGAATTTCTGCATGTCAGTACAGTAAAGGAAGCAGGGGCCTGGGAAGGAATTCCAAAGTGCAGCAGTCTGAGGAGAAAAAGCTATTCAAGTAGAAGGCTTTATGGCATCTAGGGATCTCTACAGTGTAGGGTGGGATTTTGCTGCTTGTTGGGTTTATCAAGAGTATCATTGTTGAGGGATTACTAGTGCTTGTAGCTCATCAGAGCACTTGAAATTAAAATACTTATTCAAGGAACTTCTACTATAAAAATCAACAGAGCATCACCACGGTTGACTAAAAGAAGAGTCTATCAGGCATGTGTAAGCAGTGTGATAATATATGGAGGTGAAATCTGGCCATTTAGGATTGAAAATATGCATTGTATGGAGAGAAATTAATATGTTAGATGTGAAAATAAGCTAAGTTAGCCGACTATAGTGGAGGGCGACCTAAAGGTTCCCTTTTCATTAGCTGCTACTCTGAGGTATAGGAGAAGGAGCCACTTCATTCCCAGAATTACTCTTGTCCTTTATCCTCACATTATAATGCTGAATATTTAGGTAAGGAGCATCAAGTAACATTTTTTTTTAATCTTTGGTATGATACGATTCAGGATTGAACCTTGTTCTCCTAGCCCATTCGTGAACACTCATCATTATGTGAAGTGTAAATAGGCACCCATAAATATCTTAGAAAAAAAAACTATGAGTGTTGAGTATTAAAGTTTCCACAGAACCTCCAAAGGTATCCAGTAGCCCACTTACTTCATCTCTTGAGCAGTCAGGATGTCTTTTTTAGATAGTCTCCACTGCATGTATAATCATCAAAGGGAAATAATACATATTGTCTTTTGAAATAATATCATTTATTAATTAAGCAGCACAATCTTTCAACTCAACAAAATTCTGACATGAATATTTACGCCAATTTACAGAGCATAGCAACCTACAAGCATCTACAAAAATCAAGCTTTTTTTGTTATGGGTAACCCAAATTATCTATATTTTTCTCCATCTCTTCTGAAAACTAACCCAATCTAATAATACAGGAATGTTACCATCAGAAAGTTTCACTATTAACCAAGATGCTTGTCGACCAGGCTGTCATCTGGTCAATCCCTCTCTTTGATTGTGAGACATAGCAATGATGGCTGATCAGCAGAAGTTGGTAGTTTATGTAACGACTGCCTCAACCATATTCTCACACCTCAATCTAAATAACATGTAATGTTCTCAGTGGTTTGAGTATGCATCTCGTTGTCTAGAGGGAGAGTTAATTTGCAATATCATCCTCCATACTTTTCTGCCGTGATGACTCAAGCATATCAGACAGATGGCTTGAACAACCATCAGGGACCTGGTTGAGCTCTTAGGCCCACAAGTGGCCATCTTTTGACAGTGGAATGGGAATTGGTCATTCATCTATATATATAAAAATGTAATTTTTGGTTCGTTAAAAGTGAATAAAACCATATTTCTATGTTACCAATTTAATTGAAATTTTCAGAAAATCTATTTTTAAAGTCAAAGAATGTTTGCATGTTATTAAAATAATTTAACATTGCGAATTATAAAAATATTAAATTATAAATGAAAATATTTTTCGTAACTGCGAGATTGTCCCCATTTCATTTCCGGTAGAAATGAGCCTTTCACTTATTGAGATAAGTATTATTTGTATTAATTTTTATGATACTCATGCAGAGAGTGATCCGTGCTGAAATAATAAAGTTATTATTTAAAAAGCCATTCTTAACATGGGGAGGAGAGGGTGTTTTGTACCTATTCTGTACTTTAACCTTACAATTGAATAAAAAAACATATCTTAAAACTTTAATTTGGAAATACGATTTAAAAAATAGCGTGGATCACTCTCTGCATTTTTTCCTTTTATTATTCTTAAAGAGTAAAACTTTTCTTATTCATGAAAAGAGTTAAGCCTACGTAAATAAATAAATAAATGTTTGTACACGTGACAAATTATCAATAAATGGTTTAGTTACTTTTTTTAAAAAATTATTTATGAAAAGAGTTAACGTAAATAATCTTTGTAAAAGTAAGTGCGAAAGTGCCGTAGTTGTACTCCCATGCATAATTTCTATACTTATAGGTTTTTGGAAAGTTTTTTCATTGGATTATTATTGATTGGACACTAATTAAACAGATTATTAAAAAAAAAAAAAAAATTAAAAAAGAAATCATTATTTCGACATTTGAAAATGGTGCTCACGTTTTAGTTACAACGTTCTGATAAATCAGTCACCCATTTTGTAACCAATAAAAACGCGGTATATCAAAACCATAGAAAGTAAAAATAATATGAGTCTCTACCGCATTTGTAAGTCAGAAATATATTTGTTTCTCAAAGAAAAAAAAATAGATTGAACATGACTTTTTTATTGTTTTTATGAAAATAAAGTTTCGAGTTTTTTAAAAAAATTTTTAAGTATTATAAATTTCACTAACATGCTGGAGAAATGTTGTTGCTAATGCAGAGAGTGATCCACGCTATTTTTTAAATCGTATTTCCACGTTTAATTAAAGTTTTATATGTTTTTTTTATTCAATTGTAAGGTTAAAGTACAGAATAGGTACAAAACACCCTCCCCTCCCCATGTTAAGAATGGCTTTTAAAATAATAACATTATTATTTCAGCATGGATCACTCTCTGCATGAGTACCAGAATGTTTAATAATTTTATATTTTTTTTAGATTAGGTCCACCTCCACAATTTTCCTTTAAATGACATTTTCAGGTTTTCAGGTATGCTGAATACGGAAATCGCATTGAAATTTTGCGGAAATCAGTAGTTATCAAAATATAAAAAGTTATATTATGCATTGTATTCTTTGGCGGCCATCTTTTTACGTGTGCATGCGCCATAAACAAATGCACGTGTGTAAAAAAGATGGCCGCCAAAGATTACAATGCATAATACAACTTTTTATATCTTGATAACTACTTATTTCTGCAAAATTTCAATGCGATTTTCGTATTCAGCATAGTCGAAAACCATTACAAGTCGTCATTTAAAAGAAAATTGAGGAGGTGGACCTAATCTAAAAATTTACCAATAATTTTCCATCCCATACGCCTCCTGATACATTGCTTCGTCAACATGTAACCATTTTATATTTTATATCTCCCGAAGACACTTCCGTATTTAGCCAAACAAAAAAAAAAAAAAAAAAAATGGTTGACCGATTTACCAGAACGTGGTAACTAAAAAGTGAGTACCCCTTTCAAATGTTGAAATAATTTTTTTTTTTTTTTTTTTTTCAATTTTTTTTCATAATCTGGTTAGTGTTCAATCAATAATAATCCAGTGAAAAAATTTCAAAAAACCTATCAGTATAGAAATTCGCATGGGGGTGATGGTTGTATAACTCCGCCACGTAAATAAATAAAAAATGTTACGTGCACATGCGTTAGCCTTGACTAGGGGGGGGGACTAAGGGAACGACCATTAAATAATTCTGCGGGTCGCCATGGAAATCAACGCCCAATGAGTACCACAATAGTTTTCATGATATGAAGAAATTTTTTTTTCGAAAAGTGGGTGATCACTTTTCCATGTAAATTTAACTTAAAATGAGCACCCACTTTCTGGCCACCCGGGAAAGGGGCATTTATTTTCGTGTTTATTGGCTTAAAGGTTTTTTGACAAGGCAGTTTGGTACGCGAGTGCATATTTAACAGTTTTCGTTTATGCTCACGCGTAGCATAAACAAAGGCTATGTCTGTGAAATGGAAAATAGTCCCATAGTTCAGGGGTTATTATCATGCAAAAGAAATCAAACAAAAAACTTTTTAGCCAAGAAACACACAGAAAAATAAAAAAAATATAGTATCCATTTTTTTTCTATCGAATTCATTTGCTGTTTTTATTGAAAACTATTTTCCCCCGGATTTTTGATATAATTTTCCATTAAGGGCTGTGCGTCTCGCGTTCGTATATAACAAAAAAATTTTTGTAGACTTCGGTGTGCTAAAAACGAATCTGCAAACCGTTTCCGTTACAAAAAAATAGTTTTTATGATATGAAGAAATTACTTTTTCGAAAAGTGGGCGGTCAATTTTCCATGTAAATTTAACTTAAAATGAGCACCCACTTTCTAGCCACCTGAGAGAGGGGGGATTTTTTCCCATGTTTTTGGCTAAACAGCTTTCGTTTATGCTCACGCATAGCGTAAACGAAGGCTACGGCTGTGAAATGGAAAATAGTCCCAGAGTTCAGGGTTATTACCAAACACAAGAAATCAAACAAAAAACTTTTTAGCCAAGAAACACACAGAAAAATGTCCCTCTCTCAGGTGTCCAGAAAGTGGGTGCTCATTCTAAGTTAAAATTACATTGAAAAGTGATCACCCACTTTTCGAAAAAGTAATTTCATGGATATCATGAAAACTTTCTTTTTGTTACGGAAACGGTTTGCAGATTCGTTTTTAGCACACCAAAATCTACAATAAAATATTTCGTTATATACGAACGTGAAACGGGCTTTAAAGTAAAATAATACCGGATTTTTTGGAGCAGATTTGCCGTTTAGTTGTACAAATATCCTCAAACCAGGTAATCACTAAAAGGTACTTTTAAAAGTCGTCACCTGTATCGAGCAAAAGTTACATTATCAATAATCATGTGATTAAACCCATTGAAAATTTACTGATATTGTAAACACATTCTGTTTACATTAAGCCTGTAGTTTTTTTTTAGTGATGCAGTTTTGGCAGCTGAGATTTGAAAAAACCTGCGAGATCAGGAGAAAGAAATGTCCAGAAAATCGCTAGATTTTTAACTTTTATCATCTGAAATTTTCAAAAATCGCTAATCCCCCCCCCCAATCTCCATATTTTAAGTTCCTAGCATAAAAAAATTATAAATATAGTATATTCAATATGTAAAATGTTCCGTGTTTCCTCACTATATGTTTCTGGAATTATATTGAAGCGGTTAGCTCCCCAGAAGGCTTACATATTTTATCAGTTAGTTTTACCCGTTGTTTTGGAGAGGGTATTTTTTTTTTTTTTGCAGGAAACAAATCATAAACTCAAACTTTTAATAATAAAAGTTAAATTAAAATATACTGCAAATAAAACATCACAATAATGGTGCAACATATTTTGAAATTAGAAAAATAAAAAAAACAAAGAAACTTTGTTTTAGCATGTTTAAAGTATTTAGGTTGGTAGATAATTAAATTCTACTGTATTGGTATAATTTTTTTTTTTTGCTGTTGTTTCTATCGTATTTTAAACTAAACTTCAGAGGTTGGAATGCCCCCCCCACCTAAAACGTACTTGAAAAATCGATTTTATAGCAAGATTTAAGAATGGTTAGCCGAAAAAAAAGGTGAAAAACAAAACATATAATGAATAAATAATTGTTACCAAAGGTAATAAATGCTACTTTTTTTTACTTACATGAATGAGTTTATTTTATGTTTTAAAGTATTTTCACTAAGAGTTAAGTAAAAATAATTAGTTCATTATATTCTGCGATCATTATTTGATAAATACTGCAATTTTCATTAAAATTGGTTAATTTCCTGATTTTTGGTGAATTTTTAAGTAAAGGGAGGGGTCAAAATGTTTATACACTTTGAGCGTGGGCATTCATTTTATCTATACCTAACATTTTTCAATGAATATTTAATAAGAAAGCGACCACGTGCGGTTAATTTATCAATAATCATGTGATTAAACCCATTGAAAATTTACCGATACTGTAAACACATTCTGTTTACATTTAAGCCTGTAGTGTTTTTTTGGTGATGCAGTGTTGGCAACTGAGATTTAAAAATCCCGCGAGATCAGGAGAAAGAAATGTCCAGAAAATGGCTAGATTTTTAACTTTTATCATCTGAAATTTTCAAAAATCGCTAATTCCCCCCCCCCCAAAAAAAACCCTCCCTATTTTAACTTCCTACCATAAAATAATTATAAATATAGTATATTCAATATATAAAATGTTCCGTGTTTTCTCATTATATTTTTCTGGAATTATATTGAAGCGGTTAGCTCCTGTATTTTATCAGCTAGTTTTACCTGTTTTTTCAGAGAGGGTATTTTTTTTTTTTTGCAGGAAACAAATCATGAACTCAAACTTTTTATAATAAAAGTTAAATTGAAATATACTGCAAATTAAACAACATAATAATGGTGCTACATATTTTGAAATTAGAAAAATAAAAAA